>NC_137787.1:132257934-132807934 GCF_963383645.1 Muscardinus avellanarius | reverse complement strand
CCAAGCAACATCCCCAGCCCTATTTTTTGTTCTTTTTTTTGAAACAGGGTCCCACTGAGTTGCAAAGGTCCTCACTAAGTAGCTGAGGCTGTCTACAAACCCAGATCCTCTGTCTCAGCCTCCCAAATGCTGAGATTATAAGTGTGCACCACCATGCCTGGCTTTCAAAAGTACAATTTTTAAAAATAAGAAGAAATAATAGGTCATATTATAAAGAATAGAAGCTATATTCTTAAAAGCTATGTTATTAAAAAATTAATGGTGCACAAACTGTATCAAGTAAACATAAAAAGGATTAATAATGATCCTAAAAATGTATTTATTATAATTTAATATGCCTTTGATTTTGGTTTGCATTTTTTCTTGAACTTAAATTGAGGGTGCTCTCTAGGTAGAAGAGGGACTTAAGGAGTAAAAATAAGGAGAAATAAGACTTAATGTGTAGCTAGAGGTAGAGCTCAGTGGTAGAGTGCTTGCCTACTGTAATCAAAGCCCCGAGTTCAATCCTTGGCATTGAAAAAAAAAAAGCAGCTTAAATAGAAAACTTAACATAAATATCCTGAAATATCCTGGGAGAGAAGAAGCTAAAAAGAAAAAGTTGGGTTGCCAAAGAACTGAAAAATATGCTTATTGTGCTGAGGAATAGATTTATAGCTACAGATTACATTTTTTAATTTAAAAGAACTAAGTGAACCTTAGTGAAAAATACTGAAATATTGGTCCAAGGAAAAATTTTTTAACAAAAATCTCAAATCATAAAAAACAGAGGATATTTATAAAGAAAGACATGTAGTAACAAGTCCTAAGATGAAATTTGTCTATATTATTAACACATATGCTCAATAAAGTTGCTTAGGAATTTTATGAAATATGCAAATTATATAGGAATTTGAAACACACACAAAAAATCAAGTCCTATTATTTAGAGGGGGAAGGGAAGCAAATGGGAACTATGGGTAGGCATGAGGAGTTGTAGAACTGTGGGTCTTTGTTTTTGTGCCAGAAATAGCTTCAAAATTATTTTCATAACTTGTTCCTGGGAGTGTTTGGGGTCAGAGTGAGGCTGTGCTTTTCCATGCAGGGGATATAAAGGCCCCAGCTCTTTGCTATTAACTGAGCCATGGGAGTCTGGCCTTTGTGAATTTGGTTTCAAACCTATAAAATGCAAGGCTATGAGCTAGATAATTTCTGAGATTCTTCTTAGGTATGTTCTATATGTCTCCTCTTTAGTTTACATTAGTCACTTAAATTAAAATGTCTATTTTTATTCAAGTTGAGTTAAGGAGAACTGAGATGGACATGTCAGAGTTTGTTAGTGAAATCAATTAAAAAGTCCCTCAAATAGAAGGCTTTGTAGTGATGCCTTCTGCTTGCAATAATAGTTCAAGTATTTTCTTCTTTCTCAATCAAGGTCACAGTTGATATTATAATTACAGAGATAAGCTATACATTGCTCGGTGGGGCAAGAGAACTGACATAACCATCTAGGTTGTTCAGTTGCAAACTATTTTACTTTTAGTTGGTTAAATTTTTTTTTTTTTTTTTTTTTTTTTTTTTTGTGGTACTGGGGTTCCTGGAAGCCATTCTATCTCCGGGCTACACTCGCAGACCTATTTTTACATTTTTATTTGGAAACAGGGTCTCTTAAGCCAGAGCAAGTGGCTGGCTTCGAATCTGCGTGATCGTCCTGTCTCCGCCTCCCAAGCGCAGGGATTACAAGCGTGCGCCACCATGCCCGACTAGTTGGTTAAAATTTATAAGCATAATCTGGTAAGCATATTTGGTCTTTTTTGGTGGGGCTTCAAGGTTCAATCTGGTGTTTTGAAATTGACACTTCTATTCTTTGCAGGCACCTTATCATGAATTGAATTATTGCATAGAAGAAAGCTTTTATTCCATCAACTATATCTTTTAGGCTGGGTCAAGTTTCATAAGGAGCTTCTCATTTAGCGTTGGCTCTTAAATGCTATGCACCATCTAACTGCTCAACTCTTGTTGGCTTACTGTAGGTTCTACATTTGGGTTGATTTATTTTACTTGTCTTAAGTTTACTCCCACTGATACCTTCTCCTACCTCCACACAGAGGAAGTCTGCTATGGTCATATTCTCTTCCAGCAGCTTCAGAATCCTTCTGTTTATCCTCCTCCACTCCCCGTGGTCTGCCATGGCAGCCTGCAAGAGAGAATAAGGCAGCTCAAATGCAGGTAGTGTTTATATCATTACAAAAGTTGGATTAGAAATTTGATTCTGACTTTAATGACAACCAACAAATCACACAGTTATCAATAGTTTTACTTTTTTGTGGTGCTGGGGATTGAACCCAGGGGAATTCTACTTTTGAGCAACACCCCCAGCCCTATATTTTATTTTTTATTTTGAAACACGGTTTCGCTAAGTTGTGGAGGGTTTCACTAAGTAGCTAAGGCTGGCCGTGAACCTGGATCTTACTATCTCAGCCTCCCAAGTACTGGGATTACAAGCATGCGCCACCATACCCAGAAGTTGTCAATATAAAAAAGGGAAACAAATTTTTCTGGTATTAAGTTCTAAATGAGAAGATGGCGACCGAGAAAAGCGGGGCTTAAGAGCCCCGCTAACAACAAATCTCCATTACCACAAAATCAGCGCCTTTCATAGCCAGAAAACACCATCACCAGTGAAACAAAAAATCACCAGGCTCCAGAGAGAAAGCGGACTGAAAACAGAGCCACAGAGGAGATACACCGGCCTCACGCCCGAGGACGCGGCAGACGCGGCAGCAGCGCCATACTGCTGGCGGCGAATTCACGGGACAGCTACAGCAAGCCGAGGTGAGCCACTGCGGAACAGCCAGGCAGGATTTCTCCGCGCAGAGAGCATCTAAAGCTCCCAGTGGCCAAGCTCAGCACACGCTGCAGGGATTCAGAGTGGAAATCAAAACCAAGAAGAAAAATGCCAGCCCCACAGCTGAGGGCGTAGCAGCGGTGCCATATTGCCACTGGCGGCAGCAGCACAGAATTCAGTGAGGCCAGTACAGCTACATCTGCGTACTCAAGAACAGTGAGTCAAATTGCGGGCCACAGCGGAGAAATCCCAGTACTGTACTCCCTGGGACTTGACCAGTGGGGGAGGGGCGGTGGCAGAGATATCACACCATAGGAGAACGTGCAACCTGGCACCCCCCACAGTCTAAAGCAGCCTCTATCGACTCTCTGGGTCGGAGACTCTGTGATAAAACCCAGTAAAGGAGTAGTGGGGTCTGAGATACTACTGACTCGAGATCCAGAGCACCTTAAGTGAAGTCATAGTGACCCAAGGGAAGAACGCAGAGAAGGCACAAACATCCGAAATCATGGGAAAGAGGAAAAATACTGGAGCAATAAATGCCCACAACCCCACAACATCAGAACCCGATAAAACTGAAAATCAGAGATTTCAGGAAGATCAAATCAGGAAAATAACTGTAGAAATAATAGAGGTGCTTCGAAAAGAACTCAGAGAGAGCCAAAAAGAGATAAAGGATGCAATTAATGAAGTAAAGGCCTCAATTCAAAGCACAAACAACCGATTAGACCACATGGAGAACAGAATCTCGCTCTTAGAAGATGAGCAATCCAAAAATGAACACATAGTTTCTAATCTAGAAAAAAATATCCGACAGCAGGAATCTGATATTGAAGAAATATGGGCCCATTTTAAGAGAGCTAACCTAAGAATAATTGGAATAGAGGAGGGAAAAGAAAGTGAAACCAAAGGGATCAACAATCTCTTCAAGGAAGTAATAGAAAATTTTCCAGACATAAAGCAAGAGGTTGATACACAGGTCCAGGAAACTTATAGAACTCCTTTTAGACAGGATCGAAGAAGAGGATCCCCACGCCACATAATTGTCAAAATGACCAATGTGGAAGCCAAGCAGAGAATCTTAAAGGCAACAAAAGCAAAGGGCCAAGTGACATTCAGAGCAAACCAATTAGAATCACTCCAGACTTCCCAAACCAAGTTATGAGAGCCAGAAGGGCTTGGAGTAACATATTCCCAATTTTGAAAGAAAACAACTTCCAGCCAAAAATTTCCTACCCAGCAAAACTATCTATCAAATTAGATGGAGAAATAAGAAGCTTCCATGACAAACAGAAACTGAAGGAATTTTTGTCTTCAAAACCAGCACTAGAGAAAATACTCAAAGAGATTAACTACAAAGAAGAAATAGGTAACACACTCCAGAACTAGAGAAACAAGATTTTCCATCCAACAGACAACTAAGATTGGTTATCTGTGGAGATTCATTATTTATGTTAGTCTTTTACCTATCTCTAAAGGGTATTGTTTGCCTTTATTGTTGTTAATTTTTAGGATTTCAAGTTGGAATATTAATATACCTTCACATATAGCATTTGGAAATATTTTATCCCATTCTATTAGTAACTGTTAACTCTGTTTACATTGTCTTTGGATATACAATATGTTTTTTATTTTTTAGGGAGTTTGTATACTCTTCTGTTGCCTGTGCCATTGAAATCATAACCAAGAAATCACTGCCAATTTCAATGTTGTGAGGTTTAATGACCCAGATTTTCTCCTAAAAGTTTATAGTCTTAAGATTTATATTTAGGTCTTTTATCTATTTTGAGTTAATATTTGTATATGGGATTAGGTAAGGGTCCAATTTTATTCTTTTCCATGTAATTATTATTTTTTAACAATATTTAGTTAAAAGATCAATATTTCCACCACCAAATGTTCGTGGAAACCTTGTCAAAAATAACTTGACAATATAGGGAAGAATTTAGCTCTAGGCTTTTATTTAACTCCAATGGTATATATATCTGCCTTTAGAATAGTACTACACTGTTTCAATTATTGTAGCTTTATATGGTTTGAAATCAGAAAATATATATCTTCTAGCTTTGTTCTTTTTCAAGATCGTTTTGGGTACCTAGAGTCCATATTCCATATTAGGATAGATTTTTTTCTGAAAAATAAATATATAAATATATGATAGTTTCACCTAAAAAATAGAAAAAAAATTCTCTGGTAAGAAAGAAAGGAAAAAGAAATATTGAAATGTTATCTTTAAGTCATCAAAAGCTTGGTATCAGACAAATGAAACTGTTATGTGAGATTATCATTTTTAATTTTAGATAAATCGCCATAATACTAGATGTCAACTACTAAGCCAAGCATGGGAGGGAGGGATAGGGAGAGAATGGGGTGGGGATTGGGTGGAGGCTGACTGGGCAAAGTGTGCATGTATGTCTACAAAAGTATGTATCCTACTATGATGTATGAACACAGTGCACCAATAAAAAAAAAAATTGGGAAAAAAAAGTTCTAAATGAAATTTCCCAAATGTTAGATCACACTATATATATTTTGAGTCCATTATCCCTTCAATATAAGTTAAGGCCTAGAGTTTAAGGGAAGCTCAGTGAAAGGATTTCCAGAAAGCAAGGTGAATAGAAGCGTATGAAATATTCTATGTCCTGGCCCTAATTCACAGAGAAATAGAAAGGCTATTCTCAAGCAGTCTTATGCATTATTTTTCTCAACTAATATTTTTAGTTTGAGGCCTCTCAAGCCTATACATGTGATCCTCAAATATTATGAAGTGAAACATACTTCTTAAAATCTCCTTTTTATGTTTGATCCAACTTTCTCCCTTGCTCTAGGGGCCACCAGACCTATGGCTCTCAAATTCTTCCTAAAAAACTTGTTCCCCAGCCTTGGTGTGTGTGTGTGCCTCGTCTCCTTCCCTCTTTCCAGATTCTGCATCACCACATTCAAATAATCAGCCTGACAAAATCCTCCTTAGAAGGTAGAGAAGAGTAAGAAGATGATAAAGAAAGGCAAGATCCTTTTTAGCAAGGAAGTTAGTTGCTGAGGGCCATCTCTGTTACTAATTTTTATGCCTGTACACATACATTATCTAGGTTAAATTTCATAGTGATTTTGGGTGGTAGCTATCGTTTCCCTGCGTATAGGCAGGAAACTAAGACTCAAGAGATTTTACAGAATTTGTTCAGTGTATCAGAGATACATAGCAAAAAGCTTAGCTGGAATTGTGAACTTTGGTCTTGAGATAGCTTGGAGGGCCAGTTCTCTGTGTGACAGGTAAAGGAGATCTAGGTCCTCTGAAGGTCATTGAGCCCATGGGGACTGACAGCCTCTTACAGAAACGGAGGGCCCCAGGCAGGCTCTCAGCAGTCTCAGTGGCTTGCCTACTGACATGCAGGCATGGAAGACTGTCACATACAGGTCATCCCTACACTGGTGCAATAATAGCAGAGCAGGGTGTAGTTACTGCACACAGAATCAGCGGAGCAGTCATTAATCACAATCTTACCTTTTCCATTCATGTATGTTTTCATACATAGTTATGTATTTAGAAGTCTCCAAGACAACTCAGTTTCAGTGAATTGAGAGTAGAGCTCACAAAAACTCAGAAAAACTTCTAACAGTATGGTTTTTTACAGCAAAAGAATACAGATTAAATAAAATCAGCAAAGGCAAAAGAATAATATGGCTGATTCCAGGAGAAGCCATGCACAAGCTCCAGTTGTCCCTTCCCTGTGGAGTTGCATGAACACTGCTTAATTTTTTCAGCAATGATGTATGGTAGCATGCACATGGCATTGTCAACCAGGGAAATTCACACAAGTCTTGGTGTCCAGGGGCTTTATTAGTCATGGAATACATACGTGATTGACTGTGGTTACTCTGCCTTCAGCCCTTTCCAAGATCAAACTGGTGTCAAATGACCCAAGGCTCCCATCATAGGGCACAACAACTAGTATACTCTCACTACTTGAAAACTCAAATCAAAAGGTTAGATATGTTTTTGAAGGGGTACTTTAACAAAGAGGTTAAGAGTCTACAGTGAGTCTGTTTGAAGAGTTTCTTACAATTCTGTGTGTTTTCAACAGATTGCCTTATTCTGTTAAAGACAACAATATCATACTGATATATCACTTAAGAAATACCCTGGCTGATAAAGCTAGGCTACTGGAAGCAGTGCAGGTTTTTGGAACTGCAAATGGAATGGGATTGCATAGTGATTTTGTTGGCCCCAGTTAAAAGAAAACAGGCAGGCTGACTTTTTTTTTTTTTTTTTTTTTTTTTTTTCCGGTACTGGGGATGGAACCCACAGGCATCGTACCTCTGAACTACACCCTCAGCCCTAATACTTAATCATTTTATTTTTTGAAACAGGGTCTCAATGAGTTGTGAAGGGCCTAAGTAGTTGAGGCTGTCCCTGAATTGGGATCCTCTGGTCTCCGCCTCCCAAATGCTGGGATTACAAGTGTGGGCCACCACGCTGGCACCAGGCTGACTCTTAATCTAGTCATGTGACCAGTCATTACTATTTTCACTGGGAGAAGAAAGCAACAGGGAGTAGGAAGGAAAATGGCGGGTTAAGAAGTTGTCTTAAATTTACAGTGGAGAAAGCAAAGAGCATGCAGAAAAGAAAAGAAAAAAAAGTGATAATTCTATAATAGATATAAACAGCTCTGTTTTGGTATTTTGGTAGTTTATCTAATGCTAAATTTAACTTTTGATTTTGCTACTGCTATATTATAATATATTCCCACGCTCTTTGGTATAATATATTCCAAGTCTCAGAGGCATAATAAAAATAATTTACTATTGCCACGTATCTGCAGGTCCTCTGATGTTGGGCTGGGATAGAACGACTCTACTTCAAGTGTGTCTCATGTTTATTAGACCAGGATAGCGTTAGGATATTTTTTTTCCCACAGCAGCAGAAGATATATTAGAGGGCAAGTAGAAAAGGTCAAGGTTTCTTAAAGCCTAGCAAATTGTTACTTCCAGCCATGTGTCATTGGACAAAGCAAGTCACGTGGTGTATTAGTATCTTAGAAGTGTTGTAACACAGTTCCACAGAGAGGGTGGCATAAGCAACAAAAATTTATTATCTCAGATCTGAAGACTAGAAGTTCAAGATTGTAGTTCTATTGACAAGTTTAGTTTCTTGTGAAGGATATAAAAAAGCATCCTCTCCAGCCTCCTTTCCTTTCCTTGACATTCTCTCAGGTAAGTCTTTCCACATCTGTCTTTCCCCAAATGTCTCTCTCTCTCTCTCTCTCTCTCTCTTTTTTTTTTTTTTTTTATAAGGATACCCATGATACTGGATTAGAGCCTACCCCAATGACTTTGTTTTAATTGCTTGGCTCCATAAAGACTCTACATCCAGATAAATTTCTATTCAAAGGTACTGGGATTAGGACTTCAACATATGAATTTCGGGGGGGGCATACAATTCAAACCATAACACATGGTCGAGACCCAAATAAAAAAGTTATAAACTGTATCCATAATGAACCTGTGGTAAGGGTGTGCACACAGGAAGGGGTAAGGATTGGGGGGTCTTAAAATTTAAACTTCAACCTAGCATAATGGTTTGAAAACCATGGACAATGGGCCAAACCTGGCCTCCTTTTGTATGTAGAGTTTTATTGGACCACACGTATGATAATTTTTACTGTGTTTTATGTGTCTACTTTTATGCTACAATGGCAGAGGTGTATAGTTATAGCAAGAGACGGTATGGTCTGCAGAGTCTAAAGTGATTATCTGGTTCTTTATTGGAAAAAGTCTGCGGACCCCAGATCTTACTGTTCCTGAATCCAAGTAACTGTTACAATAGAGCATTGGCAAGAAATGGCAACAGGGACTCTCTCCTGGCATAGGTTTTGCTATTAGTTATTTCTGTGACCTTAAGCAAGACCCTCTACTTCCCTGTTCCTGTTTCTCATCTAGAAAATCAGGAAACTGACTGTGTTGCCCATCTGTCTTTGTTTTTCCTCAATGATAGCCAGATGTTAAACTTTCAGTGACTAAAAATTCCCCATTGAACTTGTGGTAAGGGTGTGCATACTTGAGCTATTTAATAGAAAATATAACTTATTTGTAGAAAAAATACAATTACCCCCTATGAACCTCAGCCTATTATTTTGAAGATGTCAAAGTTATATTTTTCTCTAATATAGCAATCCTGCTTTATTCCTCATGGAATTAGATGATATTTAAAATGTATTTATTATTTATTTATCTATTTATTTATTTATTGCAGTAGTGGGATGGAATCCAGGGGCATTCTACCTCCAAGTTACACCCCCAACGCATTTTTTTATTCTTTATTTTGAAACAGAGTTTCACTGAGTTGCAAAAGGCCTCACTGAGTTGTTGAGTTAGTCTGTGAACCCAGATCCTCTTGTCTCAGCCTCCCAAATTCTGGGATTACAAGTGTGTGCCACCGTGCCTGGCTTTTTATTTATTTGTATATGCTTTTATTGGTGCAGTATAGTCTCACATCATAATATAAATTATGTTGACAGTGACATACATTCATACAAATTTTTTTTAAATCTATGAAATCAACTATAAAGGGAGAGTAAATATGTAAGATGTAGCATTCTTAGACAGAAATAAATTTCATCCTGACAAAAATTTTGCTAGACCAGCTGCTTATCCATGGTGGCCACACAGAGCATCAGAATTTTAAGATGGTGTCAGAGAGGCCCCATCTGGTCCTGCTAACCATGTATAATAATTAGATGAGCTTAACTCACGGTTCTATGAAGAAATAGAGAACAAGTTAAATAAGGCTACAGCTCTCCCATGAGTGAGAGATTTACAAACCTGGCTCCAGTTCTTTGCAGCACTTCACACCAAGAGGTGGAGTCCCTCTTCCTATTCTTAAATCGTGCTTTGACACATAGAGTGTAACTGAAGTGACATTGCATATGTTCTGGAACTCAGGCCTCAATGTCCTTCCAGCCCTGACCTTTGCTCACTTGGAATGTTCTCAAAGACCATCACCATGTAAGAACACTGGTGTGGCGTATCAGAGAAGACTTGTGGAGGAGAACTGAAGTTGCATAGGTACTAGCTAGAGCCCACTACCAGTCACGAAGAGCTTGGCTAAGGAAGAGGATCTGGTCTGACTTTGATCACCATTTGTGCGCTCCATGTCTCTAGCTCCACAGCAGCTACCCTGCTTCAAGGATTATTTGCAGCAGGGTGTGGTGGTGCACACCTATATTTGGAAGGCTGAGACAGGAAGACCACAGGTTCGAAGGCAGCCACAGCAACTTAGTAAAGCCTCAGCAACTTATGGAGACTTGGTTTCAAGATGAAAAATAAAATAAAATAAAATAGAGCTGGGGGTATAGCTCAGTGATAGAACGTCACTGGGTTCAATCTCTAGTGCCAAATAAATAAATGCATAAGCAAAAAGCAAAAAAGGTTTACTTGATGTGAATTTTAGCAAAGGTTTTGCTATTTCAGTTTGCATAAGATTAAAATGGCATCTCTTAGCTACAGACTTTTTCTTTTGTCAATCGATTTCTTTGGTAATCTGCTTTCTTCCAAATATGCAATGCAAAATGCTGACTCTCTGATTTGGGGACCACGTGGCTAGCTGCAGTTTTCTGCATCTCTAATGTGAACTCATGGCTCTGTGCTCCCTCTGCAAGATCAGCACACTCATGGGTGTGGTGGTAGAGAGGATATTCGTACCCTTGGAGAGAGGAGTAATCCCTGCTTGTTGGATGAGATGGAAACATACCTCCTATTGTGTAAGATCACCTAGATTTCATCTCGTCTGCTAACTCTGATTTGTGGTGACTGTGTGGGCAATATTATGAAGTATTGTGAGGTCACATCCAGGCTCAGCTACAGTCATTAGCAATCTCTTTCTTGGATAGGAAAGTGGCCGTAGATGACAGATAGATAGATAAATAGATAGATAGATGCCCAGTGTGTTCCAAAGTTGACTATTGTACTTCCTATGAAGAAATTAAACATCTTCTGTCCTCCAGCAGCAACAGCACTAGGGAAATCATATTTAATCACTTTATACTCAGTAGTCTTAATTTATAAAGTTTTATTAACTAGCCTAGATAAAATTTAATGAAATTTATAATAACTAACATCTTTAGATATGGATAACCTCATCAGAAGTGTAGAAGTTTTTTTGGTCATTCTTATTTATACAATTTCTTTAGTAGTAATCATGTATGTGTAATAGATACTTAATTGTTTAATCCATGCCAACATTTTTGAAAAAAATGTTATTTTTAAACTACAAAATAAAGTTATAATGATAAAAATTCAGGACATTTCAGGAGAGGTGATGTACTGCAGGGGTTGGCAAAATATAGTCAGTGGGCCAAGTCCAACTGCTCCCCTGTTTTTGTAAGTTATGCCCATTTGATTCATATTGTTTATGGCTGCTTTTGTGCCACAGTGATAGGATGGAGTACTTGTAACAGAGACCAGCAGAGTAGAATAGTTGTAGCGCAGACTTACATTCTACAACACCTAAGATATTTACCATCTGAATTCTTACAGAAAAAGTTTCCTTACTCCTGATGGATTCCGATGCATAAGGATCTAAAATGTATTGACCATTCTCCAAATTCAGGAAACTGCATGAACAGAGCCCTTCAAGACTCTTTTCTATCTTAAAAAAACAAGGGCTTTATTTGAAAGTGCTTTTTCAATCTCATCTGTGTAATTAAAATCAACTAGGTAAAGTTTTTTAAAATTACTAACACCAGGATTCAAGTTCCATGCATGGGACCTGGATATTGTATATTTTTTTAAGTTAGTCAGCCAAATCTAATGTGCATCAGGATCAAGAAGCATTAATCGGGACTATTATTTTACCCTTGAGGGACTTGATCTTCTAGAGGTGAGATGGTGTAACTACCCCATATGACTTACGGTGACTCAGCCTTCACACAGAAAGTCAATCTAAGATAGCTTAACAAAATGAAAACTAAATAATTTCAAGGAATAGTGACTCTTAACTCAGACTGGGAAATCTCTCTCAAAATAACAAGCCTAAAGAATTCTTGCTGGTAGAAGCCAAAATTTCTTAATTACAAAAATATAATCATTTTTCCACAAATATCTGGATTAAAAACAAACTGTCAGGCTAAAAAAAAAAAGTCATTTAGGCCCCTTCCTTCCTTCCTTCCTTCCTTCCCTCCTTCCTTCCTATCTTTCTATCATCTACTTAAGAAAATAAAACTCTATATAGACATATCATGTTAGAAAATTTGTTCACATTACAATACTTGAAAATAATTTGGGGAATTGGGTAAAATATAGGAAAATTAAATTTAGGTTAGCTAAAAGAAAACTTTTTCCCCTCTAGTTCTACAGGTGGTAAATTATAATGGATAGTTCAGAAATAGGAACTAAGAAAATCTCTGGCAACAATGGTTTTAAGTATTTTAAGAATATAACGCCGAGTGCGGTGGCACATGCTTGTAATCCCCGCGCTTGGGAGGCGGAGACAGGAGGATCGCGCTGGTTCAGAGCCAGACTCGCTGGTTTAAGAGACCCTGTTTCCACATAAAAAGTAAAAAATAGGTCTGGGAGTGTAGCCTGTACGAGTGTATCCCAGAGGCAGAAGGGCTTCCAGGAACCCCAGTACCAAACACACACACACACACACACACACACACACACACACACACACACACTACACACAAACACACACACACACACACACACACACATATATATATATATATATATATATTCATTGTCTTGTCAGGGGTTTAAACAACAATTAAGTTACATATCGAAATTTTCCGGAATTCACGGGACGGCCACAGCAAGCCGAGGGGAGCCGCTGCGGAAGAGCCAGGCGGGATTTCTCGGCGCAGAAGGAATCTAAAGCTCCCAGTGGCTAAGCTCAGCACACGCTGCAGGGATTCAGAGTGGAAATCAAAACCAAGAAAAAAAACGCCAGCCCCACAGCCGAGGGCGTAGCAACGGCGCCATATTGCCACCTGCGGCGGCAGCACCGAATTCACCGAATTCAGTACAGCTACATCTGCATACTCAAGAAAAGTGAGTCAAATTGCGGGCCACAGCGGAGAAATCCCAGTACTGTACTCACTGGGACTTGACCCAGTGGGAGAGGGGCGGTGGCAGTGATATCACACCATAGGAGAACGTGCAACCTGGCACCCCCCACAGTCTAAAGCAGCCTCTATCGACTCTCTGGGTCGGAGACTCTGTGATACAACCCAGTAAAGGAGTAGTGGGGTCTGAGATACTACTGACTCGAGATCCAGAGCACCTTAAGTGAAGTCATAGTGACCCAAGGGAAGAACCCAGAGAAGGCACAAACTTCTGAAATCATGGGAAAGAGGAATAATACTGGAGCAATGAATGCTCACAACCCCACAACATCAGAACCCGATAAAACAGAAAATCAGAGATTTCTAGAAGATCAAATCAGGAAAATAACTGTAGAAATAATAGAGGTGCTTCGAAAAGAACTCAGAGAGAGCCAAAAAGAGATAAAGGATGCAATTAATGAAGTAAAGGCCTCAATTCAAAGCACAAACAACCGATTAGACCACATGGAGAACAGAATCTCGCTCTTAGAAGATGATCATTCCAAAAATGAACACATAGTTTCTAATCTAGGAAAAAATATCCAACAGCAGGAATCTGACATTGAAGAAATATGGGCCCATTTTAAGAGAGCTAACCTAAGAATAATTGGAATAGAGGAGGGAAAAGAAAGTGAAACCAAAGGGATCAACAATCTCTTCAAGGAAGTAATAGCAGAAAATTTTCCAGACATAGAGCAAGAGGTCGATACGCAGGTCCAGGAAACATATAGAACTCCCTTTAGACAGGATCGGAGAAGAGGATCCCCATGCCACATAATTGTCAAAATGACCAATGTGGAAGCCAAGCAGAGAATCTTAAAGGCAACAAAAGCAAAGGGCCAAGTGACATTCAGAGCAAACCAATTAGAATCACTCCAGACTTCCCAAACCAAGTTATGAGAGCCAGAAGGGCTTGGAGTAACATATTCCCAATTTTGAAAGAAAACAACTTCCAGCCAAAAATTTCCTACCCAGCAAAACTTTCTATCAAATTAGATGGAGAAATAAGAAGCTTCCATGACAAACAGAAACTGAAGGAATTTATGTCTTCAAAACCAGCACTAAAGAAAATACTCAAAGAGATTAACTACAAAGAAGAAATAGGTAACACACATCAGAACTAGAGAAACAAGATTTTCCATCCAACAGACAACTAAGATTGGTTATCTGTGGAGATTCATTATTTATGTTAGTCTTTTACCTATCTCTAAAGGGTATTGTTTGCCTTTATTGTTGTTAATTTTTAGGATTTCAAGTTGGAATATTAATATACCTTCACATATAGCATTTGGAAATATTTTATCCCATTCTATTAGTAACTGTTAACTCTGTTTACATTGTCTTTGGATATACAATATGTTTTTTATTTTTTAGGGAGTTTGTATACTCTTCTGTTGCCTGTGCCATTGAAATCATAACCAAGAAATCACTGCCAATTTCAATGTTGTGAGGTTTAATGACCCAGATTTTCTCCTAAAAGTTTATAGTCTTAAGATTTATATTTAGGTCTTTTATCTATTTTGAGTTAATATTTGTATATGGGATTAGGTAAGGGTCCAATTTTATTCTTTTCCATGTAATTATTATTTTTCAACAATATTTAGTTAAAAGATTATTATTCCTACCACCAAATGTTCGTGGAAACCTTGTCAAAAATAACTTGACAATATAGGGAAGAATTTAGCTCTAGGCTTTTATTTAACTCCAATGGTTTATATATCTGCCTTTAGAATAGTACTACACTGTTTCAATTATTGTAGCTTTATATGGTTTGAAACCAGAAAATATACATCTTCTAGTTTGTTCTTTTTCAAGATCGTTGTGGGTACCTAGAGTCCATATTCCATATTAGGATAGATTTTTTTTCTGAAAAATAAATATATAAATATATGATAGTTTCACCTAAAAAATAGAAAAAAATATTCTCTGGTAAGAAAGAAAGTAAAAAGAAATATTGAAATGTTATCTTTAAGTCATCAAAAGCTTGGTATCAGACAAATGAAACTGTTATGTGAGATTATCATTTTTAATTTTTGATAACTTGCTATAATACTAGATGTCAATCACTAAGCCAAGCATGGGAGGGAGGGATAGGGAGAGAATGGGGTGGGGATCGGGTGGGGGCTGACTGGGCAATGTGTGCATGTATGTCTACAAAAGTATGTATTCCACTATGATGTATGAATACAGTGCACCAATTAAAAATAAAAAAAATAAAAAAATTAAAAAAAATTAAAAAAAAGAAATTTTCCATAGACATCTGAAAGCCAGGCCTATATGAATTATTTTAATTTTATCTTAGAAGTTATTTCATAGGTCTAGAAATTCATCCTTTAGGATATGCAATCCCAATTCCACTAGTAAAACATAAATACTTATAATTTAATATTTTACCAGCCCGACATCTAGTTTGAGCTTACACAGAGATGAAAATTTCCATCCAATATACCAAAATCATACTTTGATGAGTCATCAGAATCTGTCTTGCCCCCTTCCCCAAGACTAATGACAATTCTTTTTGTTTGTTACTACCTTTATAAAAGCCTGAAATGTTTGGTATTATCTAATTCAAAGAGTTTGGAATCTCTATGTTAGAGATACTCTGACAAATCACTAAAAAACAAAACAGGAGCCGGGCATGGTAGTACATACCTGTAATACCAGTACTTCGTAGGGTGAGACAGGAGGATTTTAGATTCAAGGACAGCCCCAGCTATTAGTGAGGCCCTCTGCAACTTCCTAAGACATTGTTTCAAGATAAAAAAAATAAAAATAGGGCTGGGGGGTGTATCTCAGAGGTAAAATGTCCCTGGGTCCAATACCCAGTGAGAGAGAGAGAGAGAGAGAGAGAGAGAGAGAGAGAGAGAGAGAGAGAAGGAGAAAAGCCAGTCTTGGTGTTACACACCTTAATAACACCTGTAATACCAGTACTTGGGAGGCTAAGATAGGAGTATTTCAGGTTTGAGGCCAAATTAGGGAGACCCTTGGCAATTTAGTGAGACATTGTTTCAATACGAAAAAGTAAAAAGGGCTAGGTGTAGAGCTCATATCTAAAATACTCCCCAGTATAATTTAAAAAATAATTCAGAGAGAATATAAGGATGAGAAAAATCCATTGTATTTTAAAAATTATTTTATTCTTTTCTAATATCATGTTCTATAGTACTGGTAATGCCATAATAAAAGCCGTTCTGCCCACCTTGGCTCTGCTTTCTAGAGACTTGGTTTTCTCTACAGGACACGTAATACTTCATCCTATACTGAGTACTTCTAAGTCCTTTGCTTCCTTGACTTATTCCTATCTTGGAGCAGGTCTCCCAGATTATATCAAAAGCAACGTTCTCTGCAGTAAGATATGTATATATTTTCCGGCAATCTCATTTCCATTTTTAGAAAGTACCAAGAATCACAATGGAAGCAAATATAGAAAATACACAGAAAAGAAACTGAAATTTATTTACTGTCTAATATATGTAAGACACTGATAAGCACTTCACACATACTATTTGATCTCACAAAACTATCATATAAGTGTTATTCCTACTTTTACTCGGAGTATTGGGTCAATTTATCAAGGTTACACAGCTACTAAGCAATTTTTTTCATACAGCTGGCAAGTAGCATTAATTGCAAATTAATGGATTCTAAATTAATAAACTTTGGCTGAACTGGGAAATCACTTTAATTTTCACATATATGTCTTAGAGTACATCAAAGGCATTGCAGATGGGTAATTTCCATCTCCATATCAGGAATGTAAGTGGCCTTCCAAAATATCTATGTATGTAGTCCTTTCCCACAACTCCCTACCAGTATCTTTCTGATGCCAACCCTCTGAAAGCTAAGACTTTTTCTTTAGTTGAAGGGTGCAACTTTGAAAATTCCTGCAGTTTGATGTCTCACAACTTATTGCAGTTCTCTGCAAGTTCAGACATTTTCCACAGTGAACAGAGAGTACAAATGTAGCTAAGTGTTAATTAAAAAGAACATCTTGAGTGTAAACATTAAAAATTGATCACCTTCTGTGAGCAATTTAATTTATGAGCATTAGCATATTCTAAGCTGATGTCTTGAATTTTACTCCAACATCCTTTGGTGCATAATGAAAGGGAAGAAGGAAGAGCCCTGAACATGAACATACTCAAATTTCCTGTTTCTCTGTGACTGTGGGTCTGCGGGTTCTAAGGCTAGAGAGGCGGCTTCTTCAGTGCGGCTCCAACAGCAACAGCTGCAGGAGCAGCAGCTGCCCAGCATCCCTGGTCCCCGCAGCTGGGTTCACATCATCAGTCCCTACGCCACTGTCATCATTTTTGGCAAAGTGGGAGGCTTGTGGAGTGGCTCTGGCAGCTTACCTTTCCTTTTGGGTTCTACTGAATCATTAATGAATGCATTTATTTATTGAATTTCCAGCTTGTTCAGTAGGGTGTAGCAGAGTGTGCATATGAGAATGAAAAAAAAAAAAAGAATAAATTAAATTTCCTTGCCAAAGTCAGACGAACATCTCTGTAAGCTTAATTAAGGGAATCACTACCCCCCACCACCACCCCTGACCCCTACTTAGTTTCAAAGTCTGTTTTCCATGTCAGGATCCTGGTAGTATATTTTGAAAATTTTATTAAATAGAACTAAGGCATTCTAAAACATGAAGTCGGTGGAATATGTTGGTCCTTTCAGATTGCCTACCTGTTATTGAGTGCCTTCTCTGTTCTTGCAGTCTAGTGGCCTAGGTTTTCCTGATTTTGCCTAGCTGCTCAGAGCTCCATCTTGTCTCTCTCTGGCACTTTCTTTCTCATTGCTTCCTTTCTACTCCTCGGCTAAGCTCATCTATTCTCTGTTCTCCCTTAGCAGCATATCTCATATCTCACTAATGGGAAATCTGATTTGTTTATGGCCAGGTGTTAGCAGCCAACCATAACACTGCCAGGAAGGACAAAGGTCCCTGCTCTTTGATGGCCTGAAGTGATTTCAATTTTGAGAGATGGAGAATGGCCAAAATCATACTGAACAGACACTTGTTATGTACACAGAATTGAGACTATTATTCCTATATTGTTTCATTTTAGACAAATTCTTAAATATATTTATCTTATAATGACCAAAAGAGGGTTTTTGAATGGGCTTAGGAAAGAATTTTAAGCTCGTGGATTTTATATTAATTAAGGTAATATTTGAATGAAAATATGATGCATGAGCATGAGTATGAAGATTTAATAAATGACCTCAGCCTATGTTTATGCATAAAATAGTAATGTTTATTTTAAAATAAAGCTCTAATTAGTAGTCCATCCAATAAAAGTATATTGAGTGGTGAGGTCTCTGGTGTATTTTAGCAGATGACTTAATGGTAGGGTTGCTAGTGCATAACAGTTAGTGTCATTCTTCAAAGACTGACACAAAAATAACAAGATAATATCCAAATGGAAATCCAAAGTACTAAAAATATAATGCAGTTTGAAAGAGAGAGTTTAGTTTTATTAGACTGTCAAGAAAATAAAGTATAGTGATTTATTTTAATATCAATTTAATCATCAGTGAAATTTAAAAGTAAATAGTATTTTAAATGTTCTAAGCCAAACTTAATATTTCTTTGGAATGCTTTGGGGTAATGGAGCAAAAAATTAGTTCTGTCCCCCACATACAGCTTTAAGAACTGATTTCAAAGCAGTACAGAGAATTTTTCATTTCAAAAAATTATTGCAGTTTTCTGTGTTTTATTTTTTAGCTCAGGACTGCTGTATATGGAAGAGAAAAGGAAATCTGGATAAAACTGATTTTTCTATTGCTTATGGATTTTTTTTTTGTGTGTGTGTGTGCTACTGGGGATTGAATCCAGGGGTATTTTTCCTCCAAGCTATACCTCCAGTCCTATTTTTTTTTTTTTTCGGTACCAGGGATGGAACCTAGGGGCATTCTACCTTCGAGCTACACCCCAGCCCTATTTTTTATTCTTTATTTTGAAACAGGGTCTCACTGAGTTGCAAAGGGCCTCACTAAGTAGTAGTTGAGGCTGTCCGTGAACCACGATTCTCCTGTCTTAGCCTCCCAAATGCTGGGATTATAAGCCTGTGCCACCACGCCCAGCTTGCTTATGGATTTTTATGTCTGATTATTACTGTAACTATTTTCAGATATGTTTACCAAGCTTCAAAAATGCATTTATCTACCACATGAGGAAAAAAATGAGTTGGCATGATTTAAGGTTCTTGAAAAATCTTATTATACTATTAATGTATTAAAATTTGCATATAAAATTAGACTATTGGAAAATAAAATTTATGTTATGATTTTAATTCTTCAAAAATTTAAATATATTCATAAATCTCCAGCGTTTTTCAGTTGGCACACCAAGGGAGTAGCTGGAGTTGGGGGTTGAATATATAGTAAGTAGCATGTGGTGGGACTAGATTTAGGGGGAGCAAGAACCAGAGATGTGGCAGGCATGGTTGCCAGGACACATTCCACCAAAGCAGCCACTCTGTAGCTAATCAGACTTAGAACAGCACTAAAAAGTGTGAATTGTAATCTCATCACAGGTCAAAAGAACCATAGGAAATGATATGAGAAACTGTGGGTAAAATATATGAGTTATTAAAACGTGTGAAAGAGTAGGGGAAAGACAGGGCGAGTTTATTCTGTTTTCCTAACATCCATACCCACTAAGTCATCGTGGTTATGGATTTTTTTTTTGTCCATGGAACAGAAACTTATCCACAATGGGTATATTAAGAAAGATACTTAGCTGTGGGTAAAAAAAAAATAGTCTTGGGTTAGGGGATCAAAAGGCATTTTATGTTTTATGGAACTAGAAAATCTAAGGGTGCTGGAAAAGGTATCATCAGGAACGTACAGTTTTCAGCATCACTTGGCTCCTCAATCCTCATACATACACAAGCTATTTTCAAGTGATGGCAATGGTAGTCTCCAGAACTTCAGTCTTTAGAGGACTTTGTGTTTCAGATCTCAGAAGGGCAAAGACACTTCTCTCATTCTCCCCATCAGTTGCCACAAAAGGATTCTGAGTCACCCAGAGTAGGTTGTGTGTAAGCATCTGAGCCAATCATTGTAGCTGGAACTTGGACAGTTTTGATTAGCAAGACTAAGAAGTGGTCTTTTATGATGAGTAGGCCATCAGGAAAAGAAAATATGGTTCCTAACATGACAGCACCCCAAAATACGCTGGGCAGATAAGTAGATAAAATGTATCAGATATCTATCTAGTATCTGGATTCAAGTGATAAAAGAGAATTTCATAGGTACTGAAGGACAAGAAATTAGATACAATGGGGCCACACAGGGCTAGGAAGTGGGAAGCCCGCAGAAAGGCTCCATGAGGCTGGGCTCCCCTGTTTTATGTTTCTATAGTATTCTGAACTTTCCTTACCGTATCATTTATGACCCTTCATCATAAGCATTTCCTGTCTGTCCTTTTTATAGGACTTGAAACCCTATGAAACCTTGGACTTTGTCCCATTTCCTATGAATCCTCAGCATCTGTAGTAATGTAGAGATCCTAGTAGGTTCAGCAAATATTTGAATGGATGGACAGATAAGTGGGGCCACTCTCTTCATCTCCCATAACACTAGCCGATCTGTCATCCCTGCATGCCTTCTCCATTCATCTGTGTTTCTTTGCTATGCACAGATCCCTCTATACTCTCTAGGGATGCTCACCCTTGGCTTTGTGATCAGATTCATCCCTGATTTGTGTGGTTTTATCTCTAGAGTATCTCCATTACCCAATTTCATATTTGATAGAGGGGATGAGCTTACCTGAGTTGCTGCAGTTGGTCACAAGGTATGGAAGGCTGCAGAAACTCATCTCTTCCATTAGGCCACCAGGTTTATATATATATTTATCCCTCAACACTCAAGTGATCGACAGAGAAAATGTGATGTAATCAATCTGTCTCAAATCAGATCCATGTCAATAAGATTTGTTTCACTCCCTACAGGTTCTTTTAGCCATGCCCATCCCCTTAAATGCCATCCAGTGGCCTGACATCCTGAATATTATTCAAGTTTACTTAGGGTGTGGTTTTACCTTTCATGTTTCATGGCTATAAAGCTTCCTGTCATCTTATATATTCCTTCAATAAGTAAGTTGCTGCGGGGGCAGTAGACTCTACACCTTACTCTTTGGAAGTGGAGGAAGATACCTCTGAAGTAAGTGGTGTTGCTGCTGAGATCCTCACAAAGGTCTCATTCATCTGCTCAACCAAGAATAATTGAGTTATGAGCCCCCTGGATAATGTTAGGAACTACGCAAGAAGCTGGGGGCGAAGAAGAGGACAGTCCCTGTGTGCACCAAGCATTCTTCAATGGCAAAGATGAACAATCAAAATAATTATAACATGAGAACCAAAATAGAGGGAAAAGTTATTGTAAAGAAGCAAATATGAAGGGGACCAAACGTCATCTAAGGGGCTGGAGAGTGCCTTCCCAAGAATGTGGCCTGTAGGGGGCCTGGGAAGAAGGGTTAAGGCTTTGGAAGTATATGAAAAGAATTGGAAGCCTGGCGTGATGGCATAGGCTTGTAATCCTAGCATTTGAGAGGCTGAAACAGGAGGATCGCAGTTTGTGGACAGCCTCAGCTACTTAGTGAGACCCTTTGCAACTCAGTGAGATGCTGTTTCAAAATAAAGAATAAAAAATAGGGCTGAGGTTGTACCTTGGAGGTACAATATTCCTGGGTTCAATCCCCAGTACCCCCTCTGCCCAAAAAAGAAGAGAATTGGAGGAAAGAGTAATGTCCAAGAGGAACTATCCTAGGCAAAGGCCTAGAGGAACCGAAAGAATACACATACATGTCACTCACATACTCATATGAGTATATAGTAGGCAGGATTTTAGAAGTAGCACATTTAGGAAAATGTTAGCAATTATATACAGTTTTCATTTTGCTTTTTTTTTTAGTTGTTCTTCATGATAATACCTCTGAATCAATTGGTATAGATCCAATTTATTCTTTTTAATTTGTTCCTTTATTGTCCAGCCCATATTGTAGATGTCCCACAATTTATTGAACTATTCATGGATAAATTGATTTATTGTCCTGTTTGCCACTAAAATAATGCTGTATACATACCACATTCATAACATTTACTAGAAATTTTTGTTCCCTAAGAATATATTTTCTGGGCATAAGATCTTCTTCTTCTTCTTCTTCTTCTTCTTCTTCTTCTTCTTCTTCTTCTTCTTCTTCTTCTTCTATTATTATTATTATTATTATTATTATTATTATTATTATTGTGGTACTGGGGTTCCTGGAAACCCTTCTACCTCCAGGCTTCACTCCCAGACCTATTTTATATTTTTATTTGGAAACAGGGTCTCTTAAGCCAGCAAGGCTGGCTTTGAATCTGTGTGATCTGTCTCCGCCTCCCAAGCGCGGGGATTACAAGTGTGCGCCACCACGCCCGGCAGATATGCTTATTTTAAATTCTTATAGACATACCATTTACCTTTTCAAAATGCTATACCAACTTATATTTTTGACATTTAAAAAAAATTACCTTCTTTGTGGTTTGGGGATTGAATTTAGGAATTCTACCTTTGAGCTATAACCCAAACCTTTTTTATTTTTGTTGCTGAGGCTATCGTTGAACCTGTGATCAGCCTGTCTCAGTCTCCCAAGTACTGAGCTACAGGCATGTACCACCAAGCCAAGGTTAATTTATCTTTTTTTTAGATTATTTATTTATTATTTTTGCTTTCCAAGCTATTATAGGCTTTCTTTCATATCTGTTTAATTGCAAGAATTCTTGTTTAGGGTATATATTACATATTTTCTGTTGTCATACATTTAAATTTAAATATGCACTTTGCAAGGTTAAATATTCAGTTGTTTCCTTTTAGCTTCATCTTTTCTTGCCCTCTGGTTGTAGTTACATTTCTAGTACTTTTCTCAGTGGAAATTCTCTGAATTTTCTGCTTTTAGGCAAATATTGTTAACCTGGCAGATAAATAGTATCTTGGGTTTTAAAATTTTTATTTTTGATTAGCATGTATTAATTGTACATAAAAACGGGGTGGTTATGTATGATATTTCAATACATGCATACAGCATACACTGATTAATCCAGCCTCCCTTTATTTACCCTCCTCCAACCCTACACTCTTTCCCACTTTTAGTCTATCACTATTCTATGTGCATGTTAATTTTTTACAGTAAGTAATAGCCAGGTATGGTGACACAGGCCTCTAGTCCTAGTACTTGGGAGGCTGAGACAAGAGAATTGTGGGTTCAAAGACTTCCTCAGCAAGTAGTGAGATTCTCATTAACCAAGTGAGATTCTAGGGCTGGGGGTATAGTTTGGAGGTAGAATGTCCCTTCATTCAATCCACAGTAAAACACACACACACACACACACACACACACACACACACACACAATTCTTACATATGAAAGACAGAGCATGTGATATTTGTCTGTCTGACTTATTTCACTTGTGATGTTATTTTCCAGTTTTCTGCAAATAGCAGGATTTCATTCTTCTTTATGGTCAAAAAAGATTCCATTTTTTTCCCCCAAAATGGCGACTAAGGGACACAGCACTTCTCAGTAGCTGAAGCAAATAAAGTTCAAATACTTAGAAAGCAGTGTCTTAATCAACAAAATAAATACATACCAGGAACCAAAACAGATCCAGGTACCTCGGCGGAACCCTGAACTTGAAGAAGAAGAACAAAGATCGGACACGGGACCTGCTGCAGATACAATCGGAACGCCGATCTGAACGCCGATCTGCGGGCTGCTTTCGCGGCTGCCCGCGGAGCTGCCTGCCCGATATTACCGTGGCAAGATAATCCGGGACTAAAAACGGACTCAGGACCTCATCTTAAGCAGCGAGCAGCACCCACATCAGAATTCTGTGTGCTCACCAGCGACTGGATCACAACTGCATAGAGACTCCCACGGAATCCTGAACCAAGTCAGGTACCTGAGGGCGCCCAGGGAAGTGGGGGTCCTAGCGTGTGCGCAGCCCCAACCCCCCAGCACGGGCCCAAGCCTCAGAACCGAGCACTCTCCTCGCGCACCTTGTCTGCGCCACGGTCCCCTGCTAGTAGTCAGTGCCTGTGCCACTGTCACCCCTAAATTGGAGCCTGCTTGTGTGTCTAGCCCCTGCCACCTTGCCAGAGCCTGCCTTCAAGGCTACAAAAGCCCTGTGTGACCCGGAAATCTCCTTGGGGCACCCCCAGCTTCTACGTCCCGCGGGAGGCAGAGACCATTGCTGGACACCGCGCACTGTATCCTTGAGCACCTACCCTGCACCCCTGGCCCACCGCTGGGTGTTCCCACCCTCCTGGTAGCCAGATGCTTAGTTCTAAGCGAGAACACAGCTCAATACACCTTGGAAGAGCATACCAGAAGCAATAGACAGCTGCATCCACTCACACTTGGGTCCAGTATTAGCAGCGCACCCAGCCTGCACTCTCGGAATAAGGCAGAGCTCTGGCAGTAAGTGTGGGCATCCAGGAACCAGCATCCATTTTCCCAGGGTACATCTTGGGACCACACCAGCTAGCCCAGCTGGAATTTCCAGAGACACAGGAAAATCCATCGGGCCACAATATCTGCACAATACCTCAGGGGGAGGTTCCAATTATACTTTGGTCATTCTCCACCCCTGCTGTAGGGAAGCACAGGCTGGAGTCTAGGGTGGTGAGTGCAGAGGTGCTGACCACAGGTTAGAATTTCGCAGAACCTGTGAATTGTACAGAATCAAATAACAGTGAAACCAGACATCTGGACACATAAACCTAAAGCAGCTAAAGGAGAGAAAGGTGTCCAAACACCCAGAGTGACCTAAGAAGATAAAAATAGAGTACAAAGAAAACTAAGAGACATTGGATGGTATTCTGAAAGCTACCAAAGCAATCAGATACGCACATATTATATGGACCTGACCCCATATGCGTAAATAAAGAGGACTGTTTGTTTTACTTTTAATGTGGATGTTTTGTTTTATTTTGCTTTTACAGTGCTTTTGTTTTGGTATGGTTCTTGCTGTTTTATTTTTTTTTTCTTTTAACCCACACTTCTTTTACTTTAACTTGTTGATTATATATATATAGGATAGTTTGCCTTATTTTTTTATTTCACACAGCTGCTAGTTCCTTTTATTTTATTCTTGTTCTTTTTTCCTCTTTCTTCCTCTTTCCTTCCTTTTTTTTCATTCTCCTCCTTTGATTGGTTTTCCTTCCTTTTTCTTGGATTACATAATAGTCTTGGTATCTTGTGTGGATTCTTTTTTTTATGTCTGTCTGCTCCTTCCATCACTCCTATTTACAAACCTTCCCACACTAACCTACATACTTTTCTCCCCCAAAACTTTTCCCCATAATATACCTCCTGGTTTAATACTCAAAGTATTTCTTATATCCATAATTACTCTACTAACGACAAGAGTCCTAGTAGTTAACTCTCTCTCATTCCTAGCAAGATATTACCTTATCATACTTAAAGTCTTTCTCAACCTAAACATATCCTCTACCTAATCCGACTCCTTTACCAGTCACCCCAGCTCCTCACACATCACCCGCCCTCAATACTGGAAAGGCTCTGCTGACTAGCCGATACCCCTAAACTCCTAATATTAAGATTTGACTAAGCACAATACTCATGAACGATGGGTAGAAATCAGAAAAACAGGACAGAGAATGCTATAAATATGAGAGCCAGGAATTATGAAGAGACAGCAGAAATCATGAATACTGACCTACTAGAGATGCAAGAAGGGGAGTTCAGAATCTTGATGTTCAATATGATGAAAGGATTTAAAACAAGTATAGAGGAGGTTAAAGGTGAATTAGAAACACTAAAAAAGAATCAGAAAGAGGCCTGGAATGAAATGAAAGAGGCAATAAGTGAAATGAAGACAGCAATAGAAAGAAATTCTGGAAGATTAGATGAAATGGAAAACAGAATATCAATATTAGAAGACAGTACATCCCAAACCGAAAACACAGTCAGCAATATACAGAAATCTTTACAGCAACAAAACCTAAACATCCAGCAATTATGGAATAAGATGAAGCACCCTAATTTACGGATAATAGGCATTGAGGAAGGGATAGAGGTACAGACCAAGGGCATCTGTAATATCTTCAAGGAAATAATCTCAGAGAATTTTCCAAATATGGAAAGAGACTTGAATCTTCAAGTCCAGGAGGCATACAGAACTCCACTGAGACAGGACAAAAGAAAAACCACTTCACGCCATATAATAACCAAATTGACCAACATAGAGGCCAAGGAAGGAATCTTAAAAGCAGTGAGAACAAAAGGACAGGTGACATATAGAGGCAAAACAATAAGAATCACCCCAGACTATACAACCCAGGTCAGGAATGCTAGGAGAGACTGGTACGACGTGATTCAGACCCTGGAAGAAAATAACTTCCAACCAAGGCTCATCTATCCAGCAAAACTACTATTCAAGATCAATGGGGAAACCAAAGTCTTTCAGGATAAACAGAATCTCAAAAAATTCATGAATTCAAAGCCAACACTAGAGAAAATTCTTAAAGAAATAAACCATAAGGAAGAAAAAAGAAGCAGACTTCAGAATCAGAGAAGAGAGGAAGTTAATAAGTGGGCCATTTAAGTAAAGAAGAAAGATCACACCACCCAAGAGTAGACAGAACACAAAATGGCAGAAAACAAAAATCATATTTCAATAATATCTCTTAGTGTCAAAGGACTTAACTCACCAATCAAAAGACATAGACTGGCAATGTGGATTAGGAAACATAATCCAAATATATGCTGTCTGCAACAAAGTCACCTCACAGCCAAAGACATTCACAGGCTGAACATGAAAGGATGGAAAAAGATATACCATGCCACCAGTGACCAAAAAAGAGCAGGGGTAGCAACCCTGATATCCAACAAAACAGACTTTAAACTAAAACACATCAAAAGAGACAAATCAGGGCACTTCCTTTTATTAAAAGGAACAATACACCAAGAAGATATAATGATAGTAAATATTTATGCCCCAAATATGGGTGCAACCACATTTGTAAAACAAACCCTTCTGGACATAAGATCCCAAGTAGACCCAAATACAATAATTCTGGGAGACTTTAATACGCCTCTCACACCACTGGATCGATCTTCAAGGCAAAAGATGAGTAAAGACGATTTAGAACTAAAGGAAACCATAAACCAAATGGACCTAATAGACGTTTTCAGAGTATTTCAACCAGGAACTACAGAATACACTTTCTTCTCAGCAGCCCATGGAACCTTCTCCAAAATAGATCACATCCTGGGACACAAAGAAAATACCAGCAAATTCAAAAAATGTAATATAATTCCATGCATCTTTTCAGACCACAACGGAATAAAAGTAGAAATCAACAACAGGAAACTTGAAAGAAAGTATTCAAATTCATGGAGAATGAATGATACACTATTGAATGATGAATGGGTAAGAGCAGAAATTAGGGAAGAAATAAAGAAATTTATGGAAACAAACGAAAACAGAGACACAACCTACCAAAACCTATGGGACACCATGAAGGCAGTACTAAGAGGAAAGTTTATTGCATTGAGTGCCCACATAAAAAGGACGGAGAACCACCAAGTAAAGAATCTAATGACACAACTCAAGGATCTAGAAATTCTGCAGCAGTCTATTCCCAAAGCCAGCAGAAGACAAGAAATCATCAAAATTAGAGCAGAAATAAATGAAATAGAGAACAAAAAAAAAACAATTCAAAGAATCAATAAAACAAAAAGTTGGTTCTTTGAAAAGATTAATAGAATTGATAAACCCCTGGCCAACCTAACCAAAAGAAAAAGAGAATCAACTCAAATTATCAAAATTAGAAATGAAAAAGGAGATATCACCACAGATAGTGAAGAAATTCAAAATATTATCAGAAACTACTTTAAAAATTTATACTCCAATAGACTTGAAAACCTGGAAGAAACTGATAGATTTCTAAGCACAGTTAACCTTCCTACACTCAACCAAGAGGACATAGCAAGCCTAAACCAACCGATAACAACCAAAGAAATAGAAATGGCAATAAAAATTCTTCCACCAAAGAAAAGCCCAGGCCCAGATGGGTTCCCAGCTGAATTCTACAAAACCTTCAGTGAACAACTAATACCAATACTTCATAACATGTTCCGGGAAATTGAAAGAGATGGAACTCTTCCAAATTCCTTCTATGAGGCCAGTATCACATTAATCCCCAAACCAAATAAAGATACCTCAAGAAAGGAAAACTGAATATAGATGCAAAAATTCTAAACAAAATACTAGCTATACGCATTCAAAACTATATCAAGAGAATAATACATCATGACCAAGTCGGTTTCATCCCAGAAAAACAAGGCTGGTTCAACATACGCAAATCAATACATGTTATTCACCACATAAATAGAACCAAGAACAAAAACCACATCATCATAGCAATAGATGCTGAAAAAGCATTCGACAAAATCCAACACCCATTTATGTTAAAAACACTGCAAAAAATTGGGATAGAAGGAAAGTACTTCAACATCATCAAGGCAATATACTGCAAACCCAAAGCCAACATTATATCGAATGGGGAAAACCTGCAAGAATTTCCGCTACAGTCAGGAACAAGACAAGGATGCCCACTATCACCACTCCTTTTCAATATAGTCCTTGAGACTCTTGCTGCAGCAATCAGACAAGAGAAGGAAATCAAAGGAATTCACATAGAAAGAGAGGAATTAAAATTATCCTTATTCGCAGATGACATGATCCTTTATCTGGAAGACCCAAAGAACTCAACCAAAAGACTTCTGGAGCTGATTGACAAATTCAGCAAAGTCGCAGGTTACAAAATCAACCTAAAGAAATCAGTGGCCTTTCTTTATGCCAACAACGAATCCACAATGAAAGAAACAAAAACAACAATTCCATTCACTATAACCTCAAAACCAATAAAATACCTAGGAATAAACCTAACCCAAGATGTAAAAGACCTCTACAAAAACTATAAAATATTAAAGAAAGAAATAGAAGAAGACCTTGGAAGATGGAAAGATCTCCTGTGCTCATGAATAGGCAGAATAAATATCATCAAAATGGCCATTCTGCCAAAACTGATCTATAGGTTCAATGCAATTCCCATTAAAATACCAGTGACATTCTTCAGAGACCTAGAAAAATCAATCATGAACTTCATATGGAGAAAGAAAAGACCTAGAATAGCCAAAGCAATTCTCAATAACAAGAAACACGCAGGAGGCATTACAGTCCCAGACTTCAAACTATACTATAGAGCAATAGTAGTAAAAACAGCATGGTACTGGCACAAAAACAGATATACTGACCAGTGGATTAGAATAGAAGATACAGAAACAAACCCACACGTCTTTAGTCAATTAATCTTTGACAAAGGGGCCAAACACATACGCTGGAGAAAAGATAGCCTTTTCAACAAGTGGTGCTGAGAGAACTGGCTAACCATTTGTAAAAAGATGAATCTAAACCCCTATATCTCACCAAACACAGGAATCAACTCAAGATGGATCAAAGACTTAGAAATTAGACCTGAGACTGTGAAGTTAGTAGAGGAGAGCATAGGTTCAACACTACAACATATTGGCACAGGCAGTAACTTTCTCAACAAAACCTCCAAAGCTCAGGAAATTAAAGCAAGAATAAACAAGTGGGATAACATCAAACTAAAAAGTTTCTTCTCATCAAAGGAAACTATCAATAACCTAAAGAGGAAGCCTACAGAATGGGAAAGGATCTTTACCAGCCACCATTCTGATTGGGGGCTAATATCCAGAGTATACAAAGAGCTCAAAAGACTCTACACTAGCAAAACAACCCAATCAAGAAATGGGCAAATGAACTAAATAGACACTTCACAAAAGAAGAGATACAAAGGGCTAATAGATACATGAAAAGATGTTCTTCATCACTGGCCATCAGGGAGATGCAAATCAAAACTACACTGAGATTCCATCTAACCCCAGTCAGAGTGTCAAGCATAAAGAAAACAACAACAAATGCTGGCGAGGATGTTGGGAAAGAGGAACTCTTTTACACTGTTGGTGGGAATGCAAACTAGTTCAACCACTATGGAGATCTGTGTGGAGATTCCTAAGAAAGGTGGGAATAGATCCACCATATGATCCAGCTATACCACTCCTGGGTATCTTTCCAAAGGAGTTGAATTCAGAGAAATACAGCAACATATGCATACCTATGTTCATAGCAGCACAATTTTTAATAGCCAAAATATGGAACCAACCCAGATCACCATCAACAGATGAATGGATAGCAAAACTCTGGGAAATACACACAATGAAATTCTATTCAGCCATAAAGAAGAACAAAATTATATCATTTGCAAGAAGATGAAAAGCCCTGGAGAACATTATGTTAAGTGAGATCAGCCAAGCACAGAAGAAGAAGATACACATGTTTCCTCTAATATGCCCAAACTAGAAAACACAAAGGATACCAGTGGGACTCCAGATATTGAAGGGGAAATACTAGCTAAGTTTGGATGGTAAGATAGGAGAGGAGGAAGGCCGATCTTGATTAATGAGGGTCTACACCTGAACATGTGTAAAATTATGAATAAGACATGGTTAACCTGGACAACCATTGGTGGGAGGGGGGAAGGGAAAATGGGGGTGGAGGGGAGGGGGCACCAAATATAGTGTAAATGTATACTATTTATGTTCAATAAAAAATTGTTAAAAAGAAAAAGATTCCATATGTGCATACACCACATTCTGTAATTCATTCACCTGTTGATGGGCACCGGAGTTGATTTCATGTCTTGTTTATTGTGAATAGTGCCTCAGTGAATATGGACATGCAGATATTTCTTTGGTTGATGATTTAATTTCTTTGGATATATTAATTTGGATGTTTTTATGATTCTTGGGTGACTCTCCATTTCTTTCTAAGTCAGTTGCTGGTATTCTATAATTTTCTGGGGATGTAGATGAGAAGTCATGCCTTTTCAAAATTTTGTTTCCTTTTAACTTGTTATTTATCTTAGAAATTTTGTAATAGTTTGTCATTTTTTTTATTCCTTAGAGTTTAGAAATCTTACCTGGACGTGCTATCAGTTTGTTCTGCATGGAACTTATCAGGGAGCACCTTAAATTTATTCCTTTCCATCAACTTAGGGACATTATTTTTCTTTATGTGCATAATTATTGCCTCTCCTTGATCTATAAATTTCCCCTGGAACTTCTCTTGTTCTTATATTATGCCTTCAGGGTCTGTCTGCCTACTCTCATGCTTTCTCTTATAATATTTAGTACTTCCTAAATTTTTCTTTTTTATAGCAGCTTCTTCCTTTCTATCGTGTAGGTTACTCATTTGAATGATACTACTACTGCTACTACTATTATTATTATTATTATATTTGGTTTAAAAATTATATATTTCAATTTTAGTTCCTGCCATGGGTAGCATTGTGAATCTTCCAAAATTCATATGTTGAAGCCCTAGCCAATGTAATATTTGGAAGTGGGGACTTGAGGTCATTAAGTTTGAATGGGGTTGTAGGATAAGGCCCTAATCCTATAGAACTAGGGTCTTTATGAGAAGGGGAAGAGATAAGAGAGAGCTTTCTCTCCTGAAAGCAAAGAAGAAAGGCCAGGTGAGGACCTAGCAAGTAGGTGGCTGGTCATCTATCAGCAGGAAGAGTTCTCATCAGGAACTGAATCTGACCACAGCTCAACATAGACTTATTGTCTCCAAAACTGTGAGAAAAATTTGTCTGTGGCTTAAACAACTCAGTGTGCAGTATTTTGTTATAAAAGCTTGAGCAGATTAAAATGTATTTGTTATTATTACTTTTGTGGTGCATAGTACATATCGCTGTTACTGTAGTTAGGAACAGTCATAGAGATGGCAGTATTTTGGTTTGAGTTGGTATCTATCTTCTTTTGGAGCGCCATTTCACCAGAAGTCGTTTTTCCTGAAAGTTGCGCCTACGCTTCTCTCTGGCTACAGTGTCACCCTGAGATGGGTTCTTTGTTGCGCTCACTTTCTGGGGCTCAGGACCCAAACCAATTTGCTCCCTGGTCTCCTTAGCTATAAAGGCTGTACTTGGTGGGGCTTAAAGCAAGAAGAATCCAGTACCAGGGAATTAGTCATTGTGGGGTTAAGAAGATGAAATTCAGTTGAAAATAACTTAAACTGATGTCCTGTATTAATTTATGAAAGTTCAAGAGCAAGAAGCAAAACATTTCCCACTTCTGATTGTCCTAGATGTGCTACTGATACTGCAAGACATTTTTATCGGCTATTACAGGCTCCCACAGAAAGCACTGTAGTCCAGGAATCTATCTAGTCCAGCCCCACTGCTCGCCACTGAGGCTGGGCTCCTGGGGATGGGTTCCTTGATTTGGTGTGACCCAGTTTCTTTATCTTTCACAAGGGACAAGAATACCTGCCCTACTTGCTCCATACAGTTGTTACGAGACAAAAATGAAACAACAGAATGAATTTTAAACTGGTGTAAAATATATGGTACAGTATGATGATATCTTAGAACAGACTGCATTTTAAATATGAAAATGCAAATATCCCTTCATGCCCAAAGATATGTTTTACATATCTCAATTCTTTCACCAAAATGTTTTTACTCCACAAAAGGGGAAAGAAAGAAAAACTCCGGTATTGTAAATTTTCACTAAATGGCAAGTGCACTTTTGTGACGATGATCTTTAAAAAGTAGGAATTATCTTCACTTTACAGATGAGGACATTTTGTAAGTACCAGAGTGAGAATTTGAACTCAACTCTGCCAATTTGCATAATGACTTAGTATTTGTTTTAAAGCTGCCCAAGCTCTCAACAGTTGCTCCTTACCCCGATTCCTTCTGTGCCCTCTGACTGGTTGGCATGTGGTTGCTTTACCATTGTTCTTTAATTCTTGCTGTTCTGTTTCATCTTCTCCGTCACACCCCCTCTTCATTACAAATTCTGCTTCACCTACTCTTTCTCCCTCCTCTCCTTCATAGGAAAACTCAGTGGATAAAATGTCTACACTTGGTGTCTCCATTTATTCTTTTCATTCTTTCTTCACAAGGCACTATAATTTGCTTTTTCATCTTACCACCTCATTAAAACTATTCTCTGCAAGGACACCAGTGACCTAAAACTAATGAACATATTTAATAATTATCATATGATTTCTAAGCAGTATTTTGTAGGCCTAATGGTGCTTTCCTTCTACATGTCTATGAACTTTACTTTCCTGCTTTGTTTCCTACCTCTTCAATATAGATTCCTAGTTCTGGTTTTCTTGATAGGCTTCTTTTTCTTTTTCTTTTTTACTTTGTGGTACTAAGGATGAAACCCAAGGCTATTCTACCTCTGAGATACACCCCCAGCCCTATTTTTTTTTTATTCTTTATTTTGAAACAGGGTCTCACTGAGTTGCAAAGGGCCTCACTAAGTAGCTGAGGCTGTCTGTGAACTGCAATCCTCCTGGCTCAGCCTCCCAAATGCTGGGATTACAAGTGTGCACTACCATGCCTGGCTTGATAGGCTTCTTTTCTTCTCTAATATTTAAATACAGGCATTCTTCTGTTGTCTGGTTATTTGCATTCAATCAGCCTCTCAGAGAGGTCTTGACATTGGTTTCTATAATCTGGTCATCCAGGAGTCATTTTATCCAGTTCATATTTTCTTCTTACTTTTAAACCCATATATCGGAATGACTGGGCCTCTATTTAGAGGTCTAACGGGCCCTCAAATTCACGAGGTCTACAATTGAACTTCATGTGTCCTAAGTCCTCCACCAAATAAACAGAGACACTACTTAACCAATTCCTTGGATCAAAAGTCCAAGAGATTTCTTGACTCTTCTCTCTTCCTCAGCACCTTCTATTAATCAGTTGAAAAGAAGTTAAATTGATGTCCTATGCTGATTTACGAAAATTCAAGAGCAAGAAGCTGTAAATAGCAGTCAAATCTATTCATTTCTCTTCATTGTTGGAGCCACCAGCTTGTCAAGTCTACCCTTCCTTGTCTACTTACTGCTCTTCTTTCTTCCCATTTCATTCTTTATTCAGCATGTAGAATGAACTTCCTAATCTACAGATCTGAAATAGGACCAGCAAACAGGTGGGGGCCTGGTTGGTCTTCTGAGGCCCAGGTGGAGAGAGTTCATACAGGACTTCATCCATCTTGCCATGTAAGGCTAGAGCCACGTGGGGGACAGATCAGAGAGCAATGACTCCTGAAAAGACCATTGCTGGAGCATTTTGATGGAATCCTGAAGGAAAGGGTGGGGTAAACTGTAAAAATGCGTGTAGGTGGGTTTGGTACTCATTCTAGTTTCCTGTGCAATTACTGGGAAGCTGCACAGGTGGTTCGATTCCTCTTTGCCTCTGAGTCCAGCCTAAGGAGACCTGGGAGCCGAAAGTTTTAGTCCTGATATCCCAACTGCAGATCCTGAACCCGAGTTTTGTAAGGTAACTTGTATAAACTAAGTTTCTCTATCCTACTTTTCTTTCTTCACCATTCTAATTTATCACTATATTATTTCTAGTTCCAGCCATGGTGACAGGTTTTAACATTGTTCCAAATAAAGAACATAATTTTTAATGAGATTGAATGTAATAAATACCTTTGGATAAACCCCACCCACATACACACACCTCCCCTCCATTTTTCTCTCATCTCCTTGTGAAGGCAAGATCCCATCCTCCTCGTCCATGTCTCTTTCTCTGAACATCATAAAGCACGTAGCTTTAGTACAGCTCATTTGAGGATGTAGTGAACCAATGGTTTTCCTTTGGAAATCATCTTTACATAGTCTGAAGTTATCTCCCAGAGGAGCTTTAGTAATCACATCCTTAACTAACCCCCCTGTACCCAGTCTACCTCCCCTTCGCTTTATCCCTCTCTTTGCCTTTACAATACTCATTTTAACCTGTAAATTGAAGTCTTATTAAATCATTCAATAATTATTCTTTAGTTAAGGGAAGAAGCCCAGAGGCTTAGATTGCCTGACAAATTCTTCTACCATCTCTTGTCATCATACCATGTGCTAATTCCATGTTTAACTCTGTGGAGTCGCTGAATATAGTATCATTGCTCCATTCATCTGCACCTTTAGACATGATATTCCTCTGCTCAGAGTCCCCTTCCATCCTCATTTACAAAGAAGACTCCTGCTCAATCTACAAAGATTGGCCTGAGGAAACTTTCCAGACTTCTGATTATATGTAACCATTACTTTCTTGTTGTGCTTGCTTGTATCTTGTTATTATTGCTAAGGTTTCACTCATCACACATTGTAGAAATAAATTTCTGGTAACATGTCTACCATTTCTGCCAAATCAAATGAACTCTGACCCTTGGATGGGACCTACCCAGTGTAGATACTCAATAAATGCATGTTTTGAAAGGAATATAATCCAGGCATGGTGGCACATGTCTGTAATTCCAGTACTTGAGAGACTTAGGAGGATAACAAGTTTGAGGTCAGCCTCAGAATCTTAGTAAGGCCCATAGCAACGTAACGAGACTCCATTTCAAAATGAAAAGTAAAATAGGGCTGGGAGTATAGCTTAGAGGTAAAACACCTCTGGGTTTAATACTTGGTACAAAAATAACAGCAACCTTTTTTTCATGCTTTTCAATGCTTCATTATTCTTTGTTTTTAGATAGATGTGATGAATGAAAGAATAATTTGTGATTTATTACCTTACTGTCCTAAAGGATTCATGAAGCCTCCTTCCTAATCATTGGCTATGTTTTCCAAATTTGTTAAACTAGAATTTAGGTTGGAATTTTTAATAATATTTAAGTCTTCATATTTATTCAGGCAAATTGGGCCTAGTCAGAGTTGAGCAGGGTGAAGAGGGGAGGGAACATGTTAGCAAGTGAGAGAGCTTTTGCCTTTGCATGAATTGTTCAGACAATTCCCTCAAGCTGTCTTTCTGGTTTCTCAAGTCTATCACAAAGGAGGCCTGTTATAAAAAGTGGACATTTGGCCACATGCAAAAAAAAAAAAAAAAAAAAAAAAAGCCTATCTTCCATGGCTTCATGCAGTATACCAGGGTGCTGCATGTTGCCCTGCCTCACCTGGGAAACTGCCAGTTCAAGGTCAGAGGAAAACTCCCATCAGATCCAGCCATTTGCATAAGGGATACATGCACTAGAGTCCAGATTCAGCCTCACCCCTGTCTGAACCTACCAGTTCCACCTCTGGTTTATCCCACTTATGTCCCTGCTGCTGGTTTGTACCCTCACACCTTCCCTGCTGCCAATTATGCTCATCCACAGGACTGCAAAAAGCTCCTGCTGTTCCGCTGAGCTTAATTGGTGTCTAGTTGGCAGTGCTTTCAGGCAACCTGGGGTAAGGGGTTTAACCTCTTGCTTGGTTAGCTTGAAGCAGGGTCACCCTACTTGTTGCAAGTATAGAATGATATCACACAAATGAGCTCAGTGCAACCAATGTAAATAAAGCAATTTCTGAGTTACTCATTACATGGTCTTAAGATGTTTCAAAATTTGGGTTTTGCTCAGGAAGCCACAGTATGCTAATACCAAGAATCTAAAGGAAACAATAAGAGAAAAGGGGAACTTGGGCTTTACAACTGTCCAGATGGAAAATAGAAGGCTACACAGCTGCTAAAATATCATGTCTATCAAGCAAAATACAGAAACGATGCTTTGTCTCTAATCAATTTTAGTGGAAAAACTCTTTTCTTTTTAAAGACATATAGACTGTATTTAAAAGGTCTTTACTTTGGATAAGCTCTTTCTCTTGTCAGTGTTCCATGGTGATATTATTAAAATTTACTTACAAAGAAATAGTTACTCTTAAAACAGAATTTTCAACAATATCTTTAATTTTATATAAAACTCTCCATCACACATCACATGTTTTTAATCATTTACTTTATTATCTGTGTATTTTTATTGGTGTTTATATTATACTTAAGACAACTTTCTAAAGATTATTTCTACTCAATACGGAGAAATAGAACATAATTTTTATAATTAAAATGTTTATATATACAGCAAAATTATCTAGAATATATATTTCATTAAAAATTTAAAGAGAACCGGGGCCGGGTGTGGTGGAGAATGCTTGCAATCCCCACACTTGGGAGGCTGAGACAGGAGGATCGCACAGGTTCAAAGCCAGCCTCAGTTACTTAGTGAGGCTCTCAGCAACTTAGTGAGACCCTGTTTCCAAATAAAATATAAAATAGGTCTGGGAGTATAGCCCGGAGGTAGAAAGCCTCTGGGTTCCATCCCCAGTACCACAAAAATAAATACATAGACAAATAAAATAAAAAATTAAGAGAGCTGGGTATGGTGGCACATGCCTGTAATCCCAATGTGGGAGGTTGAGACAAGAGGATCATAGGTTCGAAGTTAGCCTCAGCAACTTAGCAAGGCTTTCAGCAACTTAGGGAGACTCTGTTTCCAAATAAAAAAATAAAATAGGGCTGAGAGTATAGCCCAGAGGCAGAAGTCCCCTGGGTTCCACCCTCAGTAAAATTAAATAAAAGCAAGACTCTATGCTTTGGGTTATGTGAGTTTAGATAGTTTAAAAATATGTACTCTATGGCCGGGCGTGGTGGCACACGCTTGTAATCCCCGCGCTTGGGAGGCAGAGACAGGAGGATCTCGCAGGTTCGAAGCCAGGCGCGTGCGCTGGCTTAAGAAACCCTGTTTCCAAATAAAAAATGTAAAAACAGGTCTGGGAGTGTAGCCCGGAGGTAGAGGGCTTCCAGGAACCCCAGTACCACCAAAAAAATAAATAAATAAATAAATAAAAATATGTACTCTAAGCCAGTCATGGTGGTGCATACTTGCAATACCACTACTTGAGAGGCTGAGACAGGAGGATTGCAGGTTTGAGGACAGCCTTAGCAATTAAGGAAACACTTGTCAACCTAGTGAGACCTTGTTTCAAATTAAAAATAAAATAGGGCTGGGGAAGTAGATTGAAAGTATAATACCCCTGTGCTCAGTCCCCAGAATATATAAATGAAGGATAAATGCTTCCCGCAGTGACACAATGCATCCTATGATAAGAATTGCTATGTTCTGCAGGTGAATAGGTAGTGCATAGCATGGTACCTGGACAGAGTAATCATGCTGCTCAGGACATGGGTATGTGTGAGGAAAAAAGTTAAGTGGGCTGTGTGTGATGTAATGGGGGATCTTAGTTGAGACAAGGGTGAGGCGGGGAGGGGTGGAGTGGTCAGCCAAGGCTTCTCCAAGAAAATATGTACACTATTTCAAGTAACAAATTTGGGGATGTACTAATAAATTATGGATATTGACTTGTTTGCTATGTGTTCAAACTTTTCAGCTTGTGTTTTCGTCTTTCTAGTGTTTTTGCCATTCGGGGAATAATCTTTAGATTTAATTAGATAACTCTCAATATTTTTTCTATAGATCTTGGGTATCTTGGCATATTTGTGATTTTACTAAAAAAGACACTAAAATTATACAGACTCTACCCAATAATTAGTTCTTCAGCAGACTGTCCTCACTGTGGGCACTGGTGGCTAATCTTGGCACTTGCTCCAGTGTCCCTAGGACCATGGGAGCATATTGCATGAGCAGAGGAAGGCGACCCTTAGCTGAGACAAGGTGAGAAATCCACTCAACCGTGGCTGCCCTTGAATTAATAGAAGACCATGCATAATTGTCTTAATGGGTTTTACTTTCAAGAGAATTTTGTGAGGCCATGAAAAACTCTAGTTGATGTCCTTCCCCCAACACCCTGGGGTTAGCACTGGACTTCTTGCTGACACTGCCCAATTCTGAAACTTGGGGCAATCCCACTTAATTTACTTTTAGAAGCACAAACACAGCTGACGGTGGCCACTAGTTAACATCCTAATTATCAGTTGACACCTTGGGAGGGAGTTGTCTGCCATCATCTGGGAGTGGGACTCAGTAGGAAAGAAACCCTCCACCCCCCACAAATCTCACATCTTTTATTCAATTGTGCTCATATATTATGCCCTGGAGGGCAGTAACAGTATATTTTCATATTACAAATGTGGAAAATCGGAAAGAGAACAGAGAAAATGACTTGCCTCCTGTCACAGAGCTAATTAAAGGGAAGGCTGCATCTGGGTCCTTTGTCCTGACTCCCTAGAGCCTGTGGTTTTCAATTCTGAGGCAGCCCCCAAGGTGGAAGAAATTTTGCCATTGAACCATGCTGGTTTGCTTCTCCACCTGGTAGTTACATTTTGCAAAGAAATCTGAACTTTGAAAATATCAAAATCAATGTTAAGCATGGGGATGACTCAGCAGTATACAAATTAGTAAAGAGGATAAAAGGGTCATTAACTAACTTAAAATTTTAGAAACTCACTGTAAGACTGGCACTTCCAAATGTGAAACATATTAGTTCCTAGCCCTTTGGTTATTTATACTGACAAAAATTGATTCTTTTTTTAGCTCATTCACAGAAATCTTCTTCCAAGTACTTGGATTTCTATAGGAGACAAAAGGTCACATTATTATTCATAACCAAATTTGAAGAGATTTAGAACTGACCTGTCCTGGGGAAGATATTCCTAGCCTCTAATAACACATTTCCCTTCTGAAAAAAAAAAAAAAAAGAAAGAAACAAAGGAACATACCAAAATCTTTCTAAAATTTATATTTGCATGTGTTTTGATTTCACCCCTGAGGCCTTCCCCAGAGGGAATGCAATATTCTAGTTAAACATCACGAGAATAATTTGAAGATTAAAAAAGATTTTTCAGGGCACAGTGGTACACACCTATAATCTCAATTTTTGGGAGGCTGAGAGAGGAGAATCACAGGTTTGAGGCCAGCTTTGGCGACATAAAGAGATTATGTTTCAAAATAAAATAAATGAGTAAATAAAATAGGAATTGGAGTATAGGAGTGTAGCTTAGAGGTAAAATGCAGTTGCAAAAAAGCAAAAAAGCAAAAAAAAAAAAAAAAAAAGCAAAAAAACCCCAGCCCTAATATGTGCTCAATGTCTGTGTATCCTGATGCTGATAATAGAAAACTTGAAATATACCAAATCATAGAAGATGGGTTGAAAGAGAGGATGAGGAGAAAATCACTTTGAAACTACCATCTGATATTACAATATAGTGATACAGCACACATGCACACAAGTGCCCACTCTCCACACACATGTATACCGATGAGAAGTGATTGAAATCATGTGTGCACACTACTTGGGGTAGCACAGAGAGTGCATGTGTGCCGTGGCTCCCTGCTTTTTTGCTCCTGCAGATATGTAGTGATCACAGACTACTTTCCTACAAAGCCCAGCTGGTATTTCAGGATATCTTTCAATGCAACACTTTAAATAGCCGCTATAAAAATATTTCAAAATTATCCTTGGTATATTCTACTTTATATCTTTTTTTTCTCTCAATTGTACGTGTATTTCCCCAAACCATTAAAAACTATTTAAAATGATAAAATTGGTATAATGTCCCTTTAGGTATATTACCTTTTAGTGTTATGTGTATGTTTTTCTACAAATTTTGCTGATATAAATAAAGCAATGGCTGAAATCTTTGAACTTAAATTTTCACTGTAACTCTTATTTCCTAGGGACATTTTCCAAGTTTCTTTAGATGTAGGATTATTGGATCAAAGACTACAAACATTTCTGTAACCAAATTACTTTCCAGAAAAATTAGACCAATTTCATGAAAGGGTCTAAGAATCCTGATCTTAATGAATCCTTACTATATTTTAAATTTTTCCAAATTTAAGAGGAGAAAGGGTAGATAATTTAAATTTTCAATTATTTGCTTTCTAATAAGATAAAGTATCTGTTTATATTTTAACCCATATTTGTATTGGGATGCTAGAGTTTTATTAATTTGTTTGCATGAATTATACATATAGTAAATATAAAGGCTTTATAAATTATATTTCTCAGTTTTAATTTGCTTTATGGAAGGTTTTAACCTTTATAAAGTCAAATGTATATCTCTTACTTTGTGATTCTTTTCTTTGTTTTGCAAGTTCTTCCCCATAGAGTATGTATATATATATGCATTATGTATATGTATATTTATTTGCCTACATTTCCACCCTCTATTTTTCTAATTATAGTAAGAAGGAAATATATCATAAGAAAAAAATGTTAAAGGAAGGCATATTTGTGCCTTGAACAATTTATAAGAGGCCAAATTAGGGAAAAAGTAGCCTCCTATGTCCTTTGCTTTATCTGACTGAAAAAAAGTCCTTCCTCAAAATGGCATCCATCGCCTAGCTGGGCTTGGAGGCACATGTTTGTAATCTCAACATTTGGGAGGCTGAGACTGGAGGATCATGGTGTGTGTGGACAGCCTCAGCTACTTAGTGAGGCTCTTTGCAACTCAGTGAGACCCTGTTTGAAAAATAAAAAGACTAGCCGGGCGTGGTGGCGCCTGCTTGTAATCCCAGCATTTGGGAGGCTGAGACCAGATGATTGAAGTTCGCAGACAGCCTCAGCCACTTAGTGATGCCCTTTGCAACTCAGTGAGAACCTCTTTCAAAATAAAGAATAAAAAATAGGGCTGGGGGTGTAGCTCGGAGGTCAAATGCCCCTGGGTTCCATCCCCAGTACTGCAAAAAAAAAAAAAAAAAAAAAAAAAGCATTTCCTTACCCATCATTACATTACTGTAGATTTATTTTGTGAGGCCCTGAAGGTTCTTTGTTTTCTGAAGTCCCTCTTCATTACTGAAAACTGTCATTTCAGTTATTAGCTCACCTTCTCATTACAAATTAATAGTCCAAAAGGTTTGCTGCATATCTACTCATCAGTTAGCACAAGTTCTGGTAAAAATGGTACTTGGAACCTATTCTTCGGGTACACAGGGTAGAAAAAGGAGCAGATGCTGGGGCAGGGAAACAGCAAAGGTATATGTTACCCCATACTACCAGGACCGTTGCCAGGGTCTAGGATGATTTAGTGCCTTCTTTACACTAGCTTCAGAGCATATGTGGGCAGACTTTCAAGAATCCCTTTGATACTATTGTGAAACTTTTAATATCACCTACTCCCTTATGGTTCAGTCAGTACCAGGCTAAGACACTGCATGGTATCATCCTGCCCCACACATGAAAACTCCATTTCACTGAAGCAAAATTTGCTGGCTTGTGTTTTCTATATCAGGAAGTATGCTTGTTTTATAGTAGATGACAGTAGCTGCCATTTATCTTTTTGGCTATCATTTTATCCTGACAATCGCCTTCTGAAATAGATCTTTTTACCCTGGTTTTCCAGATACATTCTAATACTCAGAGAGGGAGAAATTCTAAATAAACATATATACATACTATTTCATAAAATATTCATGGGTTAACTTATCAGTGCCAGGCTGTGTGTGTGTGTGTGTGTATGTGTGTGTGTGTGTGTGTTCTTGAAGTATGGGGATTTAATCAGGGTTGTTTGGCCTCTGAACTATGCCCCCAGCCTTGTTTTATATTTTATTTTGAAGCAGGGTCTAAGTTGCTGAGGGTATTGTTAAGTTGTTGTGACTGACCTCGAACCTGCAATCCTCCTGTCTTAGTTCCCAAGTACTGAGATTCTGGGTATGCTCTACCATGCTCAGCTCCAGGCACCATCTTAAAGGTAATATCCCACAGAGTGGCCACAGAAATCTTCTCAGACCATTTTAGGAGTGGAGAAATGGAGGCTTAGAAAGGTTAAGTATCTTGATTCATATTAGACACATAGAGGAGAGAAAGCTGGGATTTTTACCCAGGTATGTACACTCCCTAGGCTCCTTCTCTGCCCCATGAATTGCCGTATTAACCTTTAAGTAGAAAGTGTAAGATTCAGATCCAGATCAGACTGATTCCAAAGCCCATGTTCTTCAATGGGGTGTGGTAAGTAAGAAGCAGTGATGTTTTGTGAGGCATGCTATATCACACAAATAGTAAAAACAAATCATTAAAACATGAACATTGGTCATCCCAGTAGAATGAATTAAACGCTTCTTATAATGACACTCTACTAGTTTTCATTCTAATATATCTTCTAGAATAGAAAAAAATAGGAACAATTATGCTCCTGGATATTGTGGGCCAAAAAATCTGGATGGAGATGAGATAGATGGCTTATCTCTGCTCCAAGATGTTGGGGTCCCAACAATGGTTGGTGCTGGCTTCATCTAGAACACTGGTTCTCAAAGTGTGGTCTTCAGATTACCTGGAAACTTACAAATGTTAGTCATCTGGTCTCATCCTGGGATCTACTGAACTAGAATCTTGATTAGTGGGGCTCAGTAATCTATAATGAGCCCTCATGTTGACTCTGATAGCTCATGTTGACTTTGATAGCTACTGATCTAGAGACTTCATTCATGTATATGTATTCAGGCTGGGATGACTCAAAAAGAGGGGTCATTTGGGACTGTCAACCACAGGACTTATGCATGGCTTCTCCATGTGGCTTGGGCTTCTCACAAATTGTCTGGGGGCCCAAAAGGATTTCCTTAAGGGAGGAATTCAGAGAGCAAGAATTCCAAGAGAATCAGGTAGAAAACATGTGGCCTTTTCTGATGCACTCAGAAGTCATACAGCATCAGTGTCACTTTATTCTATTGGTTGAAACAGTCATAGTCTGCCAAAAAGAATTCGGGGCACTATTTTTAAATCTCCAAAGTCTACCCTCTAGCCAAATTCCCATATATAGACTCTACTTCTAGGTCCCCCAAAATCTCATTGCATTTGGCATTAAGTCTACCCTCTAGCCAAATTCCCATACATAGACTCCACTTCTAGGCCCCCCCCCAAAAAAAAATCTCATTGCATTTGGCATTAGGTTCAGACCCAAGGTCAATTGGAATGTGATATTAATAATTTGTGTTATTTTGTGGTAAAAATAATATATAGGCTTGGAACCTATACTTTGGAGAGTACAGGAGAGAACAACTTTTTATTACCCATTCAATGATATTTCCCTTAAGAAAGTATTATAAGGTTTCTTGAATGCATGGATGACAAGTTTGACTTTTTATTTTTTATTTTATTTTCATCTTCTGAAAAGCATTTATTGTACTCTGCATAATAATAAGTTTGAAAAATATGGAATGCTTCACGAATTTCTGTGTCATCCTTGTGCAGGGGCCATGATAATCTTCTCTGTATTGTTCCAATTTTAGTATATGTGCTGCTGACGTGAGCAAAGGTTTGACTTCTTAAAATCAATACATAGTATGTAATATATAATAGGATAGAGAGTATTATCTCTGTGAGTTTTTATTAGAGTTTTGAAAAATTTATTATTTGAAACTTTCTTTTACATATGTAAATTTAATTTTCTGTAATGTTTATTTTTCCTTTTTGTATTTGACACATTTTAACATAGCACAAGAATATAATGAATCATAGAAGATGTGACCCATCCAGGCGTGGTGGAGCACGCTTGTAATCTCCACGCTTGGGAGGCGGAGACAGGAGAATCGTGCAGGTTCGAAGCCAGCCGTGCTGGTTTAAGAGACCCTGTTTCCAAAAATAAAATAGGTCTGGGTGTGTAGCCTGGAGGTAGAAGGGCTTCCAGGAACCCCAGTACCACCACCAACATAAAAAAAAAAAAAAGATGTGACCCAGATGTTACAGTTTGAATTTAAAAAGTCTCCCAAAAGCTTAAGTGTTGAAAGTATAGCCCCAAAGTAGATTTGAGGTGGGGTGCAGGAGGCAGTCACTCATAGACTATATATGTCTGTGGGTACTCTCTTCTCTTTCTCTCTGCTTTTGACTGCCATAGAATGAGGGATTTATTATACATAATTTCCACTCAGAGCCTAAGCAGGCAGTGTCTACTGTGATGTGGAAAAGTAGAAGCTAGTGACCTCGTGACTGGATTGTTGAAGTTTAGATGAAAGTAACCACACAAGTGCTTTATAGTCACATTTTTTTAAATCTTTTTTTTTTTCTATTTCGGAGATATACCCCCAGCTCTTTCTATTTATTTTTGAAACAGGTCTCACTACATTGCTGAGGGCCTCACTAAATAGCTGAGGCTAACTCCGAATCTGCGATTCTCCTGTCTAGGCCTCCCAAGTCCTGGGATTACAAGCATGCACCACCACACCTGGCTAATATATATGTAGATATATTTACACACACATATGTATATAGAATATTGTATAATGCATATTATATGTAGTATATATCTCTCCATATATATCTTATATATCTAATATATATATATAATCAGAAACTATTGGAGATATATAAAATATATTAGATATGTCTAATACATATATTACATATATATATTATATATATATCTCCAATAGTTTCTGATTCTTTTTCTTAGTAAAATTCCTATATATTTCCAACCTTTAATTTTGTTGAAGGATACTAGAGTATATATTAGAACATTTGTGTTTAAAAAATTTGGAAACAGATGCCGGGCGTGGTGGCGCACGCTTGTAATCCCCGCGCTTGGGAGGCGGAGACAGGAGGATCGCGCAGGTTCGAAGCCAGCCGCGCCGCTGGCTTAGGAGACCCTGTTTCCAAAATGAAAATGTAAAAATAGGTCTGGGAGTGTAGCCCCGAGGTAGAAGGGCTTCCAGGAACCCCAGTACCACCAAAAAAAAAAAAAAATAAAAATAAAAAATAAAAAATTTGGAAACAGAAAGTTTTACATTAAAACAAGAACAAACCAAACTAATGGCCCCAGACAAACAAGCAAAACAAAAACAAAGCAAACAAACAAAAATCAATAAAACAAAAATGAAGTCTCCATCTAAGTGTGGAATTTTATACTCCTGTAAGTTGAAGTGAGATTGGCCTTACAGCTTCAGGATTTATGACATTTGGAAGCCTCCCTCTTCACTCTCTGGGTAGGAATAACCTTGTTGAGAATAATCACATTTTTAAAAAAAATTTTATTGGTGCACTGTAGTCATACATCTTAATGGGGTACAAGATGGTAGAAGCATACATGCACACATCACTCATTTAGCCCTTCCCCAATACCCACCAAATTTCTTCCTCCTTCCCTACTTCTCATGTTTGGGTTAGTGATTTATTTTTATTTTATTATTATTATTTTTGTGTGTGTGTGTGTTACTGGGTGTGCAACCCAGGGGCTTTCTACCTTTGTGCTACACTCCCAGACCTATTTTATATTTTATTTGGAAACAGGGTCTCACCAAGTTGCTGGGAACCTTACTAAGTAGCTGAGGCTGGCTTTGAACCTGTGAGATCCTCCTGTCTCAGCCTCCCAAGAACTGGGATTACAAGCGTGCACCACCAAGCCTGGCTGTGATTTTGATATGCTTGTGATGAAGGGACTGTACTGTCCAGGGAACACTGGGGCACCATCCAATATCTTCTCTAAATTTTGAAAAAATAACTCTGTATTTAAAAGTTGCCTTCATTTTTTTTAATGATGAAAATGAAAAAAGCAAGCTTTCAAGTGATTTCAACCTCTTGATGGAAACTGAATGGTAGTTGATTGCTGTAAGCTGAATTCTATTTTATTTACCTAGTATTATTGTTGTTACTAGGAAACCAGTGCTTCATAGTTGAGAATTTTATTGTGAAAAATAAAATGTTCAGTTATTGCAAAGGTATCTTGATGTGTGATTTGCCTTTTATGTTTGAAGCCTCTGCATGTCTTTCTAAATGTTATTTCGTGGTGAATTAGGTACCACAAATTTAATTTCTTTTCAAATTATTTGTATCAGCCTCCCAAAAGATGATTTATATTTTACATCTTAGCCAATTAATCTGTTATTTTTTAAATGTTTGCAAATTTGTGCCAGAATTGAGGAACTTCTTGAGTGAGTCACTGAATGGTTTTAGGTCACCGTTATGTTATTCTGTACTTGGCTACTTGGAGTTATTTTTATAAGTTCTAAGAGAATTTCTCTGATGAAAACTGTAGGCTCAAGATCATTCACTGCATAAAGTGCAAAATTTATCTGTTATTTTTTATTTGTAGTGTTTTATTATTCTTACAAAATAGTATACCTTTGGGAAACTAAAAGCATGCATTAATTTTATATGCTTATTGAAATTTTCTATCATATTATAGATGAATTTATTTGTCACTTTCCAAAGCTATTCTTCAGTGTGTAGGGGGTAAAATTATACTAGTATAACAACAATAATGATTGTGATGCCTTAGGTTTATGTAGTTCTTTCCAGTGAATTCTATCACTTGGTTTTATGCTCACAATAACCCTACAAAATATGTTATAAAATGCTATTATTTTCATTCTTACAAGTAAGAAAATGAATGTTCAGACAAAATGAGTGAAATTTTCAACATCAGACAGCTGGCAAGTGGGAGAACTGGGACTTGAACTTGGTTTTTCTGACTCTAAATCCAGTGCTGTTCTCTGTCCACTTATACAATGCTATAACTGTGTGTTTAATATATGCCAGTGCTTTTCTGCATTTTGTAAATTTTTGTGAAAAGTGTGTTTTTGTTATAGAGCTTTTATCTAAATATTTATTTTCAACCAATGACAACTGAAATAGATTAAATACAAATATTTATTCAGCGCCTACAACATGCCTGGTTTAGTATCGGGCTCATATACATATACTTTATCATCTATATTATCATTTAGTACTCTTACAGGGTCTCCAATTTCTTTCCAGTTTGTAGATTGCCTAATTACGAGTCTCTGCCATACACAAATTATATGTTGTTTGTGGAGGCTTTAGTCTATCCAGATGGTGAAATTAGTTAGGTTTTAATGTCTATTTTGCTTAAATGTTAGTCCAGTAACTCTAAATTTTATACTTTAAGTGCCCTCTTTGAAGAATCACACTGAAATTTACAGAACAACTCATTTTATTCCCACTGTAAGCCTGTATTGTCAATTTCTTGATTTCTGGCTTTGAGTTTCTACATTTGGAATTTTATTAAACATTTAAAAACATTCTGTTTTAAGGAGGCTGTAATGATGTTGGCTGTATCAACATCTATGAGTAAGGACCTGGATTTAGGGTTTGAATTTGGTTATCTGACTTTCACATGGTTTATGTATGTTGAAAGAGGTATTCACTTGAGTTTTCTGTATAGTCTAGATATTAGTCTTCTATTAGAGGAGTAGGTGGCATAAACCTTCTCCCATTCTGTTGGCTCTCTGTTGAGGTTCTTTATAGTTTCCTTTGTTGTTCAGAAGCTCTTGAACTTAATGCAATCCCACATATTGATCCACCTTTTAGTTTCTTGTGCCTTTGGGGTCTTGTTGAGAAAGTGTTTATCGGTGCCTATGTGTTGCAGTGTTGGACCTATACCCTCTTCAAGGAGCCTCAAGGTCTCTGGTCTAATTTTCAAGTCTTTGATCCATCTTGAATCGACTCATGCAGGGTGAGAAAGGGGAGTTTATTTCCATTTTTCTGCATATGGTTAACCAGTTTTACCAATACCATTTGTTGAAGAGGCTATTTTTTTTGCCAGTGCAAGTTTTTTTGCCCCTTTGTAAAAAATCAATTTGCTTAAATGTGTGGATTTGTTTCTGAGTCTTCTATTTTGCTCCATTGGTCTGTGTATCTTTTTTTTGTGCCAGTACCATGCTTTTTTTTATTACTATGACTTTGTAGTATAGTTTAAAGTTAGGTATTGTGATTTTTCCTGTATGGTTTTAGTGACTAATATCTAGACTATACAGAGAACTGAAGAAACTCATACTAAGAAAACAAATAACCCAATCAAAAAATGGGCAAGGAAACTGAATAGATGCTTCATGAAAGAAGAAATTCAAATGGCCAATAAATGGATGAAATAATGCTTACCATTATTAGCAACCAGAGAGATACAAATCAAAACTACCCTGCGATTTCACCTAACTCCAACTAGAATGGGAATCATTCAAAACACAAACAACACAAATGCTGGTGAGGATGTGGAGAAGTGGGAACTCTAATACATTGTTGGTGGGACTGAAAATTAGTGCAACAATTTTTAACAAGATCCTGTTTCAAAATAAAAAAAATGAAAGGGCTAAGGGTGTAGTTCGGAGTTAGGATGCCTCAGGGTTTAATCCCCAGTACAAGATAAAAGAAAAGAAAAAGAAAAAGAAAAAGGAGATCAGGGAGGAGGTCGGGAAGGACAAAGGAGAGTAATATGGGGTGGATATGATCGAAGTACGTTATACACATGTCTGACTATATCACAATGATATTTAATATTTCATATAATTAAAACATTCTAATAAAACAAAGAAAAACAATATCAACAAAAAGAGAATGAATGATTACCTACCACAAGTCATTCAATGATCTGGGAGCAGAGACAGTGTCAGGTTTGGTTCTCATTATCTCTGGCTCCTCAAGGCATTGGTTTTCTGTGGGCAGTAATTTTACACATAGTTCGATTTGCACGGGTGCAGAAGTATTCAGAAGGTCTGGAGAAACAAAAGACACAGGTAGGCAGGACCCCACTTGATTGTCTCTCAGTGTTTCTTTTTCATAATACATATTTTGGGAGAAACAGAACATTGTGATTGTACTGACTTGTCTTTCTTTCCTCTTCTACCTCTTTGTATTCTTAGTGTAGTTCCAAATAAATGTTTCAGGTAGCAGAGACTTGGTTTTCACTCATTAATAGTTGATGAGGTTGGAAACTGAGAAGCTGATAAAAGACACTACCAAACAAGTTTCTATTAGATTTTTAAAAAATACTATTTTCTTAAAATTCACACTTAAAAAGTGAATCTGGTATACAGTTGGTAAGTCCAATTATACATGATGTTCCTTTGTAAATAGGAAGAACCCACAGCTTTGTGGAAGGGTCAGTCTTTTTTGTTTTATTTATTTATTTATTTATTATTATTATTATTATTTTTATTTTATTATTATTATTATTATTATTATTATTATTATTATTATTTTTATTCTTCATTTTTGAAACAAGGTCTCACTAAGTTGAGAGGGCCTCACTAAGTAGTTGAGGCTGGCTTTGAATCTGGATCCTCCTGGTTCAGCCTCCCAAGTACTGATATTACAAGCGTGTGTGCCACCACACCCAGCTTTGGAGGGGTCTTTAAAGAGCTCACCTTTTATAGGATACTTGGTTCTCTAAGGCCGTAAAGAAACTTTGGGCTCCTTATTTCACCTCATAGGTGATAAAAGTATATAAAAACTTTCTGAATTTTTCTTTTTAACCAGTAGTGGAAGATGTTAAGAGTGTTAAGAATAAGAAAGAACAAAAACCAAAGGAGCTCAAGATAGGCTCTTGCTCTTTGGGAAAATAGGAAAAAGCTATTGTTTCTGAGCTACAGTAATATCTCTAGTTTCTTCCTTTGCTTTAGGATGTAGCATGGCTTCTAGCCCCCTGACTTTCAGATCATCCCTATCCTGAACGTTCTTTAGTAATGGCAAAGGTTGTTTGCTTGGCTGAACTTTAATCAAGTTCCTGAACCTTCTCCTAGGCTCATCTGAGTTTTCACTTACTTGTAATACAAATCAAATTTTAGCAAGAACCCAAAAACTCCCTGTTGTTGGTATCGATCACCACCACTATCTGATCCAGTTCCTTATCTGCCACCTTCCCCTAGGTGATGTTCACCCTGGCTGATTTCAGTAAGAAGTCTTTAAGATTGGTTTAGCCAGAATCTCTCTTCCTCTCAAATTTCTAGCTAATTTGCATCCATTGACCCTTCCTCTTCCCATTCTCCTCCTTCCTTATAAATCCCCATTTTCCCATGCTATACTCAGAGTTGAGCCCAGTTTCTCTCTCTCACACAGGAAAACCTCATTGCTTTTGTTCCTATACCTGTCACAATGATCCTGAATGAAGTCGTCCTTACTGTGCTTAACAAGTGTCATTGAATAACTTTTTTCTTTAAGAGTTAACGCTTGGGACAGTCTGTGGAGTTATTTTTATCATTTAAAAAAAGTGAAATTGTGAATCGCACAGCTGGCAGCCTTCTGTCTTGAAGAAGCACCGCTAGTGTACCTGAGGCCCAGCTGAGCACAGCTATGGCCGCAGGGCAATGAGATTCTGGAGCACAGACCTTGGAAAGGAAGTTGTGCCATGTCTTCCAGGGTCATGATAGATTGCCACTTGGAGTGATGGTATCAAGTGCATGTTGTAAACTAGAAAATGTTTTACAAATAAGAGCCATTGAAACAAGCGAGCGTCTGTAAAGCATTTCAAGAAGTTAGGCAGTATTGATATGCTTTGGAGCCAACTATTACATATACTAATATTGAAATGTGGATTAAGTGTGAAGACAATCATCGTTAGTGATGTCAATTATATTAAATGAATTAAGCCAGTAGCATTTGCTGACAAAAACACTGAAGGGCAATATGCCAGTCTAGCATATAGCCAGTCATTATGTGGAAAGTAAAAAAAATACCTCAAACCTAAGGAAAATTTGTAAAATAGATTGTTCATGTTATTTATTTATTTATTTATTTATTTATTTATTTATTTGGTGGTGGTACTGGGGTTCCTGGAAGCCCTTCTACTTCCGGGCTACACTCCCAGACCTATTTTATATTTTTTATTTATTTGGAAACAGGGTCTCTTAAGCCAGCGAGGCTGATCCTCCTGTCTCCGCCTCCCAAGTGCGGGGATTACAAGTGTGCGCCACCACGCCCGGCGACTGTTCGTGTTTTAAAGATGAGAAAATGAGATTATGAAAGTATACTAGCGACTCATTTCCTGGTTCTTCATTGCTGCCTGAGTCCTTCAGCTGGACCTACCAGCTTGTGTGTTCATGCTCATTGTCCATGAGCATGAGGATATAAGATATTGGGCCAAGGTGAATGCCTGGCTCAGGAGTGGTCGACTCATTGCTTGTGGCCAGAGACTTGAGTGGATGGTCCAGTCTGACCTGAAAAGATAATCTGTTAGGAAAACTATCTAAGTGTTGATGGAAGAATAGATAAAGAAAATTTGCCATATGTATGTGTATATGTGTACATGTATATGTATGTGTGTGTGTTCTATTTTGCCATGAAAAATTCTACAATTTGTGAAAACATGGATAACCCTGGAGGGTATTATTCTAAATGAAATAGACCAGGCACAGAAAGACAAATACCGTGTGACTTCATATATATGTAGAATCTAAAAATGTCAAACTCCTAGTAGAATGGTGGTTGCCAGGGACTGGGAAAGCAGGAAATGGGGGCAATACTGGTCAAAGGACACACACTTTCATTTACAAGATGAACAAGTTCTGGGGATCTGCTGTGCAGCATGCAAGAGGATAGATGTGTTCATTAATTTAATTATGGTAATCATGACAAATTGTGTATGCACATCAACTCATTACATTGTCCACCTTGAGTATATACAATCTTTGTCAATTAAATATCTTTAAAAAAAAAAAAACAGAAGCAAGTCAGGCCTAGTGAGGATACTGCCACTTGTGATCATGTTTACACTGGGTAAACAAAGGAGGTGAACAATAGAACAGAGAATGACAAATATTCTCAGGAGTATAAAAGAGAGAGAATGGCATTAAAAAGTGACTCTGGATTCTGCCCATCCTTGGCAGGGATGTGTTTTTCTCGGTTTCCTATGACATTTCATTGACTTTAAAAAGAAATTTTTTCTTAGAGTTTGAATGATTTTTTTGAAGTATAAGAGCCTTAAATGGACCACAGGAGTAATGTAACTTTCTGGAGATATTATAGCTAATAACTGGGGACCAAAATCAGGCATACATAATCTTTAAGATCTCTCATAGTTCTAAGCTTTATCTTTTCTCTCAAAATATGTTTCAATATTTACTAAGAACTTCCTGAAAGGCTCAAAGAATAGCTCCCATTTTGTAAATTCCAAGCACCATGGTATTACAATCAAAGGAGAGCTTGGGGCAGCCTTCAAATTAAGCCATATAGACAGCCATTACTTTGTTAATGAACATTGCTGTGCCCTTGGTTTCTAGGTAAGGGTAATTTAGATCAATGCCTGGAAGAAACATTTAAGTTATCACTTGGAGAGCTTCACATTCTCTTTCAAGAGCAGTCTCTATCTCCATTGCTACAACCTGTGCTTATCCTAGAGAGACGCTGCCTGCAGTTAGTATTCATGTAGAACATCATGGGCTCCGAGTCACTTTTCTTGTAATGTAATCCAGTTCATGTTTATTCTATTTTACAATTAACTTGGGGAAACAAGGAGCATTCGAATGCCTGGAATGAATTAAATTTGTAAGAAAGTTTTCATCTTCAAGATATTTATTCTGAAGTACATTTCTTTAGATTTCTGACATTGAATTCAAATCAAAGATTCAAGAATAGCAAAGCCACTGTCAATTATCACTGGGTAAAGCATTTAGGAATATTTTCAAATTTACTGGTCACAAAAGAAATTTGACATGCATTTAAAAACTGTCAGTCTATCATTTTGTGGTTATCACCAAGGATAAAATGCATCATTTTCTTAAACAGAGGAATTTGTTATAAAAATCAATTTTGCCATTGCCCTTTGGGTATTTCAAATACAAAGATGGTATTAAACTAAAGGATTTATATAATCTTTATAAAGAATTCTGCAGTAAACCAGATAAGGGATTTTGTATGACATATGTGTCAAGTGCATGACTATGGAGTTTTATGGATGAACGGTAGATTCATTCTAATGTTTTAATTACATTTTACTTTCTATTCATTGTTTCCAAGATGATGTGTATGGTCACCCTCATCCATAGGGCAGAGCATGGCTTAGGAATGACAGTAACTACATCTTTCAGTGTTCACACAAGAAGTGTCTTCTTGAATATTTAAGACTATTAAATTAAAATTAAATTAACATTCAGTACAGTAAATGTCATTTTACTTTAATTTGAAAAAAGCAAAGGAAACTGAAGTTAAACTTCAGAATTTTCTATACTTCAGATAAGTGTTTTTTCCTTTTCTTAATAAGTGGTACTGTCTCCTCAGAGATTCTTCTGGATTCTGACTCAAGATAGAGGACTAAATGTTCTCTTTTATTGAACCCAGGAAATCTCTACCTCTGAGCAGACCCCCAGCCCTATTTTGTTTTTAATTTGAAATAGGGTCTCACTAAGCTGTAGAAGGTCTTGATAGTTTGCTATGTCTGGCCTCAAATCTGCAATCATCCTGTCTCAGCCTCCCAAGACCTTGGGTCATAGGTGTACGCCACTACACCCAGCTCAGGACTAAACATTCTTTCATTCAGTTCTTTCACTAAATTCCACAGTGATGCTGAGCAGAGGTTGTTCTAAGTAGGAAACAGGGTAGTATTGGCTGCAGGATTAGCAACCAGGCTGTTTGGAAGAGAATTTCTGGGAGACTGAAAATGGATGGGATTGTTTTGAAAAAGAAACCAGAATGAAGGGTACTTTATCCAAAACATTCACAGAAGTCTGAGGTGGAGAATTATCTCTTTGGGGGAAGAATCGTTTCTTATTCAGAAACTCAAAATCAGCACACAGTCAGAACTAAAATTACAAGGAGGTACCCACTGGAATGATCATTTAAAGAGAACTCTTCAAAAGAGCTGCCCTAGCATGGCCTCCTACAATATTCCTTTTTTTTTTTTTTTTTGGTACTGTGGTTCCTGGAAACCCTTCTACCTCCGGGCTACACTCCCAGACCTATTTTATATGGAAACAGGGTCTCTTAAGCCAGTGAGGCTGGTTTCGAACCTGCACAATCCTCCTGTCTCTGCCTCCTAAGCGCGGGGATTACAAGTGTGTGCCACGATGCCCGGCCAACTTTCCTTTTTTATCCTTCTATCAAGAACACACAAATAGAGTTCCTGGCATTGTGTATTCACTTTCAAACAAAACTCAGAGATACTTGGAACTGTACTTTAGATATATTAATTGCTCTTTTGAGATATATTGATGTAACCACACAGAACATCATCCTCACCATGTGAGCCTATGCAGGCTGGGGTAGGGTTTGGGTATGGTCTAGTGTCTCTTTCTGCTCCACCATTGAGCATCTGGTTCAAATCTTGCATGTAGCTAGTCCTCCCATCAAAGGAAACAGAACTTTGTACTCGTAAAGAAAGCCTGTCCCAGCCACCTTTATTCATAAATATGATTGGCTACCTCAGGATTGCTAGATATCTGAGGAAATAAACAGAACAAAGAATTTTAGAAATTGTTTATTTAGCATTGATTCAACAAATATGTGCTAAACACCCAAAATATTTCACAGACACTTTATAACAGACTCCTGAGACATCAATGGACAAAAAAAAAAAAACAAAAAAACAAAAAAACAAACCAAAACAATCATCAACAACAAGATAGACAAAAGTTTCTTCTCATAGAACTTATATTCCAGCAGGAGAGATAGACAATAAACAAATACAATAAATATACAACTTAGGCAAGATGGAATACATGAAGCAACATAAAAAGAATAAAACATATTTTAAAAAGAAGGGATAAAATTATGGGCAGAACATAGAGTAGGTCAGGGCAGGGATGGTTGAGAAGATTCATAACAAAGAGTCAACCAGGCTGGGCGTGGGTGCGCACGCTTGTAATCCCTGCATTTGGGAGGCAGAGACAGGAGGATCGCGCTGGTTCGAAGCCAGCCTCGCTGGCTTAAGAGACCCTGTTTCCAAGTATAAAAATAGGTCTGGGAGTGTAGCCCGGAGGTAGAAGGGCTTCCAGGAACCCCAGTACCACCAATAAACAAACAAACAAACAAACGAACAAACAAACAAAGAGTCGACCAAGTGGAAGAAGTTTTCAGGAAGATGGAACAAAGACCCTGACACAGATCTTGTATCTTGTGGTAGTCCTGTTACAATAGAGGGCTGGAGCAGAGTAATAGAGTTGAGAGATGAGCAGAGTCCCAGCCATGCAATTCTTTGTGGACCACTGAAAGGGTGTTGGCTTTTATTTAGAGTGAAATGGGAAGCCCTTGCAGGGTTAAGGTAGAGGAGTCACCTGAGCTGACTTCAAGTCTGAAGGATCATTCTGCTGGCTCTCAGAGGGGAGGGACACAGGTTGAGACTAGAAACAAATTCAGAAGCTGCTGCTGAAATTCAGGGGAGAAAAGATGGTGAATTGAACTAGGGCACTGGCTGGGGGATGGAATGATGGTAAGATGTGATTGTATTTAGGGCATATTTTGGGGGTGGAGGTGGTAAAGAAGAACCATGCCCTGCTTAAGAGGCTATGGTGACCTCAGTGAGGAAGTCTAAGTCCAGGAACCACATCAGGTGTTTCTGGTGACAAACAGGTCAAAGAAAGCCGGGTGTGGGGGCGCACGCTTGTAATTCCAGCACTTGGGAGGCTGAGATAAAAGGATCACACAGGTTCAAAGCCAGCCTCAGCTATTTAGTGAGACCCTGCTTCCAGAATATAAAATAGGTCTGGGAGTATATCGTAGAGGTAGAAAGCCCCTGGGTTTTACCCCCAGTACCAACCAACCAATCAACCAACCTACAAAGAAAGAAACCAAAAAACAAACAAACAAAAAAAAACAAGCATTGAAAAATGAAAAAATAATTAACCAAAATTATAATGGAAGCCCTTGGGGGAGATTCAGTAAGAGCATAGAAAAGTGTTTCTGGATATGAGAAAACATACCCCAGAGTTCTCCAAATTAAAACTCACAAGTGCCCATTTATCACACCACAGTACCACAGTCTTCCCATTTGTGCATAATAGAATTTTCTTCAAGATAGAGCAGTAGTGTAATTTCCATCTGGGAAAGAAAGGATCTCAGGTATGAAATTGTCCTTGGGATTTCCAAACATTTAGTCTGATCACTGGGAATAGGAACTGAACAGACACTTAGCCAGAGTTTGTCTAGTTGAGAAAACGGTAAAGTTAACCAGTTCTATTTTTTAAGGACATTTCACTAATATGGAAGACTCTTCCCTGGCTTTCCATCTTCATAGCTTTGGTCAATATATCCACATTCAGATGAAGCTCTTGCCATTCTCAGAAGCTCCCTGGTGATTCAGCAACAATTCCTCTGGGCTCAGATGCAGGCTGTTTTAGGACTGTGTGATACAGTGACTATTGAACAGAACTAGGACCCATCTGAGCCATGTGAGAATCCTGACCATCTCCAAATATGCCCTTGAGTTGAACAGTGCACAGTGATCTCTCTGACATATTGGCCCAGCAAAGGGTCTGAGTGTCTCTCCGGCCTGGCAGTTGACGATGGTACTGATGTGGTCAGGATCATCTGTACGCCTTTGTGTTAAAAAACCTTCCTTCTGCTTTCTAAAATAGGTGGTCAGCACACAGGAGGAAATTGCTGCTAACAGGTAGAAAGCCTCTATGTTATATTGATTGAATTCACATTTGCTTTTCCAATAATAAAAACCTAAGGACAGAAAATGTGTATAACAAGTTCATTTTTGCTGTATGCTAGCCAACTGAATGCTGAGCTAAGTTTCTGTCCTTAAGGAACCATTACTACTTCCCAATAGTAACCTGACAGACTATATTAAATGTATTTTAATTATGTTTCTTTATTTGGCCTTTGCCCTCCTGGGCTTTTTACAAAAAGCAGCAAGAGTCTTTACAAATACTTGATGGTATTTTAAAGATGCAACTCAAGACCTACTTGTTTTGTTTGCATGCATAGTATTACAAAATTATACTTAGCCTTGTCCATGGAGATTTTTTTTTTCTTTTGAGCTCTATATTGTAGCCATCATTTAGTTTCAGGCATAGAGTAATAATGAGAAAGGATAAAATAATGAATAACTTCCTCTTGGTCTTTGCAATTTTCCCCACATGGAGATCCTATACTTCTAATAACAAGGACTATAAACCTGTCTCTCTGACATGTGAATTTTTTAGTGTTGAAAATTCTGTAAACTTCGAGAAGGTGGGACCCCGACCTGTTGTGTTTAATTCATGGTTTGGTTCCTGGACTATAGTTTTTTCTTTTTTGACAAAACGAAGAGGCTTACATTTTAAAAATAGGATGTTTGCAGGGTATTACCCTGGCTATTCATAGTTCTCATGGAAATCAATCTCAGCATCAGAAACAGAGAAACAGACATTATATGGCTCCTGATGTGATGCAATATGAAATTCACAGCATCACCTACAAAATATTCTGGCCGAGAAGGTGGAACTGAAATTAGTAAAGATTTTATATTGGACATCTAGCTTAAAAATACCAGGGAAAGCAAAACGAGCTAAATGATATCACCAGAAAACAACTAGATAAATCCAGAAAGTGGGACCTTCTATAGGAGATCTGGCCTAGATTTTTATATAACAAGTCAATATCATAAGGAAAAATGTGTATTTGGGAGAATTACTGTCTTTATGAAGAGATTTTAGAGACACAGTAGTTGGGTGTAGAGCGTGGCTCTTGGTTGCAAGCTGTTTTGAACAAATAAGCTGTGCGAGATATTATGAAACAACTGGAGAAATTTGAATGTGAACTTGACATTAAATTATATTGAGAAATAATTCTTGGTATTTTATGTGTGATAATGATATGTAGTTACATAGGAAAATTTTCTTCTTCTTAGAGATGCATATGGATATATTTAGGGGTACAATGCTTCATATCTGAATTTACTTAAAACATTTCAGCAAAACTAAAAATTAAAAAATTAAACAGAATTTAAAAGCTAAATATGCCAAGATTCAGCAGTTGTTCAATCTAAGAAATTAGTATTAGGTTTTTTGTTGTGCTATTTTTTATGTTTGAAAATTTTCATAATAAAATTCATGTCAAGTAATAATCTCCTAACATCTCCAAATAAGACAGTAAAAACTACAACATATTTGCTCTCACAGAAACAGAAGCAGATTCCATACTCACCAATGAATACTACCCACTCTCTTTCTTTGTTGAAGACATCTATAGTTCTCTTTTAAAAATTATTTTGCAGTACTAGGGATGGGGCATTCTACCTCCGAGCAACACCCCCAGTTCTATTTTTTAGTCTTTTTCTCTTCTCTCTCTCTCTCTCTTTCTTTCTTTCTTTTTTTTTTTTTTTGCGGGTCTGGGGTTGGAACCCAGGGGCATTTGACCTCTGAGCTACACCCCCTGCCCTATTTATTATTTTTAAATTTTGAAACAGGGTCTCACTAAGTTGCAGAGAGCCTCACTGAGTAGCTGAGGCTGTCCATGAACTGCGATCCTCCGGTCTCAGCCTTGCGAATGCTGGGATTACAAGTGTTCACCACCACTCCCAGCTATTTTTTTTTTTTTATATAGGGTCTCACTGAGTTGTGAAGGGCCTCTCTAAGTAGCTGAGGCTGTCCTCAAACTACAATCCTCCTGTCTCAGGCTCCCAAATACTGGGATTACAAGTGTGTACCACCATGCCCAGCTCTATGTTCTTTTAATTATCGTGCCTTTTTTCTTTTTTTGGCAGTACTGTGGATGGAACCTAGGGGCATACCATCTCTGAGCGACATCCCCAGTGCTATTTTTTTATTCTTTACTGTGAAACAAGGTCTCAGTAAGCTGCGGAGGTTCTCACTAAGTAGCTAAGGCTGGCAGCGAACTGAAATTCTCCTGTCTCAGCCTCCCAAATACTGGAATTACAAGCATGCACCACCTTGCCTGGCCTTACCATGTTACTTATTGTCATGATCAGCTTCTCACTTCTATAATCCTCAAAGCCTGACCACAGGGCAGGATCAGTCCATATGAGGCCAGTTTCTGGAGCTCAAAGCATGGCTGTGGGAAGCAGAGGCAGGAAGAGCACAGGGCTCTGCTACTCACATCATGGAGCCCAGAAGCAGAGAGACCAAGGGGAGGAGAAAATCTGAAATGATCTCCAAGGCCATACCCCCAGGGAGCCCTCCTTAGCCACCAAGCCCCACTTTCAACAATGTTACGTTGTTTCTGTGAGGGCTCCTGGGACATTCTAAATCCAAAGCATTACATTCACTGACTATTTTAGCCTAGGATTCACTATGTTTTTCTCCACCACCAACATTGCCAGTAGGTGAGGTGACTGACATCCACAAAGACAACTAACTATTCTTCCGGCCGATAAGTTGGGTCCCTCCTTCACGTGATCTCACAGCAGAACAGGAAGCAGAAGCCAGAAGCGGAGATATCGTGAGACTCCAGGTGCCTCGAGACTCCAAACATCGCGATGCTACAGATGTGGGGAGAGAATCGGCATGCCTATAAAAGAGCGGTGCTTCAGATCCGCCATGCGACTCAGCCGGCCGATTAGGACTATGAACGACTCTCCAGACGCGTGGCAGGTCAGTCCCTTCCCCCAAGGCCAGCTGACTCTCCAGAGGGACTGGGGCCAGGTCCGAATAAAACAGTGGTCTCTGATAACCCGGTTGGTGTTTTTACCTCCCTCCTAAACTCCCTAACTCTATTTTCAACCTAACACTGGCCTCTGTGATCTTTTATTTACTTTCTTTCCTCTAGCCAATCTCCAATCCCTATTCTCATTTTCACATCCTAAACCTTGAACTCCACTACTTTCAGAACCACAAATTTGAATAACACATGGTCTGACTGCTGTATGTTATCTTTCTAGTATCCCCATTCTGACAGTTCCGGGGCCCAGTGCTATAGGAGCTCCCCAATTCATCACCTTTCCAGTAATTTTTCCTATTGCTTGTCACTGTTCCAATTGTATCCTCACTTCCCGTAGTCCCTCACTGTAATACTGCCTTTCCTGTTCCCTCAGACCCTTTTCCTTTATCCCCCTTCATTGTACTTGTTTGGCAAAACTTCACCTTGGTTTTCCATCTCCGGGCCAAATGCACATTCGTATATGGCTGGCAGAAAGCACACAACCATGCTGACTGGTATCATTTTAAATCTCTGACCACAAACCTCAAGTGAGCCCTGGGGACTCCCTGGCAATTCCACTTCCCTCAAACCTCCAAAACCACTTTGCTCTTCCTCTCTCTCAGCTGAGCGCCTAACTTCACGTCTTATTGAGAAGCTAACAGTCAAAAGAGGACCTGCTCATCTTCCCTCTGCAAGATCTGTTCTATCTTCACCTTTATGTGTAAGTGGAGCTATCTCTTTTTGAGGGTTGGTAATCTTTTCCTGTTCCTATTTTTAGGTCCAACTCTTTTCCATTTGTGTGCTGGATTCATCTTCTATCTTAACTCAAGGGCTTTTGCCCTGCTACTTGATTTCTTTCTCATGGGTCAGATTTTCCCAATGTACTGGATTAGCCTCAAGGAGACTATAGTGTCGTTTATCCCTTAATCCTGTTGCAGGATTTCACTTTATAGCAAAATTCCATGAAAACCTTGATTCAACTTCTTAACCTCCTATTCACTAAAAATGGAAGAATAGGATAGAATAGAGTGGCCAATACTTGTGAGGCTGAGAAGGGAGGTTTGCAGATCCATAACCGGCCTCGGCAAGTTAGGGAGGCCTTCTGCAACTTAGCAAGACATTATTTCAAAATAAAAATAAAATAGAACTTGGGGATGTAGTTTGGAGATAAATACCCCTGAGTTCAATCTCTAGTAACCCCCAACACACAAAGAATAAATAGAGAATATTTTTGTCTCTACTACTGAGCTTCAGAAGTAAAGCATCACAAACATATTTAGAGCTCTTTTCTTTCATTCTCCTAGATCAAACCCTGCCCTACAACCTATCTCAGAGAGAGCTAATGTGATACCATGAAATCTGGACTGCTCCTATCTCCTTCTATGGGAACTGTGACCACAGCTAATGCCCTTTTGAATTTACCAGCTCTCAGCAATGGTTGGTTGAGCAGAGCAGGAATACAAGTTAAGGCCTCTTTCTGTTAGATGGAGGGCTTTTCTAATACTTGATGATCTTGGTGCTTTTTTGTTGGTATATCAGAATATCTGAGACTGGGTAACTTAAAAAGAAAAGAAGTTCATTTTGATTTGTGGCGTTGGAGACTGGGGAATTGAGAAACATGATACTGGCCACCTGCTTGGCTTTGGGGGAGGCACTAGTGCTGCTTCAGCTTATGGCAGTAAGCAGAGGTATAAGTGGGAACATAAGAAGAGAGAGAAGAAACAGGGCCAGACTCCCGTTCTTTAGAGGAAGGTATTAGTCCTCCCGTGAGGGCTCCATTCTCATGATGCAAACACTTCCCATGAGGCCCCCACCTCCCACACTAACACCCCAATACCAGTTAGGTTCCTACACATGAACGTTGGGGACATTTCAAGTCATAACTGACTTTGGCTCAAGAACTTCTCACGGGCCACAACTTTCTTTGACCCCCACTGCAGAGATGCCTCCCTCCCACAGGATTCGTTTCTTTCTCTGTAAGCAGAAGTCAACTCCACTCTGGTGTGAAGGTTCTTCCTGGATCCTCCTGCTTCTTCACTTTCGTCCTTCACGGCCATTTTCCCATTTTCTTGCATGCCTAATGCTATCTGTTATCTCCTTCTTGAAAAAGCACACTACCACCTGTACTTCTGATTTTGGTGTTTACTATTTTTGTGTCAATCTGTCTCTTTTTTGTATATTCGTCTATTATTATTTTATGTTATTAAGCTTTGTATACAGCTTTCTGCAGTTTGTTCTTTTTTGCACAATGTCGCGTCCCTAGGGCTCTGACCAGCAGAGCCTAGGGAAGAAACACACGAACGCCGACTCTGTTGATGAAGCTCCTTCCTCTTTTTTTTTTTTTTTTTTTTTTTTGGTGGCATTGGGGTTCCTGGAAGCCCTTCTACCTCCGGGCTACACTCCCAGACCTATTTTTACATTTTTATTTGGAAACAGCGTCTCCTAAGCCAGCGCGCGCGGCTGGCTTCGAACCTGCGCGATCCTCCTGTCTCTGCCTCCCAAGCTCGGGGATTACAAGCGTGCGCCACCACGCCCGGCTCACTCCTTCCTCTTTAATGCTCTCTCTACGCCCTCTCAGGTAAAAACAACATCAGTCTTCTATCCCCTTCCTCATCACTCCACTAACCCTCCTCGCTTCCCCCCCTAGGGCATGCGCATTTCTAACCCTCTCATAGGCGGGCTGGTGGTAGCACTAGGCGCTGCGTCACTAATCATCCGTAGGACACCTGATAGGGCTCACTGCGCAGGCTCAGGGCACCGCCAGCCTCGTGAGCCTCGTGAGCCTCGTGACTTGGCAACATGCCTAGGTGCCATCTTGAGTCCACGCTGGCAACAAGCCTGGGTGCCATCTCGGTCCAGCCAAGTGGGCCCTGACAGCACAATGTTTGAGACTTAATTCTATTGATATATGTAGCTCATAATTAATTTCACTGCTATGTTGTTAGTGCATTATATTTATGTGCTATGATGTATTTACTCATGTTCCTGTTATTGTACATTTATGTTGCACTAAATTTTTGAAATTGCAGTGTTGTAAGGAATGCCCTCCCTTTTTTTCTGTCTCTATCATGCATTTCTGTCAGTTTTCTGGAATGTGTAACCGGCAGTTAAATTCTGGGTCAGAGTTTATTCACATCTTTTGACTTGACAAGATACTACAAAATTGCTCTTCAAAGGGGCTGTTTCAGTTTTTATTCTCACCAGCAGTGAACTAGATGGTCTTGTTTCTCTACATTCTTTTCATCTCTTGGGAGTGTAAGATATTTGATTTGATGATATCATGGGTGAAGAGTATTTTATTTATTTATTTATTTATTTTGGTGGTACTATGGGTAGAACCAAGGGGCTTTTCTACCTCCGGGCTATACTCCCAGTCCTATTTTATACTTTATTTGGAAACAGGGTCTCACTAAGTTGCTGAGAGCCTCACCAAGCAGCTGAGGCTGGCTTCGAACCTGTGCGATCCTCCTGTCTCAGCCTCCCAAGTGCTGGGGTTATAAACATGCGCCACCACACTTGGATTCCTTCTTTCCTTTCTTCTTCCTTCCTCTCTCTGGAAATTGAACCCAGAGGTGCTCTACCACTAAGCTACATCCCCAGCCCATTTTATTATTTATTTATTTATTTATTTATTTATTTATTTACTTATTTATTATCTGTTGTCTCACATTATAATGTAGTTCACAATGATAGTCACATACATGCACACAGCACTTGGTGGGCTTTCCCCTGGCTCCCTCCCCATTCTCCCCCTTCTGCATACAGGGTATTGAAATTGACATTGGTATTCTCACATTTGTATATGATGTCAATGGAAGTGATTTCTTCACTGATCCTCCCTCTTCCCCTCCCTTTCCTCTAGACTGCCTTCCTAGCTCAACTGAAGTTTCCCCTCCATTATTTGATTAGTTTTTATTTTGAGACAGGGTCTCACTCAGTTACTGTATACTGGTTGGAATTTGTGATCTTCCTGCCTCAGCATCCCTAGGAACTGGGATTACAGGTGTGCACCACGAGGCCCAGCCCAAGCTTTATATTTGAAGTTCAGTCTGTTGCATAATAATCTTAATTCAACATTTTATTTTTATTTATTTATTTTTTGAGGTACTAGGGATTGAACCCAGGGGTATTCTATCTCTGAGATACAACCCCAGCCCTACATTTTATTCTTTGTTTTGAAACAGGGTCTCAGTAAGTTGTGAAGGGCCCCACCAAATACCTGAGCCTGGCCATGAACCTTCTATCCTCCTGTCTCAGGCTCCCCAGTACTGGGATTACAAGTGTGTACCACCACACCCTGCTAACATTTATTTTATAATAAACATTATAACAGGAAAGAAGTTTTAAAAATGGTCAAAATTTGGTGGTACACATAAGAAAGTTTGGCTCTTTAGAAGACAATCCTGGAGAAAATCTTCTAAATGGTAAATCCTCGTTTCTAAGTATGTGAAGACCACAGACCTGAGAATGAATGTCTTCTGACTCAAAACTATGCTGCAAGAAAGCAGTGAGGATATGTTCATTTATTGGTTTTGACTTAGTTGTCTGAAAATAATGATTTCAACTGATAGAGGGAAAAATCTCCAGGTGGTCTCCTTTATTATGGACTTTATGTTTCATTAGCTGTCTATAGAATTATGTTGTGGTTGGGCTACTAATTTATTCATCCCAACTGGTATATGCAAAAACATAAATAATTCCTACAGAGTTTACTTTCCATACATATACCATCATCATCATAATGATTTCTATTGAGTTGCAGAGAAAGCCTTGACTCATTTCTTGGCATTATGGTTTGAATTTAGAATGTCGCCCTAGACCTCACAGAGACAAAGAAGTCATGTTGGAGGCAGGGCTTGGCTGCTGGGGAGGGGTCCCTGGGGGCGAGACCTTGGGGGGTATATGTGGCTCCTCCTCCACTTGCTGTCTCTCTTAATCCCAGCCTCCATGACATGAGAGCAAAGCCGTGTGTACTCTCTTTCTCTGCTCCCTGTACCATGTCCTGAGCTCTGTATGGGCTCAGGACTTAACTTACCATGGACTGAATATTTGAAAATCAAATAAGCCTGTGATCAAATAAGCCTTCCTTCCTCTAAATTGTGGTGGTCAGGATTATAGCAGTGAGAATGGTAACTAAAATACTTGGTGTCTTTGGATTTAATGAGAAACTGTTTGTAGACTGATTATTTTCTGTGCAAGGCACATGTTGGGTATTTTTAAAATGTTTGCTAATTACTTTATAAAAGTAATTGGAAATGCTGCCACTTGTAGATTTATGTTCAGATTTTAGAGTTCTTCCCTTTGGGTGAACATATTTATGGTGTATTTTGCAGAGATCTTTGAGTTACCCTCTGTGTCCTAGTTCACCTGTACCACAATGGAGAACTTTGATTATCTGATTACTGCTTAAGCTTGGGGCATGGACTGCTGACAAGTGCCTAGTTTTTCTTGGGGCTCAGAGCTTTTTCCTTGTTGGCAGGCCCTATCTGAGTTCATGGCTCACTAGTTCTCTAGTGATAATGTCCTTTTGTCTTTGATATAGCAAACTTCTACAGGAAGTTTCCTGGTCTAATTCTCAATCACTTGCTCAATAGCCAAGAGATAGGCAGAGATTTCTAAACCTTCTACACTCAAGAAAAGCAGGCACAATCCAGGGACATGGTCTCAGGCTTTCTCTCAGTTTTGCTACACTATACAAGGAGAGGATTTTTTTTGGGCTGCCTCCAGAAGATGGAGAGAGAGGTGCCCCCCGGAGATCTGGTTTCTTCTCTACAGTGATAGGTGTTACATGGGAGGGGGGCTGGAGAGTAAACAATGGTCTCAGGATCATAGTATAACTCAGTGAGCCTGTTCTCAGTCAATTTGCTTGGATCTTGGGGAAAAGCATGTAACTTCTCTCTACCAGAGAACACTTGATTTAAAATGAGGCATTTTCTTCCTAATGGAAAGAATAGTGGTGATCCTGCAATACTTGGAGATCTTAGTAATGTCAAGTATCCATTTATCTCACTAGTTGCTGATTTTTGTGCCTCCTGTACATGATTACTCTATCTCTATGCTTTGGCTTTCTCCTCAGGATCTCTGGGATATCCACTCAGGCTTTGGTGGAGAGACATGAGTAGAAAGTTGAGGGGGAAAGCTTGACACATAGATGCTGTTTCTTCCCTGTCCATACTCCCTGGGAGTGTCTCTCCTCTTTCTTTCTGACCATGACATTCATCCATCACAGCCTCTGCTTCTTTCTTTAAGTGGACCTCTCCTCTGTCTTCCTTCGTGCCATAAGATCAGATCCAGTTCTGAAACAGAAGCCACATTACTGATGACTGATGATTGAAAAATCAGAAACTGGCTGGGCCTGGTGGCACATGCTTGTAATCCCTGCGCTTGGGAGGCAGAGACAGGAGGATCGTGCAGGTTTGAAGCCAGCGACGCTGGCTTAAGAGACCCTGTTTCCAAATAAAAAGTATAAAATAGGTCTGGGAGTGCAGTCCGGAGGTAGAAGGGCTTCCAGGAACCTCTGTATCACATACACACAAAAAATTTGAAACTAGATACAGTGGTGCATACCTCTTATCCCAGTACTTTGGGAAGCTGAGACAGAAGAAATCACAAGTTTGAGGCCAGCCTGAACAACTTAGTGTGACCCTGTTTCAAAATAAAAACTACAAAGGACTGAGAATGCTGCTGAGTGGTAGAGTGCTCCTGGGTTCAATCCCCTGTATCACCACACATACACAGTCAAAATATTACACATGTTACATTTGAAAATAATAATATTAAAATGTTTATTTGTGTTTTATTAAAATGCTGTGCATGCTGGGCATGGCAGCACATGCTTGTAATCCCAGCACCTGGGCGGTTGAAACAGGAGAATAGCAGGTTTGCAGCCAGCCTCAAATACTTAGTGAGGTTCTCTGCAACTTAGTGAAACCTTGTTTTAAAAGTAAAGAATACAAAATAGGGCTGGGCGTATAGTTTGGAGGTAGAATGCCCTTGGGTTCCATCCCCAGTAAACACACACACACACACACACACACACACACACACACACACACACACACTGCTGTGCTGAGTGTCTTCAAGATTTAGCCTCTCTATGTAAAGCATGCTAAATAATCTATATTAGGGTACTGGTTGTGAGAATTTAGGAGAAGGCCTGGCTCATAGAATCAGGTGCAGTAGTGGCCCACTGCCTCTTTCTCTTCCTGGGAGAGTAATGGGAATTTTTCCCCTAGAGCATGAATTGTTTTAATAATGGACATTTTAAAGGTGTTTATTATTAATTCCTTTCTATAAATGATTTAAAAGGCTGCCTTTCTTCTCGGAGCACTCAGTTAAAAGCTTTTCATCCTTAATGTACACTCTACAGAAGAAAATGCTTGGAAGAGGAATCCTGTGCAGGAGATGCCAAATAGCAATCACTAGTTAAGTAAACTGGTCCTCAATGTTATCAGGATGTCCAAGGGCTTCATGACCACCATCTCTCCTGTCACCACAATTCTTTCTTAGTTAAAAGAAAATGAGATGTAATCTCAGTACTTGGTAGGCTGAGACAGGAGGATCAAGGCCAGCCTTAGCAATATAACATGACCCTGTTTCAAAATATAAAATGAAGTAGGGCTGGTAGTGTAGCTCAGAGGTAGTATGCCCTGAATTCATTTCCTAGCATCCCTCCCCTCAAAAAGAAAGAAGGAAAGAAACAACCTTATATTCACTTAAAACTAAAGTTATACTTTTTTCCCAACCAAATCCAGGCATGTTGAGTATGATAACAGAATCTGTCTTCTCTGATTTATAATCTAGTCCTCTTGTATTTTGCCTCTCCAGGAAGAATATTGAATTTGGTTCACATTTAGACTAAATAGAAAAGTGAATCATTTTTATCATTTCACAATTTAAGGCTAGGCAGTGCTTATTTTGATTTTGATATTTAACAAAAGAGAAGAAAATCTGTAACAATTACTGGGATATAGTGCTAGACATAATTTCCAGGGATTGTACCCACCTGCTTCCCCAGGCACTTAGTTAAAAGCATTTCGACTTAATGTAAGCTCTACAGGAAAAAATTATGGAAAGATGAATCATATACAGGAGATGGCATAAAGCTATTAGTAAGAAATAGCTCTAGGAAACCTGAAGCAGCCTTTCAGAGATAGAGAAATCTGAGAGGAGAAGTAAATGTAGTTTGCCTTCTCTTAGTTGAGAACAATCAGTCAATGTTAGATGCTGAGATTCTCTAAGTGATTTGATTTTTTTCTTTTCTGTGGGAGTAAATTGGGATAGGAGGACAATCATGGTGTCTTGCTAATATTTTTTTGAGAAAGAATGCTTAACTGCTTAATGCTGTGCTTGAAAGGTAGGACAGACATTGAGGAAAGATTCAGTATTGCTGCCTCTTCCATAGCATGGGAAAGAGAATGAGTAAGGTGTGTCACTTTGTTAGGCCAATTCAATATTTATTCATTAGAGAATCATTTGCTCAGTTTCTCAAAAGACACCATGCTGAGTGCTGAGGGTATCAAATGAGACACAGCTTCTCCTTTGAAGATGCTTATGTCCTTCACAAAGATTATCTGGAAGGCAGATCTTTGGGCATTAAAAGAGTCCATCACTAGTTCAAAATCTAGAGCAACAATGGTGGCCTCTGGTTGTGAAGATAGAATTTGTGTTAGGTTACAAAGGAAACGTGGACCTCTTTTGGCAAACTAAGGGGAACAATAGGTATCCTCTTACTCCAAAATTGAATATCTCTTAGGTGAATATGTTGAATCAGCTAAACTGAGGATGACATGAATAGTCATGTCACCTGAGACACTTAGTATAAAAATATTTCTCATAGTAAGCCAGGAGGTGATAAGAAAAAACCACGGCAGAAAACTGGGGAACTTTAGGTGGCTGCCATGGTTAGATGTAGAATGTCTCCTGAAGAGCTCATATGTTAATGTTCAGATTTGGTGTAATTGAGTCATGAAGGTTACAGTCTCATCAGTAGGTAAGTCCATTGTAATGGATTTATCTGAGTGATAACCTAGGCTGGCTGAGTGTGGCTGGAGAAAGAGTGTCCCTGGGAAGTGGCCTTAGGAATTGTGCCTGTGTCTTTGAATCCCCTTGCTTGCTTGTTCTCTGGCTTCCACCCTCCTGATGTGAGAGCAGAGCATTGCTTTCTTGCTCTCTCTGCTTCCTGCTGCCATGACCTGAGCCCTGAATACCTGGCCTGACATATACTAAATTCTGAGATCTCCAAAAAACTGTGAGCAAATACATCTTCCTTCCTCTAAGTTGTGTGGTCATTTGTCTTAAATTATACCAGTGAGAATGTTAACCGAGACAGTGACTATGAGTATCTGGAGATATGTAAGTATTTATGCCATTTTTATTCTAGTAGGTAAATCCTCATGAGATTTCCTTGAATTCTTGAGTAGGAGCTTGAGTCAAAAGCCAAGTATGACACTATCATATAACATATATACAGAATTTTTGTGGGGAAAAAAACAGAAATGAGGGTTATATATAAAACTGCAAAAATTCCACATTTATATATTCATCTATCTATTCATTGATAAATTCATGAAATATTTATCAAACATCTTCCACATTCTAGGATTGTGCCTACCACTGAAGATATAGCAGTGAATCTTAATATTAGAATGAGAGTAGTGTTGTTGCCTTGACTACTGAATTAGTAAGATTTAAAAAAATATTATGAAGCCCATTTCTCTTAAGTTCCATTTATTAAGGTGGGGTTTAGAAGTAAGACCACAGGGCTCAGAAAAGACCAGTTATTTGACCTGCTATGGGAGAACTGAGTTATCCCTTGGGAATTCTGCGCAGTTTCAGGGGTATCAACCTCCCAAATGCTAGTGGCTCCTCTTTTATTGGATATAGTTAAAAGAGTGATATCTCTCTTCCTCTGGTCAATTGGTGGACACTTGACCTAAACTTTGCCAATCTTATACCTTCTCCATGAAACTGAGGTCTTAAGAAACATGTTCAAAGTAGATTTATCACAGTATTTATCTTCTGAAGAGATGGTTCCTTTCTTTTTCTGCCTTGATGCCCAGGGATAACACTTGTTAGTGGTCTTCTCAATTTTTGCTCTTACTGATACTCATCCTCACTGACATTCACGGATACACATCCTTATTGATACATAGCCTCATCCCACTTGAGCATCAACTCACAGTGCCTGCTCTATCAGTGTTCTTGCCATGTGACTACCTTCCCCATGGAATGGTATTTGCTTTCGAGGCATCCATTTGAGGGTGGGGTAAGAGTAGAGTCAACAACTCTTATGAGTTCTGAGTTGGAGCAGGGACCCATCCTGTAGTAAAAGTGTGGGAAGTGGGAATCAGAGAATTTGACAAGAACTAGCAGTAGACTACCCGAGGTTAGGAAAATGCAGATTCTTTGCAGAAATTCAAAATCATTCCTGAAACCATAGTAGTGAAAACCTGAGAATGATGAAAGTATTTCCAAGTACAGATTGGGATGCACGGCCCCCTAGTGCCCCCCAAAAGCTTATCAGGTAAAAGATTTAAGGAAGCAAAACCAATTTGCAAATGGATTAATTGAGGACAATGTAATAGATGCCCAGCAGTATATTATGGAGGATTCAGATAGAACTACATTCAAAATCTGGGCTTTTCTCTTGATGTGATGAGATTCTGGAGAAGTTCTTGGTGGGTGAGTCCTCTGGGAAGTTCTCTCTGCCATGTCTCCTTTCCATCTCTTTACGCTATGTGGAGATTAGGCCTTGATGGTCCTGCTTTGGGCCTCAGTGGTAAGTTCAGTGCTCTCTACGAGGTGCCTATGAAGTTCTTATATCTCCCTATCCATATTGTAAACTTCATGTAGTACAAGCCTTGTCTTTCTTATTAATCTTTGTATCTTTAGTATTAAGTGCAGTCCCTGATACTTAAAAAATGTGTTGACTATTGAATAACTAAAAAGGAGGCAGAGGAATTATAAGAGAGGCAAAAGGAAATTCAGTGAAAAGTACAGCAATGGAAAGTCCTTATTTCTTCTTGTAGTCTTATATTAAGCAATATATTATGGAGCACTATACTTGAGAAAAATTCCATATGATAAGAATAAGAGAACTCCTGGCAGCAATAATGGAATCTTTACTAAGTTAAAATTTTCTGAAAAATGTTAAATATTTTCACACATAGTGCTTTTTTATATACTAGACCAATCAGCTAATATATGTAGGAAAATGTTTAGTTTCACAGTTTTATATTAAGATTTTAATAGCACCTATTAAAGCCTTGACACATAACTTTCTCAGCCACTATTTGTTGATGGAGAAAATACAGGAAGCAAAATTGGCCACTTTTTATAAAAATGCTTTAAAGGCTAAGCATACTTATTACAATAGTTCACATTACAGAAAAAAATTGTGAGAATTTGAAAAAGAATCTTACCTTTTCCTAGTATGAACATTTTCTCATAACCTATTCTTGCATATCTAACCAATGAGGTTTTGATTCTGTGCTGGATTGTGACATATCTTGTCACCTAACACATTATTTCATAAAGAACGTTTGAGAGGTCTTAACTGTAACACATTATCTGTGTTAAGGTCTTAATCCTACATGAAAGTGTATGTCTATTTACCTAGAGAGAAAGGGACACTTTTCTTGCTAGAAAATAAAAACTTGTATTATTGTAAAAGGCAGACTTTGCCAATGGACTTCTGTCTTTATAAATCATCACAGACAGTGATTCTTTGCAAAACAGGTTTCATGCAATATTTATGTAAGCTGCACCTGACCTTGAATGAAAGAAAAGGTTAGAAGAAACAGTGTTCTTATTGTTTGACAGGAAGCTTCTATATTTTGTCAGATATTGCTAAGTCAGGTCATACGTGTATTTTTGTTTTGAACAAAATAGAAACTGCTTATTTTAAAGCTAGGCTATGGGGAAGTTATAACATTTCTTTTTAGAATCAATACCATTTTATCCTGTACTTGTAGATAATCTCTCTAAACAAACAAACATGAACACCAGTGGCAGGGCCATAGAATGAGCGTAGGTAAGTAGAACATTAAAGTGTCCTCTTGTCATTCACAGTGCCGATTCTGGAAAGAATCATGGAAGCAGATGGAAAGGATCAGCTGTCTGAGAAGTAGGGGGCAGGTTGCAGTGTTTGATAAACATGTACCCTAACCTGGCCTTTTATCTCCAGATAAAGTCTGTAAAATAATAATAGGTAGTGATACAGGGCTCTAGCCTCCTGGTCTGTATAATTTATTAGCTGTCTGACCTTGGGAAATTTATTTAACTTTTCTAGATTCTTCACTGCCCATAAAAGGAAACATTGAGTCCTGACCTGGCTGAGCGGCATGTCAAGATGTCTGCTACCTTTTCTGCTGACCTCTCCCTTCCTTGCCTTCATAGTTCATGCCTACCATTCTCTCCCCATCCCCTCTGCTTATTTTCCTTATAGCACTCTCTGGAACAATCTGTTTGTTTCCTTATTTATTTTTTTGTTTTTTCTATCACCAGAACATGAGCTTCATAACAGAGGGATCTGGGATATTGTTCTTAGCATAAGCAGAGCACTAGAACACTGCCAGGTAACTAATTGCTATGTAGAAAAAAACTGGTGAATGACTTCTTGGTCTATTTTCAAAAGAAATGACAGCAGGGACTTGAAGAGGTACTTGGAGGACACCCATGTTCATAGCTGCATTATTATCAGTAGTCAAAATGTACAACCAACCCACTGATGCACGAATGGGTAAATAAAATGAGGTATATAGTTATAATGAAATATTACTAAGCCTTGAGAAGGAAGGAGACTGTCACATGCTACAATATGGATGAACCTTGAAAACATGTACTAAGTGAAATAAACCAGACACAAAAGGGCAAATATTACCACACTCATAGGAGGTATGGAGAGTGGTCAAACTTCTAGAGACAGAAAGAATGGTGGTTGCGAGAGTTTGGGGAGAAGGGAAGATTAATTTCAGGTTGGGAAGACAGTAAGTCCTGGAGATGGATGGTGTTGACAGTTGGGCAGCCACGTGAACATACTTAAAATCACAGAACTGAACACTTAGAGATGGTTAAAGTGGTAACTTTTATGTCATGTGTCGTTTACCACAAAAGCCATTGGTAAATGACTCAGTCAGTATGGCGTTCCCGCACAGAAACAGTTGCGTCCTGCGTGATGCCGTCGGTCCTCCTTTCACCTCCGCCAAACTCTTTGCCTGTCAGCTCTCAGCTCAGCGCAAATGTTTCAACCACAGTCCTACTTTTAGCTTGGTTCGAATGGTCCTTTGCTGTGGGGGACAGTCCCATCCATAAAACTTGGAAAGAGGAGTATCCCTGGCTTCTACTCACTAGAGGCCATGAACCACTTTTGGCATCATGATAATCAAAGTCAGAATAAGGCGACCTAACTGAGGGAGAAGGAAAGGGAAGAGGGAAGTTCCCTAATGTACATGATGCATGTTCACAAACATATCAGAGTCAATCACTAAGCCAAACATGAGAAGGAGGGAGGGGGAGGGGATGGCGTGGGAACTGGGGAAGGGCTAAATGAGTGGCCTGTGCATGTGTGCCTCTACCATCTTGTATCCCATTAAGATGCATGACTACAACGAAGCAATTAAAAAAAAAAAGAAGAAAAAAACATCTGATGATGTGCCAGTGAAGGAAAGAAAAAAAGGCAGGGGGTATAGCTCAGTGGTAGAGTGATTATACTATGTGTGCGAGGCACTGGGTTCCATCCCCAGAACCACCATCAAAAGGAAAAAATAAAATGACATCGTAAATATGTCCAGGCTGGGAAATATTCCAGGGGGTGAGATGGGGGGAAAAATCACCACTGTCTGAGAAACACTGTTTTATACATCATTCTCACTTTGTCTAAAAGTCTGGTCTAAGAGCTATTTCTGTACATCTCTGTTTTACCCTATCCTCTCTATCATGATACTTATCATTATTTTGTTGTTAGTGGCACTAGAAATTGAGCCCAGGAGTTAGAGATTAAATTCAGGGGACATTCTACCTCTGAGCTACATCCTCGGCCCTTTTTGTTTTTATTTTATTTAGAAACAAGATGCCACTAAATTACTGAAGTTCTTGCTAAGCTGATGAGGCTGATCTTGAAGTTTCAATCCTCTCGTTCTGGCCTCCCACGTACGAGACTTACCGGTAAGTTCTACTGTGCCCTGCTGTACTTATTACACTTTAATTGCACTCCCTCTACTTTTAGACTGAAAACCATAGCACCTAATGCAGGGCGTGGCATATGGGAAGTGCTCAATTTACATTTGTTTTATTGATTTGAATTCAATTTCTTTATCTTAAACATGGAGATAAAGCCTGATTGCTTCCAAGAAATGTGAAGTTAATAAGAGAAACACATTTTTAAAAGTTTTAAGGCATTTTATAAAAATGAAGTCATATTGTTATTGTTATAATAACATCTTAACTTGGCTCTACTCTACTAAAATTTTATCCTCCTAAACTCTTAATGCTCCCTACACTGAGTTTGCTGTGGTTGACATACTCTACCTTACATTGCTCAGCTGAGTCATCCAGTAAGTCAGTGTCTGCATTGAGATAGAGAAGTCCTATCACTCTGCATAATTTTATCTTTAGAAACTTGGTCTGGGTATTTAAAATGACTGGGGTTGGAAATGTACTAGATTACTAAGTGCGGGCTTGATTTTTAGAATAAAAGAACTAACATACAGGCTAAAAATGAATTATTTTAGCTTTGGGATTTTTACAAAAGAGTTCTGTATCTAATATATCTAAAAGAGATAGCTTAATTGCTGTCATTAATGCATAATTAAATACAAGTTGTTTAATTTACTTGTTCTGATTTTACATTTGTGGTAGTCTTTTGTTGTTGTTAGTTGGAATTAATATGTGTTAGAAGTGTTCATGTCCCACAAATAAATAAGTAATGCAGTACATTTCAAATCATATGTTAAAATGGGCTTTGTGTGGTGGTGCATGCTTAAAATCCCAGAACTTGGAAGGCTGAGACAGGAGGATCACAGGTTTGTGGCTAGCCTCAACTACTTAGTGAGGCCCTCCACAACTTAATGAGACCCTGTATAGGACTGAGAACGTAGCTCGGAGCTAGAATGCCTCTGGGTTCAATCCCCAGCACCAAAATAAATAAATAAATAAATAAATAAATAAATAAATAAATAAATAAATAAAGTAAGTAAGTAAGTAAGTAAGTAAGTAAGTAAGTAAGGGTGGGGGTAGGTATAGCTCAGAGATACAATGTCCCTGGGTTCAATTCCCAGTACCCCCCACGCAAAGTTAAAATGGGAGGGGCACATATACAGAATGAATATTAGAAAAACATAGTAGATGATATATTAAAGACCAGAGCAAAATAAATAATCACTTCAATAGAAGCATTATAAATATTTTGAAGGGGTAATGGCATATTTAAAGGATAAATTTGAATTACTTATTAAAGTTATTTAAAACAGCAGAATATGGAAGAGTTAAGATGGTAACTATGACTTTTATAGTTCATCTTTCTATCTTGTAATTTATTAGATATTTATGTGAGAGGAAAGTCATTCCCCACCCCAGCCCCCCTGCAGACTGAGGTGGAAGATTAAACTACATTTCCCAGCCCTCTTTGCAGCTAGGAGCCCATATGTGAGCCTTGTTTCTAGAAGCTCACATTCTTGTATAAGGAGTGCCTTCACACATGGCTTCCAGGTTTTGCATGCTGGGGATGAAATTGTGCAGAGTGGCACTCTTGTATGGGCGAGACTTGGAAGGAAGAAGTAACAAGTGATTGGGATAGAATTTTCTGGAACTATAGTGACAAAATGTTTAATTATTCTGAGGAAACTTTAATAAAGGTACTACTGGTCAGGGTGTCATCAGTCTGGGTCAGAGAGAGTGAGGTTTCAGCTAGAAGAGCCCATCACAGCCACCAGGTGTCTTTCTGGTTGAGGCTGGTTAGTTGAGGAACACTTAAGCCACACAAATTGCGTTTTCCTGAAGTTTTATTGGCTACCACAAGCTTGTAATAATTCTTTTCTTCTTGCCTAAACTAGCTACCTTAGAATATGTTTTCATAAACTGTGGATTTTAATGCTTAACATTGACTATGGCCGCTGTCTGTGATGGGCACTATGGATATAAACTGGATTTATGCTCACTTCTTTTTTGCTTGGTAATGTTTATCTGGAAGGACTCCACTTTCTAGTGGAGAGCAGTAGCAACAAACATGTGGGCTAACTATGGCAGAACAATTTATTTATTTATTTATTTTGGTGGTACTTGCGTTCCTGGAAGCCCTTCTACCTCCGGGCTACACTCCCAGACCTATTTTTTATTTTTGGAAACATGGTCTCTTAAACCAGCGCTGCTGGCTTCGAACCTGTGCGATCCTCCTGTCTCCGCCTCCCAAGCGCGGGGATTACAAGCATGCGCCACCATGCCCGGCATAGAACAATTTAAAAGATGCTATTAATGACTGGTAACACATGATGAGATAGGTTCTGAGAAGAAAACTACTGTAGGGGAGTAGTTGGACCAAAGAAAGTTTCATGGAAAATATATGAATTACTTTGGATCTTTAAGAATAAATAGAAGTAACTCATGCGAAGAAAGTAGGAGGGACATTAAAGATCTGTGAAGTGTAAGGGTTTTGATACTTAAGAAAGAATGGAGAGTTGATATCAGGGAGATGAACCTAGGGAACAGGTGGAGTTTTATTTGCCAAAGTTTGGAGTTATGCCTTGACTAATGTGAGGAGGACAATGATTATATTTTAGAAAGATTACGTGGGCATCCATGGGTAGAATAGATAGGGGTGAGGTACCACTGAGGCAGGATGCAGGTACTTCAATAATCTATGGGAGAAATAGTGAGGCTATGGCTCAAGAAATGGAGAGGAACAGATGGATTAGAGAGAAGTTGTGATTGGTGGCCCATGACAGGAGCCTAATAAGCATTAGTTGGATAGGATACAGGGGGTAAGGTGGGCAGAGGGAAGTTCAACAAAGCCAGAGTGTTCTTGGCTTAGGAGGAAAGTGAGTGTGCTTTTCAGTGGCTGCACAGAGAGTGCCAGATTTTAGTCCCTGTTTCTACTTGGGAACAGAAAGTATGTGGCCATCTATATAATCACATTTCATTCACTTTCGTACATCCATTTGCTTGCTCATTAAACACGTATTTATTGAGCATCAGTAATGGACATGATGTACATTATGATGGAACTGGGCTAGGCATTGTGGATTCCGCAGTGAGTTAGGCAGCTGTCTGTCTAAGAGGGGAAGCAGAGAGAACACAGATAATGATGGAATAATTAATTACTGTCAGTAAGAGCAATGAAGGACAAATCTTGGATATTTTATGATAAGAAAAGTTAAGGAAGTGTGTGGGCCACAAAGGGAGGATTAGTGAATGTTATAGGTATAGTGGGGCTAAAACTTATTTTGGTAATAGGATTCTGTATTTAAAAATCTAACATGCTCTCCAGATGTTTTTGTTCCTATATCTTTAAGACATTGTTCTGTGGTATCATTGTCGGAAATCTTTCTCCAGGCAAGGCACATCTTACCCATTCATTCTCTCTTCTGTGGCTATTAGTGGAGATCCTACTGATTAATTATTAACTAGCAAACGTATCTCTAGAACACCACACTAAGTGGTAACATATTAAGGAAGATGAATTTGAGGTCCTCTTCATGCTTCTTAGGGGAAGAATGCTACGCTCTGCTGACAACCAATCCCATTAATCACTTTCTGTTAGATTTACTATGTGGCTTCATTTGTTGTTCAGTGGGGATTCTTTTCTCCATTTGAAAGTAGATACTTTCTGCAGATAAAAGAAATGCCTCCAAGATTTACAGTGACATCAACCATACTAATTTATAGAGAAAGGGTGACTAGGAAGAGCATTTATGGCCATATATTGGTCTTGGCTATCATTTCCAAATGACACAGTCTGTCTCCAGGTGTATCCAATTAATTGAATAAACCTGTAGTAGAGTACAGTATTTAATTGGTCTGGAGCAGTGTTTTTCAAATTACAGATTGCAACTCATTAGTGGCTTGTGGAATCAATTTAGCAGGTTGTGATTAGCATTTTTAAAAGTGGAGATGGAATCGGAAGAGAAGTGAACATACCAGGCAAAGAGTAAGTAGTGCTTTGTAATATTTCTGTTTTCTATTAGTGCATACATATACACATGTATGTAATGTTGTATATATCTATGCAATATGCATTGTATATGTTTATGTGTAGACTTATACAGGTATATACTAGGTTAATATGTGAAATGTCAAAGATATTTCAGAGCCATTGATATAGAAAAAGGACTCGAGAGAAAGCCTTTTTTCAGTCAGATATTCCATTAACATACTGATCCCACATTAATTTTCTGCTATTACTTAAAGCACATTGGAAACTATTAAATTTTTCTGTAAAGAGTTATTTAACACATTTTATCTGTGAATGAATGATGAGTAAAACAAGAAAGTAAAGTTATTCTTGGTTTGGGAAACAGTTGCTATGCTAAATAAAATTTATGTGTAAAACCTGCAGGCTTTAATAAGTTTGTTATTCAGGAGGAGTCCTATGTCTTCCTATACTGAAAGAATTTTGCATCAAATATATGAGAAGGGTAGATTCATTTTTGTACGTACACTGAATAAGTAACCCACAGGGAGTTATAGATGCAGACTCTGGAGCTCTGTTTTTATACCTTACAACAGATTGCTTTATGATCTGCAATTAGTTATTCTGAAAGCGTTCTTTCTGCTCCTATTTAATCATTAGTAAATGGAAATGATATCAATTTTATCTTTCCTAATATGTAAAGGATATAGTTATGGTCAATATTTTATTCTAAACAAAAACTACAAATAAGTTTTCGTCTCTATGTGTATATATACACACAGATATGTGTGTATATAATATACATATGTGCATGTATGTGTATCTATACACATATGTGTACATATATATTTATACTTGTAGCACTAAATACATATATTTGTGTGTGTTTGTGTGAGCACTCACATGCCCATGCATGTATAGATACTAGGGAATTGAACTCAGGGCCATATACTAGGTAAGTTCTCTATCACTGAGCTATACCCTCAACCCACTAGGACCATCCTTTAATGACTCCTGCTTTAGAGTTCTTATACAAAATTTAAATTATTACCTTTTAACACCTGTCTCATCACTTTCATTCTTCATTGCTCAGACTCCAACTCATCCTTCCTATATAATGGTTACATGTGAAAAGCAAATGTCTGTTTTTTTTTTTTTTCTTTTTTGCAGTACTACGGATTGAATTCTGGGGCATTCTACCTCTGAGCTACACCCCCAGCCCTATTTTATTCTTTATTTTGAAACAGGTCTTACTAAGTTAAGGGCATAAGTACCTGAGGCTGGCTGTGAACCTGCCATCCTCCTGTCTCATCCTCCCAATTATTGGAATGACAAGTGTGCACCACCATGCCAAGCGTAAAATATCTGCTTCTATATAAATATCAGGGTTTATTCTACTACATAGTATTCAGATGCTGCCCCAAAGCCTCTTTAGAAATTTTGCCACACACATAGTCCAGAAGGGGCAACCTTATTACTTTATAACTCCTCCCCTTACCAGAACTGACTGGAAAAGGATGTGTGTTAGTAGGCTTTCTGCCACTCTACCCAAATACCTGAGCTAATCGAACTACAAAGAGAGAAGGTTTTTTTTTTTTTTTTTTTGGCTTACAGCCTTGGAGGTTTAAATCTAAGCTCAATTGGTTCCATTTACTTTGGGATTGGGAGAGGATGCACATCATGGCAGGAACATGTGGTAGAGAGAGAAACTAAAGTCCCATAATCCTCTTTGATGTTAAGCCTTGGGTGACCTAAGGGCCTTGCACTAGGCCCCACCTCCAAAAAGTGCCACCACCTTTCATTAGTGATACACTAGAGAACAAGCCTTTATCATGTGGGTCTTTGGAGGACACTTATCCAAAATAGCAGAGTGGGTGCATGACCCAAGTGGAGTCAGTCAGAATGGGGCCAATGTTGGATGCTGAAAAAATTTTCTCTTGTAGCTCTGGGGAGTAAGGAATAAAAGAAGAAGTTAAGGGTTCAGGGAAGAAGAAACAGAAACAGGTTTGGGGGAGAAAGTTAGGCAAGAGCAGAGACACAGAATTGAGGGAGGCCATGTTCCTGCAAAAAGTGGAGAGCACCCTTCCGTTCTGGCTCCTGGCTCTGTGGGGGTGCTGCTGCATTTCATTTCCTTCCCCTGGAACCTGCACGATCCCTCTTTACTAAAGCTTCCTGGAGTGTATCTATGTTTGTATAAATTCTGTAAATGTGCCCTGATTAAGATATTTCCTTTTGTTTTCTTCCCTCTTTTTCTTTCTCCACCCCAACTCTCCATTCCATTCAATCTTGAATTATTTCTCTGGGATTCACAACCATTATATTTATTCCCTTCCCCCAGGAATTCAGCCTTAAAGTTTTGTTTCTTATCAGATTGGGAAATAGCAATCAAACAGGAAACCAAAATACAAGTAGAGAAAAATGATCCTGTTATTTTAGTAAAAGTTAAACTGAAATGTGTTCATTTTTAATTAAGGAAAATAAAAGGCAGGCTGGGCCCACTCTTTCTCAATATATGATTGTAAAACTTATTCTTTCGTCTTTTTTTGCTTCTAGTAACTATCCCAGGACTTTTGTAAACACATTATTTTCTAGTCAATATATAAAACTAAAGATGTATTCCCCGCAAAATAAGATTGTGTAGAACAGTGCAGCTTTGAATTGGAATTGATCTCTCTGTAGAGCTTGAAATCACTATTGCTTTGAACAAGACTTTGCCTTAAAGAAAGGAATTAGTTTTAGACCAAAATTAAATGGTTGGTAGAATAGGATTTTCTCCTAGATAAACAACTAGTGTCCAAGAAATATGATTTCAAATAACTCAGTATGTTGACATTCATTACTGTCATTACAAATATTAGCTTTATAAAAAATTTTGTTCTTTTAATCAAATATCTACTTATTTTAAGTATTGTCAATATTGAAAGAATTTAGATGTTTTAATAGTTTTGGTGGCCTAGTAAACAGTAAGAGAGAAACTTTTTTTTATTTTGGTGGTACTGGGGATGGAACCCAGGGGCCTTCTGCCTCCAGGCTACACTCTCAGACCTATCTTATACTTTTTATTTGGTAACAGGGTCTCTTAAGCCAGCTGAGGCTGGCATCGAACCTGAGCGATCCTCCTGTCTCAGTCTCCCAAGTGCGGGATTACAAGCATGTGCCACCATGCCCGGCAAGAGATAAACTTTTAAAACTAGTGTGTTCACCTGGCTTAGGTTATATGTCTTAGGATTGAAGAATGTTAACAGTTCTCTTATGGTTTGAATGTGTCCCCCAAGCTTATGTGTTGAAAACTTGATCCCCAGTATAGAGGTGTTGTAAGGTGAGGTACAGTGGGAGGTGTTTGGGTCATGGGGTACATCACACTCATGCATTGATTTACCATCCTTATTGTGGAGGTAGGTTCTTTATTGCAGGAGTAGCTTTGCATTTATGGGCATAGCTTTGCCATCTCACACACAAATGGGTTCCTTATAAGAGGATGAGATCGGCATCCTCCTTCCCTGTCCTGTCTTTCACAGTCTGTCATGGGATGACTTAGCAAGAAGGACCTTCATCATGGACTTTCCAGCCCCCCAAACTGGGAGGAATAAATTTCTCTTCATTATAAACTATCCATTCTTCATAATACTATTATAGCAGCACAAAACGAACTAAGTGCTCAATAAAAACCCTACATATAACCAAATTGCAGTAATGATGCTCATAAGAAGGACATAATCTGTAATCCATTCATCAAATTCTCTTCAACAATTTCAAAGATTTTAAGTAATTATGCCATTAATTATTTTATTCAGGACATTTGGTGAAGAATATAAGAAAAATGATCCCTGGAAAAAGATATTGATAATACATTACAAGGGAAACACTTTGTACTAAGTAGGCTGTGCTCATTCAATGGCTCTTGTTGGTCAAGACTTGCGTGTGTCACACCCAAGCTAAGGAGAACAATGTGCCTTAGACAATTTCAATTTAGATTTCAGCTGTGTCATAGACTTATGTGCAATCAAAGTTATTTTTCTATCTCTATTCTTTGGTATAGTGAGCAAAATCAAAACCTATTTCTCTCACATGAAAGTGCTTTGAAAATAAAATAAAAGCAAGAGATAAATATTAAACATTTGCACTGGATTGTAAAACTGAGGGAAGATGTGATTTACTATTGTTTTTATGTTTTAAAAAGTGTTTGCATTATACCTGTGTGGAGTGTAACTAATATACTGAAAGGAGTTAGGTGATATTAAAAGCAATAGGAGCACAGGTAGACAATCCTTGAAGAGGTGGCTATTTGTAGTTTATTGTGCATAAACAGTCATTAGGTGATCTACTGAGGTACCGTCAGGTATTTTATATGGATAGTCCTTGATTGTGAGGTTGAGAAATCAGATCATTATTGCCTTTGGAGTGTCACTAGTAAAAGTGACTAAAATTTAACTCCAGGGGATTCTCAGAGTGTAGTTGGTAATAGATCCATTATGAATTGAGCTTCATGAATGAGACTGATGAAGTCCATTATACCAGAATATCTAAAATAATTATTTTACTCTAGAAAACACATTTCTGAAGAGCTAGCCTTGCATTTACCAAAGGGACAGACTCAGTTGGGGGCCCTCTCAGTTCATTTGTATTCATTGCCAAATGGTCATTATTATAAAGTACTCCCTCAGTCCAAATAAAGGATGTTATCATTGCTTCCCTTACATCCTATTTACAAGCACATCATCCTTGATTGTGTCTCTATTCACCATCATATAACCTATCTTCCTCCTAGCACTCTGTCTTTAAGGAAAACACTATAACCATTTATAAGATTTAGAAAGTGTTATATGTAGACTATTGTATGGACCCACTTTGCATTATTTTTCTCCAGGTGTTGGTGGATGGAAGGCACAGATGCATGCTCTGGCCCATGGCTAGTAAGAGTTCAGGCATCATAGATACTTAAAGAACAAAGATAACAAAAGCTGAAATGTGCTAATTTACTAAGATGCTGGAGGAAATTTCTAGAGTAGATAGATGTGCTGAGTTTAATATGATCTTCTTGTCTGTTTTTATTTCCACATTGATATAAAAAGAATAGAAATGGCCATATTTTTCAGAGGCAGAGTTCTGTTAACTATAGCCTTTCTCAATGAAGAAGAGAAAAGGCATTTTGGTTTGCCTGTTTAAATTGAGAGCTGTGAGTTTGCCAAAGGACAAGACTGGAATTCCCCTGCAGCAATAAATATTGCTGTGGATTAAAGAAAGAAGCATTTCTTTTCTCCAAGTGCGCGCTTTATAAATAGGAAGCAGATACAGAAACCTTAGAGTGAGATGTAACTCTAAGAGGAGCTCAGTTGGAAACTCTAAGACATTAGAATCCAGAAATTAAGGCAGAAAGGGGCGCATGTTACTAGAGATCAATTCTTTAAAAAGAGGTATTCACACTAGTTGGTGGGCTCAGTTTGCGTGCTGTACATCTAAGCAGAATATTTATGTTCCTAATAAAAGGCATATTGTTTTCCTAGGACAAACAGAAGAGAACTCATTGCCTCAGTCACCTTTGTTCAGACACTTCAGTTTGTTCCCAGGATCTGACAAGGAGTGTTTAAAAATGTCTGTGAACTGAATGTACTTTTTGGTAACCAACATGCAATGCAAATGAGCACCCCAAATATTCTTCCCCAGAATTCAAACAGAGCAGCAGCAGCGTAGGTTGCCTGGAGTGCTTATTTGCATGTCAATCCCTATGGTCTTCCTACTCATAGTTAAATCATTTGATAGCTAGATTTTAGTTCAGGGAGTAAATTGGTGACTTAAAAGAGTATGATCAAAGAATATGTGTCTCTTCCTTATCTTGGGTAATTTTCCCTGATTTCCTTTTATTTGTCTGTTAATAGGCACCAAAGCCCTTTAGTTTTCTTGGCAAACTGTTATAGTCTTTCCATTATTTTGTTGTTTATCAAAATTTCAGAGTGCATGCACAACTCTAGGGTGCTTCAAATAAATGTGAAGGATGTTTCTTGAATAGTCCCAAATCAGATAACTAAAAATGAGGGATCAGTTGAAGATTGCTCGTGCTCCTGGTATTATTAGTTACTTTTACTAATCTGTCTTCTAGAAAAATTTCATTGGCTTGTTTTATTCATCTGCAAATAAATATGCATCTCCACTGTCTTTATTTGATTTAGTTTCTGGCACATGCTTTCATTGTACACTTTGCATTTGTTTTAACTAAACTAAATAATTGTTTCTGATCCTGTTCACTGTTGGGAGAATATAATTATTTAACAAAGATTAAATCATTCACTTTAAATATTGTTTTGGCATGCCTTAAAGAACACTGGGAAAGAATTGCATTTCTGGCAACTGTGAATGTCCACTATACAGTAATGGCTTACCAAGGTTTATGAATTTGGGAACCTAGTTCTCTGAATTTAGAGTGATCTTTTAAGCCATAAGACTGTACTTTCTTTTTTTGTGGTCTTATTTAATAATTTATGTAAATAAATATTATAGGTATGATTGGGAGGATCTACTTATCCAGAGGTATTTTATCATGGTAAGTTTGATATAATTAAATATGCCATAATACGGATCTGATCCAGTTATAGCATCCAAAGAACTGGTGCTTACTATTTGTCAAGCATTAGAAAACATATGCACACAATATGAACTCTAAATATCCAGGTCCATTCTGAGTTTTAACATAGATTTTTTTTTTCTTTTAACAATTTTTTTATTGAACATAAATAGTATACATTTAAACTATATTTGGTGCCCTCTCCCCCCCCGCCCCTGTTTTCCCTTCTCCCCTCCCACCAATGGTTATCCAGGTTAACCATGTCTTATTCATAATTTTACACATATTCAGATGTAGACCCTCATTAATCAAGATCAGCCTTCCTCCTCTCCTATCTTTCCATTCAAACTTTGCTGGTATTTCCCCTCCATTATCTGGAGTCCCAGTGGTATCCTCTGTGTTTCCTAGTTTGGGCATATTAGAGGAAACATATGTACCTTCTCCTTCTGTGCTTGGTTGATTTCACTTAACATAATGCTCTCCAGGGCTTTTCATCTTCTTGCAAATGATATAATTTTGTTCTTCTTTATGGCTGAATAGAATTCCATTGTGTGTATTTCCCACAGTTTTGCTATCCATTCATCTGTTGATGGTGATCTGGGTAGGTTCCATATTTTGGCTATTACAAATTGTGCTGCTATGAACATAGGTATGCATATGTTGCTGTATTTCTCTGAATTCAACTCCTTTGGAAAGATACCCAGGAGTGGTATAGCTGGATCATATGGTGCTATTCCCACCTTTCTTAGGAATCTCCACACAGATCTCCATAGTGGTTGAACTAGTTTGCATTCCCACCAACAGTGTAAACGAGTTCCTCTTTCCCCACATCCTCGCAAGACTCTACTTTCTGATAAGCATCTGAAGTTGGCAACTCGGGATGTTAAAAAGAAATTAAAATGTTGATTGCAAAAAATTAAAACTTTAATGTAATGTCTTATACTTAGCAATATCATTTTCTTTGTAACATAAAAGCAGTGGTAGAATAAACATGTGAGCATTGTGATTTCTTCAGTCTACAGGTTCCTAGAAAGGATTCCACTTTGGGGGGAAGTAGAGTTATTTGCATTGAAAACGATCTTTAAATATAAAACATAGTGTCTGATGACTTAGAATTACACTGTCTTCAAACTAATAAACTAGTTTAGTTAAAAACCAGTCAGTCAACTTTGAAGTGAACTGGAAGTCATGGTAGGTAAATGTTTAACTGTGTTTAGTGTGGAAAACTTTTTAAAGTATAAGGATGAAGAAGATTGGTAGGTTTTTATCATATTAATGAAATTATGTATTTCAGAAAACATTACTCTTAAAGTAAATATCAAATCAAGAGAAAACTTACAAAATATAAGGCAACTTAAAAATATAAAGTGTACTAACCAAGAGCAAGAAATTATTTCAACATGTTGAATTAAGTATAGATTTTTTTTTTAACTTTTACTCAATGATAGTAAGTGACTATACAAGGAGTGAAAGTTCCTTACAAGGACAAAAGGACATAAAAGTAATCAATTGCTGACTAGAGATGCTAATAAGATTTTGAGAATCAAAAAGCACAGAACTGACTTCACAGAACAGAGAAAGCTGGCACCTGATGGTGAGAGACAAAACAAGAAAGGGTAGTTGAGTCTACTGAGTGTTAGAAAGGCCAAGAATTGGAATCACTAGTTACTTCTGAAGGTTTTACTTCAACCAGTTTGGTTAAAAGCTTTTAATGGATAAACTACAGACCCTCAGATGGACTTTCCCACACCATACAGTAATGAGGCTTCCCTCATTCATTCTACAAGACATTTCCTTTTTGATTTTTTATTGGTGCATTGTAGTCATACATCTTAATGGAGTACAAGATGGTAGAGGCATACATGCACACATCACTCATTTAGCCCTTCCCCAATTCTCACCCCATTTCTTCCCCCCTCCCTTCTTCTCATGCTTGGCTTACTGATTGAGGTGGACATGTTTATGAATGAACATCATGTGCATTAGAGAACATCCCTCTTCCCTCCATCCTGTCACCCCCAGTTAGGCCTCCTTATTTGCTCATCTATGGTTTCTCCTTCTTTGTTTAGAGTTCCTCCTATGACCCCCTTTCTCCCTAGCATATTAGGGAGAGCATCTGATTTCTTACATTTTGTGACTGACTAATCTCACTTAGCATAATGTTCTCCAGTTCCATCCATTTCCCTATAAATGATATAATTTTATTCTTCTTTATGGCTGTGTAAAATTCCATTGTGTATATATCCCATAGTTTTGTAATCCATTCATCTGTTAATGGACATCTCGGCTGGTTTCAATGTTGGCAATTGTGAATTGTGTAGCTATGAATATGGATATGCATGCATTAATTTGGTAGTTTGGTTTCCATTCTCTTGGGTAGATACCCAGAAGTGGTTTTCTTAGATCATATGGTAGGTTTGATCCCATTCTTCTGAGGATCCTCCATACTGTTTTCCAAAATGGTTACACTAATTTTCAATCCCACCAAAAATGTATTAGAGTTCCCACTTGCCTACATCCTCACCAGCATTTGTTGTTGTCTGTGGGTTTTTTTTTTTTTTTGTGTGTGGTACTGGGGTTCCTGGAAACCCTTCTACCTATAGGCTACACTCCCAGACCTATTTTATATTTTATTTGTGTGGAAACTTACCATCTTTTCTTTATCTTGATTGTATCTCTTAACCAGTGAGGCTGGCTTCGAACCTTTGCAATCCTCCTGTCTCCGCCTCCCAAGTGTTGGGATTACAAGCGTGCGCCAGCACGCCCATCTTGTTTGTGTTTTTTAATGAATGCCATTCTAGTTGAAGTCAGGTGAGATCTCAGGAAAGTTTTGATTTGCATTTATCAGATTGTTAATAATGTTGAACATTTTTTTCATACATTTATTAGCCATTTGAATTTTTTCTTTTGTGAAGTGTCTATTTTAGAGGGGTATTGATGCTCCAGTGGTAGAACTCTATCAGACATTTCTAAAGATATCAAAACATAGAATATGCAACTTTAAAAAATCAAAGCTGAGGAAAGGGGAAATGGGATAAGAAGAGATATTAAATGGAACTCAATATGCTGAAAAATGAGATCTCTTTTTCCTCTTTTTCCACTTGTATCTAAGAGTGATGACACTAGATTTACTTTCCTGGTTTTGCCCACAAAATAGCCAGGCCTTTTCAATCATTTTATAGAGGGGCCTTAAAGTCCATGAGCTCTGCCTGAAAACAGGTTTCCCACTCCTAGATTGTTGCCTTACTTTTAAATATGAACAGACAAGTGCTGTGTGCATGTTTGCCATTGTCAAGATGATTTACATTATGATGTGAGACTATAATGCACCAATAAAAGCAAAAGAAAACATGAGAAGACTACCAAGAATCACTAATATTTAAGAGAAGTCTCTTATCAACTGAACCAACACAGATACTAGAAAATGTGATGTAGAATGCAGCTTAAAATAAACTATTATTAATATCCTCAGGGAGAAAATATTTTGATTCCAGTGATAAAAGAATAGCTTGCTATAAAAGGAGGAACATTTATGGAACAATAAAGAGCTCTTGGATATTGAAAATACAGCAGAAATAAATATAATTGAAGGACAAGAAGATGAAGTTGATGTCAGAGATCTCTTTAGCAAGAGGTTTTCATAGCTCTTGTTAATTTGGGAAAAGAAAAAGGTCAAAGGATTAGATAATAGGAAAGAAAATATAAGGAAATATAAGGGAATGATAGGGCTTTTTTGAGGCTCTAGTGTCTTTATAAGAGGTATTTTAGACAAGGATTTCAGAGAAATTAGAAGAAATAATTTAAGAAAATTTCTCCAAACTGAGAAATATAGATATCAGAATTAAGCAAAATTTTCAAGTACAAATGAAATACTGTAAAAGCCATACCAAAGTACAATTGCATAAAAATAACAATACAATCAAGATAAAGAAAAAATGGTAAGTTTCCACAGATAATAATGGTGATGACTGTGATAACAATATTCACATGTAAAGAACTAGGAATTTGAAGGATATTTCTTGACAGCAAAACTAGAGATTAGATAACAGCGAGGTTGTTTTTTCATAGGCCTTTTCTAAGGGAGGAATTTCTGTGGGCTATGCTCTGTGGAAATAAGGGAAGAAGGTATAAAAGAGGGAAATTCAGGAGAGAGAGAAGTCCCACAATGACAACTTGGCTTTAGACCTAGAGGACAGCCATTAGAGACTGACAGTGGAAGATGAAAAGCACTAGAGAGAAGAGTCTCTAAGAAAAATTATAAAATGGAAAATTAGATAGAAAAGCATTTTCCAATATTGTTGGAGAATATGGTCCAATGAAGAGTGAAATTTAAAGAAAGCCAAGTAAGAATAATATAAAAAAATCATCCAATGGAAAAGAAAAATTTATGTTTAGGAAGAGACATGTATTTCAGATAATACCGACAATTCTCCTTCACGGATTTACTTAGTCCTTTGCAATTCTTGTTCTGCTGGATTTATTTATTTATTTATTTATTTATTTATTTATTTATGGGTCTGGGATGGAACCCAGGGGCCCCTGCCCTATTTTTTATTTGTTATTTTGAAATAGGGTCTCACTAAATTGCAGAGGGTCTCACTAAGTAGCTGAGGCTGTCCACAAACTGCAAACCTCCGGTCTCAGCTTCCCAAATGCTGGGATTACAAGCATGCGCCACTATGCCTGGCTGTTCTGCTGGATCTTGAGTTTATATTCTTATAAACCCAAGTGCTTCTGGGCTAGAGTTCTGGAAGCCTGATTCTTTCTAAGGTGTGATCTCACTGTTTAAACGATGCCTTCAGCAGCTTGTAGCCAGAGCACCTGGTAGAATTCTTTCCATAGGCTCTGAAATGGTCCTTCTTTGTTAAAGAAGTGGTGCTGTGGCCAGCAGCTGGTTGTGTTTTCAGGGGAGCATCAGAGCAAGACAGAAAACATTCTGTATGTGACAAGAGGCTTAAAACTTCAATAGTTAACTTATTGACGTCTCAAAAGCGAAAGTTCTGATGAGTTTATTCCAAGAAAAAATGCAACTGACAAGGTAATTGGGTTGTTTCTGTGGTATGAAAAACAACATTAGAAATTCAATCTAAATATGCTTTAGATAAACTATTTATGAGCACAATATAACTGCATTGAATATAAAGTTTGTTAGAATAATTACTTAATTTAGTTAAATACAATTTTGCATTTTTTTTTTTTTTTTGGTGGTACTGGGGTTCCTGGAAGGCCTTCTACCTCTGGGCTACACTCCCAGACCTGTTTTTACATTTTTTAAATTTGGAAACAGGGTCTCCTAAGCCAGCGCGCGCGGCTGGCTTCGAACCTGCGCGATCCTCTTGTCTTTGCCTCCCAAGTGCGGGGATTACAAACGTGCACCACCACACCCGGCTCAGTTTTGCATTTTTTTTTTTATTTCAAACATTTAGCAGAAGTAATGTTAGGTTATTCTATCAGTAAAACAGTATAAGTTTAGGAAGAACATACCTAAACAGAACAAAAATGTAGGCTTATGTGGTAATTAATGATGATAACTCAGAGAAAACATATTTGTTTCTTTTAAACCAACAATAATAAATTAGGCTCATTTGCAAAGGACTTAATTAAATTACATGAATGTGAACTCTTAAGACGTGAGTTTGTTTTTTCTGGGTGTGGTGGCACATGTTTGTAATCCCAGCATTTGGGAGGTTGACACCAGAGGATTGCAGTTTGCAGACAGCCTCAGCTACTTAGTGAGGCCCTCGGTAACTTAGTGAGACCCTGTTTCAAAAAATAAAGAATAAAAATAGGGCAGGGCTGTAGCTTGAAGGTTGAATGCCCCTGGGTTTCATCCAGAGACCCGCAAAAAAAAAAAAAAAAAAAAAGAATACATTTATTTTAGCACTTAAATTATTGGAAGTTAAATTCCCTCATATCTGGGAACTTTTGAAATATTCAATTATATAAATATGCATCATTATAAGTCAATCCAAATAGATTTGCTTTGCTTTAAGAGATACAATAATCTAATTTATCATCTGGAGGTAGAAAAGCATTACATATTTATACAATAATATTTAAAGGCATTTCTGAATTATAGATATAAACATATACAGAGAAGACATATAAACATATTTATTGGTTTGAAAAGCTATTTATATCCTCAATTTTAAAATTTCAGTCATAGATCAAACATAAATACAGAAATATAGAACTCACCAGTCTGGATTTCTACTTCTCTGTGGGCATTAAATTCTTAATTGAGCTCAGTATAGGCAAATAGACAAAGAAATGTCTTGAACTTGTCTCTTCCTCTAACCTAGGTCAACAAAGTGAACCAGTGGACCTGCAAGTGCTGGAGCTAACAATGGTTTTTTTTATATTTTTACAGGGCTATAAATAAAAAGATGACTATATGATATAGATAAGTTACAGCTCACAAACCCTAAAATATTTGCTACTTGGTCTTTGATCAAAAGTATTCCCCTACTCATGTCTCTCAGTTAAAGTCCTTGAAATGGTCTCAGTAGAATTTGGATTCTTTGTTTACAAATGCACTAGCAAGAAAGGTTGTTCAGTTTTTGAATTTTTAAAACAAGCCCTGAAGCCCCTGGGCATCAAAAACACTGTTTTAGAAAATCAAGGCTTTTCATTTGCAAAAGCTTAGTTTGATGGAGGATAAAATGCCTCTCAAAAATTAAGGAAGACATTTGTGACATAGAGGAAGAGACCACAACTCATTCTGCTCTGCCCCAAGAATCAATGCTAAGTCATTCTAGTATGGGATAGCCACACTGCTCTTGGAAGAGATCAGTGGACAGAAAGCAGGAGAATTTTCGTGACCACAAGAAGTGCATGCACCCCCAGCCCCATGGAGACAAGCCTGTGCCCACAGACCACAAATAAGTGGGATGGCTGCTGCACAGTGTTGGAGCACAGGGGTCAGGTGATCTATCCTCCTCCTTGTGAGAGGTAAGGGTCTTCTTCCACTGCTGGCTGGATTTGCCTGGGATCAACTAGCAGAAAGTACATGCAGATTCTCTGTAGATTTTCAAACTGTCCCATGTGGATACTTTTTTTTTTAATTGTCCAAGATATCAGGGTTAGAAATAGTGGTAGGGTGATTTGGCTTTAATCCCCAAAGATAACAATGGTGCAGAAGACAAAATACACGTATTCATCTGGGTAGAACTGTATAATAGTGAAACTTACTCCCATTCCATCTCTGATAAAATGAGGATGATAACCTCCTAGGATTGTTACAAAGATTAAGTGGTATAATGAATGTGAAACTCCATACAGGGCCTGGCTTATAATTAACACTCAATTAATGGTAGCTAGTAATGTTATCTTAAAATGACTTTTTTAATTAAATTAAGGCAATAAAGAACAACATATCTGGGAACTGGCACTTCATTGTAGGGAAGCTGCTATAGTACAATGCTTGAGCCTGAGTAATTTATAATGAGCAGAAATGTATTCGTTTTCAGTTCTGGAGTCTAATATCAAGATGATGACATCTGACAATGTCCTTCTTGGTACATTCATAATATGGTAGAAAAGTAAAGAGAAAGAATGAGAGGGTTGAACTCACCCTTTTTTAGAGGGCACCTTCACAAAATCTCCTAAAGATCTCACCTCTTAATTCTGTTACAGTTATATTTCAGCATGAGTTTTTGAGGGGACACTCATTCAAATGATGGTAGAGACCATCCCCGAGTTTCATCCAATATTCAATCTTTTAGTCTACAAGAATTATGTGAAAAGTACTAGGTTCTGTGGAAGACATAATAGTATTAGACAGACTCCCTATATTGAATTTATGAGTAAGGTAAAAGTATGTGCAAAAGTAGTGTTGGCCTTAGTGAGTGATCTTTTATGGCCTTTACTAAATCAGTCTTGCAAGTAAGAATTATCCATGGACTAGATCATTCTTCTCAAAGGTCCACAGGTGGTGGTACGTTGATGACTTGTGAGAGCTGGACACCAACTTTTATTTCTACTTTGTCATAACTAATTGTTTCTCAGCCCAAATTATAAGAAGACAGGTTTAGGGTTCTGGGAGAATATGTTTGCCAAACTGATGCTTATGGGGAATTTCAGAGTGATTCATGATGTCTGTGTTTCCTCTGCTCTAATCTAGAATGAAAATTGTACTTTGATGGAAATAATGTATTATTTGTAGGACATCCTTCTAGGCGTTTCTACAACCCTTTCTACAAACTACAAACTACTTGTTATCTCTGAGTTACTTTGCCTGGGTTTGTAAACTGAAGATAACTGACAGACATGTAGACTCTGTTTTGTCTAGCAGACTTCCCTGAGTCCTGTGGAGAAAAAAGTTTTATCCTCACTTACAGTTTGATTTCTTTACTCTAAAAGTTTGTGACTTTTCCTTTGAACTGGTTATAACATTTGTCTATTTAAAGAAAATATTAAAAAAAATTAAAAAAGAAAAAAAGAAAATAATAACCTGACACTTGTTAAAATAGAGAAAGACTTTATTCAGACCCCCTTACAATAGGTACCAAAGATGGGAATGAGATCAAGCTCAACTTTGAATAGAGCTAAGATAGCTGAGAATTTATAAGCGAAGCAGTGAGAGGTTTGAGGGATAGAAGATTACTAAAGGGAGATATCAAGAGCAGGGGAGAGTCTTGCTAACCTGGATTAATGGGATTCTTGCTGAAGGCAGGCCAAGGTGATCAGAGATGAAGGATGATCAGGGATTAAAGTGTGGCTCTCTAAAACATTTTAGCAGAATTCTTGCTAATATTGGGCCATGCCAGGCTGGCAAGGAGGCCAGCTGAGACTGAGGCTTAGTTGAGATGAGGGCTCAGAGGAGCCCAAATAAAGTTTGGTCAAGGAATCTTTGTCACTTGGCCACTTGCTCTCTCATACTGAATAAGATAAAACATTTAAAACACATTTGCTTTCCTATCTGTATGGAAGATAAGATTTTATCTTTTTTTTCCTGAAAATTATTTTTAATACAGATAAAGCATTTATGAGTAGAATTAACCAAACATATCTAGGACATATATTTACTAAATTATCTTTTTGGAAACTCTGAATTATGAACACTATGAGGAAGAGTGTTATGCTCAGTTATTATATAAAATGCATAAAATTCCTTGAATTATTTGCATAATTCCAACAGAGCAGCAAAAATACCACATAATTTTCCCATTGCATAGCTACCAAGGTTTAATTGTAATTAAAAGACTGAAATAAAAGGAGAGGGCATTATATGTAACTTATGCATAAGGCCGACATTTATATAAGATGAACATCTGAAGAAATAGAAGTTTTTAAGGGTTGATTATGCTATTTTCATTTAGTAAGAAAATAGTTACCATGGGGATACTGAGCATATATGATATTTAGCTTCCACATTAAAAAAGCTTCTAAAAGGAATGGATTTAGTGAACATTTGTTCTTGACATTGTTTTGAAGTGGCTCATAATGAATATGGCATTTTAGTTTAGATTCAATGTATTAGTATGGGTGTTAAGAGTTTTTCATTCCATCAAGTAGTAACTTGAATAAGGCTCATCCATTTTAGAGATTTTTATAACTTGTTTGCATTATGTGGTTTTAGTCCTAAACCAGGACCACCTTAGTATGTGACCAGCCCTTCTTTTCTTTGGATTACAGGTTGTTCTTTGGGATGTCAGGTCTGTAGGTGGATTCCCAATCCATGCTTGGGGCACTCAAATAAGGCTAATTAGCTAACAATTGTCTAGTGAAGATGGAGACCCCTTAAAATCAAGACACCCCTTTCTCCTCAGAAGCTGGGGACACAGACTAGGAGACTGGGTTTTCTGAAAAGTCTTCTGAACTTCGGGTTGTAAGTCTTAAGGGCTCAGTTACTTATTTCATACCTGCACCCTTCCCTGGGACATGCAGTGACACCGGTTTAAAGGCTTGGCCTGCCCAAAGCAGGTCTCTGCCCCTGTGTTCCACTGCAGGCTCCCCACTCAGCCTCCCTATCCTCACTTCTCCATCTGTCAGCATCACGCAGCTCCACTCACCCCTCCAAATCTGTATTATGTTACGTCCAAAAGCAATCACTTGTCTCAGCCAGGGAATGTATTGATCTAAGGTAAGTAAGTAACTATTAATTTTATGATTTTTAGCTGTAATGTACCTTTGGGGATATGGATGGATTGTTTAAAGCATGGCTTCTCTAATGCTCTTTAGATCCGCAGAGGGCTGTTTAAATATTTACAAGTAAATGTAAAGTTGAGCGATTAGCAGCAGTGTGGCGTGGTGGGAAGGGTGCAGGAAACAGGAGGATTCTAGTTCAAGCTCTTTTATCAATTAGCTATGGGACTTGGGAAATGCTAAAGAAAGAGCAGGGCTTGGCAGTCAAGTGGTAAGAAGAGATTTTAATTAGGATTTTGCAAAAAGGGAAAGGAGACTTCAGTATAGAACTGGGCTTAATTCCAAACAGCATGGGTGAATGGGAATTAATAGCTAAGGAGCAGTGTGAGGGTCACTGATAGACAATTACTAAGAGGAAGTATCAGAGTAAGGGGATTCTGGCTAACTTGGTTTAGCAGGATTCATGCTGCAGGCAGGCCTGGGTGATAGATATCACCTTGGGGATGACGGATGATAAGGACCCCAATCAGATATCAAAGGTGATCAGCTATGAAGGATGGGGGCTCTTGCTGAACTGATTTAGCAGCATTCTTTGCTAAAACTGGACTTTATAAAGATGTGCACAGATGGGCCTAAGAGAAGATTTAAGAACTGGCTAAAGTTTGATAAAGAATCTTTATCAGAATCTTCCTATTGCCATCACAAATGAGCTAGACTATCCCTTTGATACAGCTCTTGCATGAACTTTTAGAAGAACTTTAACACTAGCTAAAGAATTTACCATCCAAAATATTCAATTTTGTGATCACTCAGTCCATAAAAGCAGTTAACATAGTTTTGGGCTTATTAATAATGTTCACATAGTAGATAAAGAATGGAAAAGAAAGCTTGCCTCTTACACTTCTTGCACCTGTCACTTCTTAATTCCTGCCTCCACTTTAGCCACCGTATCTTTTTTTGAATTGATAACTATCTCTTTAGAGGGTCTCCTTCCCCTACCACTATAGCTGTTAAACTTATAATCCTCATGACCCACTAAGGGTCAAATCTATAGACAATAGACAATTACTTCTTAACATAGTCAATGTAGTATTCGATATACTCTAAGTCCTATTCCTTGTACCCCTGTCTCAGTGCAGAATACCAATATGTACAAAATTGCCCAAAAGGAGAAGTGGAGGTTGCCTTTGACTCCTACTTCATTCATAGTCTACTGCTTTCTCCATTTTAACTCATCACCAGTTACAGTCGATTCTCTCCATCTTTACTATTTTAAGTGTGTGCCCATCTCTTGTTCAACTGCCGCTGCTTCAATCAAAGCCACCACTGTCTCTCTCAGGTATTCCTTCAACAGCCTCCCTTCTGGGAGCTTGTCCTTTCAGTCTTTGCCTCTCTTCCTCTTCTGTGAAGGAGCAGACAGACTATTTTGACCCTAAATGAAAAGTATATCCCATCACTCACCTCCTAAATGCTCTACAGTGGCTCCTCCCCTCCGTGGATGAAACATGAAGTGCAAGGCGCTTAGCAGGGCAGCTAGTCCAGCCCCCAGGGTCCACCCTTTGCCTCTTGAGGCTCATTCCTGTCCCATCTGGCTTTATACTTTGTTTCATACACATAATTGCTAGTCCCAGTAAACTGGGTCCACTCCCCCCTCCAAACATAAACAAACAGAAAAGTAATAGTGAAAAGCAGGAAAGGAATGTTAACCTATATGGCCATATGAGGAAGACTAAGTGAGATGTAGCATCTCCAGCCTGTTCTTGGTGTGCTGAAAAGAGTTTAGAATTGGGGTAAGGGGAAAGAGGTATGTGGGATTAAACAGGCTTGGTTAAACTGTGGTCTAGTCGATCATTCTCTCAGTTTTGGTTCTGTGAGGTGGCTCTGGAGAAGTCTTTATCACTTGATGGGACAATTTCCACTTGCTGCTCAGCATGTTTATTCATTGGCCTCAAGCTCCTGCAAGGGGGCAATTCAATTCTAGTGAGATGATGCCTCCAGCTGAGGGGAGGCAGTCTAGTCCCGTGTAGGGTGATCTGCTTGTCTCCTGCTGTTACTGGAAGAGGAAGAACAATGTCTGAAGACATCCAGGTGTCATCCCAGGAATCTGAAACAGAATGTTCCTAATCTTATCTCAGACTGGGGTTAGAGGAGGTGAGATAGGTTAGGTAAATTCAAGGCTAATCAATTTTGGATTACCAGTTTTAGATGACCCCTCCTTAAATGATCAACATGCCTATATGCAGAGCTGATCAGGGCTCTGAAGACATATAAAATGAAGGCAGAGTTGCCAACATTTTTGCTGCTTTTAGTTACCCATCGGGCAACTGCACGCTCAAGGGAAGTGTCTCTGCTTTTAGCAAAGACAGCCTAACACTAGTAGATTTCTCCAATATTTACATACAATTTACACAGCGTAGATTTTTGCTCCACGGATGCTGGCTTCCTGGTTTTTTTTGTTTTGTCTTCTTTTGTTTTTTAATAATCCTCAGCTGATGTGTGTCATCTTTCAGGCTCTTCTCTGACCATGCCATGCCAGGCCCTGGGTGCCCCCCTTCATGCCCACCCATTCCACTTAGGGCCCTGACTCATGAGCCACCTTCTTAGTTGTCTCTTTCCCAATTGGGTTATGAAGTCCTGAAAGGGAGGATGGGTTCTGCCCTCTGGCAGAGGGAACAGCACATGTCCCCTTGACATGGTACTGGGAGCTGGGAGGATTGTGGGACTTCAAGAAGTTCAGTATAGACATTGCTGAGAGTTGTGGGAAGGGCAAGGGGAAGGAGATAAGGTTCAGGTGGGAAGCAGTGGCCAAAACCTAAAAAGGCTTAGGAGCCCTGGCCCCATTTCTGAATTATTTTTCCTCTTGTTAACATAAATTGTTTGGCTATGTTGTTGCAGATAATAATGAGGCAGATAATAAATGCAATGCCTTTTTGTTTTCTATTAGAGAAGCTAAGAAAATGATTTGCCTTTCATCTAGGGGAAAAAAATCAGCTAACAAAGGGAGTGGTTGTAAACAATAGAATTAATTGCCTCTCCTATGACTACTATTTGGTGTCTATTTAAGGCTACTAGATTTTATTTTAATTACTCTGTGGTGAGCCATATTTGCATATATTAACATATGTCTATGTGAAGAAGTTTAAAGTTGACTCCAGCCTATTGCTAGCTTTCCTTCAGCTATTTTTTAAATAGCTCACAGAGAACAAAAGGATGTGCCTTAGGGCAGAGAAGCAGCACAGGGTGGAGGGTTCTCCTACTGAGAAGGGCCTCCAGAAAAGGCCAGGTTCCTGGGTCCCAGGAACTTCATTCACCTTAGCCCACAGCGAATCAGGCACCTGGAGAAGCTCGGCCCTCGGAGTGCGTGTCTACGTGGCCAGACCCTTGGATGGGGCCAGGTTATAACAGCCATGCTGAGTCTGATTTTTTTCCACCATGGGAACTAGGAGCTGCCTTTCAGTCCTGACTGAGGGACAAGCCCTTTCATGTCAATATTTTCTTTTTGAGGCTTGGTGTCTTCAAAGAGTCAGCAAACTGAAGCAGTCCTTGGGGAAATAGTATTCAACTGTGAAAATATTAGTGGCAAGGAAGTACTCTTACTGGGATTTCTTATTATTAATGTGGTTGGTGTATTTTTTTAGGGGAAAAGGACAAAAAATCCAAATATTCCAAATATCATGGAATGGGATTAGAACCCTCTACAGAAAGTTTTGAGAGTGGGGAAGTTGAGGGTCATAGGTATTAGGAAAAAGTATGAAAGACTTAGAAATGGGCTAAATAAGTAAGTAAATAAATGATGATCAAGTGTTCTACCTAGTGCGCTCTTGGGTTATCTCTGCCATTCATTGACTTTGGGAGATGGATGATTCTGTTAGTTGTGTCCTTTAATGCAGGGCAGTAGAGTTTTCAGGGTGATCATAAATTGACTCCAGGATTATTTGATCACAAAAAAAGAGAATCTGGCTTTTTTGTTCTGGCCTACTTCATTTATACCTCTGTAAATTAAGGTGTCTTAATAAAACATATGAGCCTCCCAGAGTGTGGTGAACAAATCTAGACTTCCATGGTGCTGAGCAATTATAAGTCCAAAGAATTAATTACTGTCTGGAAGTTTTATAAGGAATTTCAGGTGACATTTTTAATAGCCTCTTTTATTCTAAAGATTAAACAACAAAAAAAGTCATCTTGTTCTTGTATTCTGACATTAGAAAGTTGAACCTACGAGGTTCATCTCCACAGCTTCCAGCTGCAATACCTACACATTAGGTTGAGGTCTTTTCAAAGTCCTGACAATCCATTAGGATTCTGAACCTTCTCTACTGCCTTTAGGTCTAAGAATTGGAAAGCCACAGAACAGGCACCAGGCCATTTCCTGGGAAAAATCCATGGTCCTTGGTTTCACATAAAAAGTACAATCCTTTTTTTCTTAATGGTGGGCTTATCACCACCATTGGAGTGTAAATAACTAATAGAGCAGAGATTTTCTAAACAGATCTACATAAGATTTTCCTCATCACTTGTGGTATCCTACTGTTACTCTGGTCTGCTTCTGCTAGTCTTGGGTCAGGCTGCTTTCACACTAAAAAGTGCCTTCAGTTCCTGAATTAGTTGAGTAATCCAGAATCATGATTGTGTGAGTACCGTTAAACTCCAAAGCCTGTATACATGAGTTTGTTTCTTGAAATATCAATAGTTGAAGGGTACCTGATTTAGTTCCTTCCACAGACTCTAAGGCTGTTTTATTAATTAATTAATTTATTTTTTTGGTGGTACTGGGGGTGGAACCCAGGAGCCTTCTACCCCGGGTTACACTCCCAGACCTATTTTATATTTTATTTGGAAACAGAGTCTCACTAATTTGCTGAGAGCCTCACTAAGTAGCTGAGGCTGGCTTTGAACCTGCGCGATCCTCCTGTCTCAGCCCCCCACCCCAAGTTCAGGGATTCAAAGCATGCACCACCCGCCTGCCTCTGAGGCTGTTTTAAATTTCCACCTTGAGGCTTACTATAAATTTTGAGGCAAGGAAGAGGGAAGATGCTGAAACCATCTGTTGATAATAGATTTAAGGAATTGCTACTAATTTATTTCAGTAACCTATAAACAGAATAAAAAAAGAGTAAAATTCTTTGTTGAGATATGTGGAATGATATTCAGAATAGGCCCTTGGTTTAGATTGAGCTTCTACATTAGGCCCAACAGGTAAAACCAAAATGAGGTTGCTCATTCTAAATTTCCACATCACCAAGCTGAAACTAAATTGTTTCTCTGATTTTGGAGAAATTAGAGGACAGAAAGCCATGTTAGCTGGCAAGATAAGGAAATCTCTTCTGCTTGAACCCTTACCAAAAAGGAAACCTGAAGTTAACGGATGTTAGTCAATCAGTTTTTATTTCCTATTGTTCTGTTCCCTTGTTCTCATCTTACAAAACCCAATGTTCTGCTACTGCCCAGTGGGGGCTTTCTTGCTATTTTATAGAAAGGAGGCTGCCTAGATTCATGAATCACAAATAAAAGCCAATTAGATCCATAACTACATTTGTTGTAATTTTGTCCTTTGACATGTATAATACATAATTATTTCATAACAATATGACCAATGTTTCTTTGGGGCATAAGAACATATTATAAGTAGCCAGGGAATTGACAAAACTCCAAAGTCTTTCAGTCTGTCTTGCAAAAGTATACAATCTATAAAACATGTTAGAATGTTTTTCTACTACAGAATTAAACTATGAAAGGCTAACTTTTCTTCTTTCATTTAACAATGTTTCTTTGTAGCTTTACAATGACATAGAACTACTTAAGAAACATGGCATTTACCAAGAAAACTTCATTATTTCTGATACTCCTTTTTTCATGAACAATAGGCCCACCAAAGATCTTCATGCCCTAATCACTGGAACCTATGAAAGTGTATTGCTCAGGGTTCTTCAGAGGGATAGAACTAATTGAATGTGTGCATTGTATTTGTATTTATATTTATATACATACCTACATATTATATATAAATGTATGCACATATATATGTATGTGTGTATATATATATGTGTGTGTATATATATGTATGTATATATATATGTATGTGTATATATATATGTATGTATGTATATATATATATGTATGTATCTGTATGTATGTATGTATATACATATATATTCTGGTACTGGAGATTGAACCCAAGGGCATTCTACCTCTGAGCTATACCTCCATATACCCCCAGCCCTATTTTATTCTTTATTTTGCAACAAGGTCCCTCTAAGTTTCCAGTGGCCTTCTAAGTTGCTGAGCCTGTCCTAGAACCTGTGATTCCCCTGTCTCAGCCTTCCAAATATTGGGATTACAGGCATGTGTCATCATGCCCAACTAAACTTGTACATAATTATGAGAGGGGTTTATTAGATTGACATAAATGATCAGAGGCTGAATATCTAATGATGGTCTGCAGTCCGGAGAGCTAGGAAACCAGGTGCAGCTCAGCCCAGGAAGCTGGAGCCTCAGAACAAGAGAGATCAATGATGTAGCCCCAGTTTGAGGCTGAAGGCTCAGAAGTTTCCCGAGAGTGCCTGGTGTGAGTCCTTGCTCAAAGGCTGAAGACTCTACAGTGTGATACCTACGGATGGTGACAGTAGGAAGAAACCATGGCTCAAGGAGAGTCCAGCAGCTTGAGCAGGCGAGCTTCTCCCTTCCTGGGCTCCTAGCCTTTGGATGGTGCTGCACACATTCAAGGCAGCTCTTTCCTGCTCAGCTGGCTCACCCACATGCCAATTGACTCTGGGAACACCCTGAAGTGTGCTTTACCAATTTTCCAGGTGTCTCTCAACCCAGGCAAGTCGACAAACAAGATTAACCATCACAATGTTGCTTTATACTCTATACTCTATATGGCAAAAGGGATTTTGCAAGTTGATTAAGTATCTTGAGATGAGAAATTACCCTGGCTTATTGAGATAGGCCCAATATAATCATAAGGGTTGTGTAAGATGTGAGAGAGGAGAAGCGGATATGAGATGAAATGAGAGATTGGAGTGATATCCTTTAGAGATAGAAGAAGGAGCCACAATCCAAGGAATTCAGATGACAAACACTGATAAAGGCAGGAAACAATTTTTTCCCTCAGAGCCTCTGGAAGGAACCAGCTCTACCCATACCTTGATTTTAGCCTAGGGAAACCCATTTTGGACCTCTAATCTCCAGAACTGCAAGGGAATACAATTTGTATGTTTTTTAAGCTACTAAAGTTATAATAATTTGTTATGGTAACAATTAAATTTAATAAATTACAACAAACAAGCAAAACATTGTGTGTTCTCAGATCTTGTCTGGAAAATCCCAGGTATAGTTTAGGTACAAGAGACATCATGACAAATTTTTCCTCTCAATTTTATAATCTGATCTTTAGAAGATAAAAATCAAAAGAACCATCAAAGAACATTTTGTAATTTGCAGAGAGTGTCATATATGCTGGAGTATATGAATAGTTTCATCTGGCTATTTATTAATCAAAATGACAATAGTATTTATTAAAATAAATGCAAAATTCATATCTAGCTTTTTAGTGAGGGCAGCTTTCTCAAATTTTTGAACACATGTCATTAGGTATTTTTAGGTTCATTATTTGTGCTTATTAAAAACCAAAACCAACAAAATTATCTTCTGTGTTCCTCCTACAGTTTCTATTTATCAATTTAAGTTTTATTTTTGTACTTTTTTACTTTTTTTTTTCTTTTGCGGGTCTGGGGATGGAACCCAGGGGCACTCGACCTCTGAGCTACACCTCCTGCCCTATTTTTTTATTCTTTATTTTGAAACAGGGTCTCACTCAGTTGCAAAAGGCCTCACTAAGTAACTGAGGCTATCCATGAACCACGATCCTCCAGTCTCTGCCTCCCAAATGCTGGGATTACAAGTGTGTACCACCATGCCTGACCTTCAACTTAAGTTTTAAAATGTAACTATATTGGGCATGGTGGTGCACGCTTGTAATCCCCATGCTTGGGAGGCAGAGACAGGAGGATCGTGCTGGTTCGGAGCCAGCCTCACTGGCTTAAGAGACCCTGTTTCCAAATAAAAAAAATATAAAATAGGTCTGGGAGTGTAGCCCGGAGGTAGAAGGGCTTCCAGGAATCCTAGTACCACACACACACACACACACACACACACACACACACACACACACACAAATGTAACTATATTATTAAAAGCAAACCAAGTTGTACATGTGCAGTCAATTCTTTGTACCTGCATCCACGGATTCAACTAACCATTGACTAAAAATATCTAGAGAAAAAGATATATCTATGTCAAACATATACCAACTTTTTTTTGTGGTACCAGAGATTGAACCTAGGGGTATTCTAACACTGAGTCACACCCAAGTACTTTTTGGTATTCTAATACTGAGTCATACCCAAGTACTTTTTATTTTTTATTCTGAAGTAGAGTTTCCCTAAATTACCATGTTCTGGCATCAAACATGTGATCCTTCTGTCTCATCCTCCAAAGGGATTACAGGTATGTATCACTGTGCCTGACTATGGATAAACTTTTTCCTTATTGTTATTCCCTAAATAATATAGTATATTAGCTATTTACATAACATACACATTGTATTTAAAGTATATGGGAAAATATGTATAGGTTACATGCAAATACTAGTCATTTATATAAGAAACTTGAGTATCCATGGATTTTGGTATACACTAAGGTCTAGAACCGTTTCCCTAACAGATTCTGAGAGTTGACTATATAGTTTTACAAAAACCTCTGTGGAAAAACTATACTTACTGACCAATGTTTCAGTATTCTCTTAGAAAATTTCCCAATATTCAAAGATTATGCATTAGTTAACTTAATTTAATGATAATCTGTTCATAATGTTAACTAAAGGTATTGGCAATTATGTGTGAACTGATGTGCTATAGATCACAATAATTATCAAACAAGAAGTTGTCAGAACTATATTCCTATTTAATTGAATTCATAATTTTTATTTTTCTTAATATAGAGATTTACATGGAAATATATTGGCTTGTCTGAATAGTAAACAGTATAAGTGTTTTGGGAAATTCAGATTAAAGAGTCTATGCATGAGAAAACAATTAGAGAACTATTGTGACATGCTTTATTGTATTGTATTCTATAAAGTCAGAGTGAAGACAAATAGCTGTTTTTAAACAAAAATGATCAAACAAGTCTAATATATTCCAAAGATTTACTTTGATTACATAAACCTAGATTCTTAAATAAAATGTTCTAATCTAGCAGTGTCTGATAACCTTTTGTTTGTTGAGGATGGAGTGATGGCACAAAGTATTAAAACTTTGTTTCCTAGGAATTCTGGGAACATTAGACTTATGTAATAGTTTAATCTTTAGAAATAATTGGAGCAGAGATCCTTTATGAGACTTATATTTTATTAGTGCATCCCAAGTGTAGTTAAATATTTCAAACTTACTCCAATACCAAAAGAGATTTTCTCTTACAAACATCTGGACAAAAAGCTTGTTGCCTCATTTTTACATATCAGCCACAGCTCAGAATCACAAACTGACCACTGAGGGGTTAGGCCAGTGCCGGGGCCATCAAGGCCTGGATTGGAGCCTGCTGTGAGGCAAGGCCAGTGTGGGGGCCTCCGAGGACTGGATAGGAGCATGCTGAGGGGTTAGACCGGTGCCGGGGCCAACGAGGCGGGGATCGGCGCCAGCCGAGGGGTTAGGGTGGTGCCAGGGCCAGCAAGGTCGGGATTAGAGCCTGCCGTGAGGCAAGACTGGTGCTGGGACCTCCTAGACTAGGATTGGACTCTGCTGAGGGGTAAGGCCGGTGCCAGGGCCAGTGAGCCTGGGATTGGAAACTGCCGTGAGGCAAGGACGGACCTGGGACTTGCAAGACCAGGATAGGAGTCTGCCAAGCAGTTAAGCCGGTGCCAGGGTCAGCGAGGCCGGGATTGGAGACTGTCGTGAGGCTAGGCCAGTGCTGGTGCCTCTGAGGCCAGGAGTGGAGCCAGCTGAGGGGTTAGTTTGGTGCGGGGGCCAGGATCGGGGCCTCCCATGAGGCAAGGCTGGTGCTGGAGCCAGCGAGGTCGGGATAAGAATCCCCTGGTTGGCCAGGCCACTACTGGGGCCGTCAAGAGTGGGATCGGAACTTGCAATGTGGCATGCACAGAGAAATAGCACAGAAAATAAAAACCAGATGCTTCCCCTAATTAGCAAAAACTTGGAGGAAAGGGGTAACAGGAGGAGGTTGAGTAGTAAAAAAGGCCCTACTGAGAAGCAATTAAGGTGACCAATCAGAGGGGAGGGGATGGGGGAGGATGGAATCTAAAACTCATGAGGTACGTAAACAAATATATCAAAGATAATCACCAATTAAGCATGGGATCGATGGAGGGGGAGGGAATGGGATGGGGAGTGGATGAGGGCTTATTGGATGATATTTGCTTGTATATCCTCTCAAGTCTTGTATTCCAAAGTGATGTATGATTACAAAACAAATAATAATAAATAAAAAATTAAAAAAATATTTGACACTTACTATGTACTAGACACTGTTTTAGGTCCTGGAGATATATAATGGGCCCAAACTACACAGGTCTCTGATGGGCTTTATATTCTAGTAGAGAAATAGGTGATAAGCAAGATATGCTTCCATACAGAATAGAATATAGGCTTTAGAAGATGTCTTGTAGTACGGGAATGTTAATGTTGGGGAGGGCTGAGAAGAATTGGGCAGGGAAGGAAGCTATGGAGTGTTAACATTTTTAGAAAAGGTGACCTAGAAAACAGAAATGACATGTGAGTGCAGATCTGTAGGAGGTGTAGAGGGAGGGTGCAGAATGCAGCAGTGGGAGGAAGGAGTGAGGATTGCCTCTGAAAACTTAGCAGAGAAGGTTAAGGAGAGGGTCTCTTCATAGCCAGATATAGGTTTGGATGCTACTTGAGATAGAATTTGAGACTAGGCACCATTATTGTTTGTGGCTCTAAAGAAATCTAGTAAAGTTCACATGTTACTGGCTTGTAGGAGATATGGGACTCACATTCATGACATGTGATTTGTGACTCATGTATATATTATATTAATTTAATTTTTTTTGTAGTACCAGGAATGGGACCCAGGGGCATTCTACCTCCCAGCTATTCCCCCAGCCCTATTTTTTCTTCTTTCTTTCTTTCTTTCTTTCTTTCTTTCTTTCTTTCTTTCTTTCTTTCTTTCTTTCTTTCTTTCTGGTGGTACTGGGGTTCCTGGAAAGCCTTCTACCTCTGGGCTATGCTCCCAGACCTATTTTTATACTTTTTTTAAAATTTGGAAACAGGGTCTCTTAAGCCAGAGTGGCTGGCTTCGAACCTGCGTGATCCTCCTGTCTCTGCCTCCCAAGCATGAGGATTACAAGCATGCGCCACCACGCCCAGCTTTATTCTTTATTTTGAAACAAGGTCTCACTGAGTTGCAAAGGGCCTCACTAAGTAGTTGAGGCTGTCCTCAAACTGTGCTTCTCCTGTCTTGGCCTCCCAAATGCTGAGATTATAAGTCTGTGCCACCTCGCAGGGCCTGATTTTAAATGATGAATACATCTAAATGACAAAAACAATCATCAGATTCTTTGAGGGATTAAAAAATGATGTAATGTCACAGCTGCTATCCCACCCTTTGCCTAAGTTGTTTCAGGAAACAAAAAGTGATAATAAAAACATCTCAAATTGCACTATGCTTAATTTTCTTTATAAGCCTGTCGGGAAGTAAAAAACACCTGTTATTGATCTTGTTCTTAAGAAAACTCCATCTTTTCCCATAATTTTATTGCATTTTTTACACAAGTAAAGTACCACTTATTGTATGTGTCATGCAGAGAAGAGTGGAAATATTAATTGCTAGTGCTTCGGTCCAATTTGCGTGTCGCTGAGCAATGTCAGTGATGGGCAGCATGTACTTCTTTGGTGATGGTGAGTCAGCAGAGCAGAGAGGGCTTAAATAGAAACAGCCTGAGTACATGACAGAAGACACTGGGGTGTAATTGGCAAAGTTGGTAGAGTAGTGCACCAATTAGCTTGGTAACATGAAGAGATATTGCAGAAGAATATATTATCTTAGAAATATTAATGGAACAAAGTAGGCTTAAAACACACCCTTTATATCTTTTCAATTTGATTTTTCCAAAGCACCAGGTCATAGTCTCTGCAGTGTCATGGTAGTAATGGATCTGAGTCAGCAGGCTGAGGGGAATTACAATTTCAATTAAAATTTCTGTTTGACCTTCACCTTTTCTTTCTCTCCTCTCCTTTCAAATCAAATGGATCTAAGTTGTGTATGTATGAGATTATAAAGTCCTGTAGATACTTGTGTAGCATATCACACAGCATAGATGTGTGATCTATATTTGCCAAACGGCAATGGAGAGTGGCAGGATACGCCATCCTCCGAACTTCACTTTGGCATAAGGATTATTTATAGCTGAAGGAAATTGAGAAGAACTAGATGGGGGCGGGGGTTTCATTCAACACTTTCACTACCATAACCTGAAATGATTGACCACACAACTAAGGGGAAAGAGGATATATTTGCTCACAGTTTTTTTTTTTTTTTGGAGATTTTAGAGGTTCAGTCGACCATAGACCAAGTTTGCAGAGCTTAGGGCATGTTGGTGGGAAGCAGAAAGAGAAAGAACACTTGGATCTCACATGATGGAAGCTGGAAGCAAGAGAATAGGCGAGAGGAGGAGGAATCATCTAATCCCCAAGGCCACAACCTCAGGGTCCCATCCATAGCAACCAAACCCCACTTCCAATATTGCTACCTTGTTTCTGTGAGCCAGGAGGACATTCTAAATTCAAACCATTATAGGGGAAGAAAAAAAAAACTCTTGATCTTCCTCCTATTTACCTAAAAGCAGGACATAAATATGTATAGGTGTTTCTCCTCCCCTCTCTACCAGGAAGGACAGAGTTAATCAGCAGAGACATTGCTACATGTTCATATGCTCAGAGAGATGCCAGAGGCATCTGAATATCAAACCTTACTAACTAGTTCTTATCTTTGATTAGTCTCCCTATCTATTTCCTTCCAGTTTGCTGCCCTGGAAACTCAAAGCTTTATAATTATTGTTCTTTTTTTTCAAGATTCTGCAGAAGCCCAGGTTCTGATCCTCTCTTTGAATTACTTGTCAGCTAGTGCTCCCATGTTCCTGTTAATAAACTTCTGCTTGTTCTTCTCTGGACAATATGTCTTTTGTCTATTTTCATCTGGAGATTCTTTCTTTCTTTCTTTCTTTCTTTCTTTCTTTCTTTCTTTCTTTCTTTCTCTCTCTCTCTTTCCTCCTCCTCCTCCTCCTCCTCCTCCTCCTCCTCCTCCTCCTCCTCCTCCTCCTCCTCCTTCTTCTTCTTCTTCTTCTTCCTCTCTCTCTCTCTCTCTCTCTCTCTCTCTCTCTCTCTCTCTCTCTCTCTCTCTCCCTCCCTCTCCCTCTCCCTCTCCCTCTCCCTCTCCCTCTCCCTCTCTCTCTCTCTTGTACTGTACTGGGGATTGAACTTTGAACTCAGGGGCATTCTACCTCTGAGCCACAGCCCAGCCCATTTTATTTTTTAGTTTGAAACAAGGTCTCATTAAGTTGATGAGGGCCTTGCTAAGCCTCCTAGGTATGGAGATTACAGGTATGCACCTTTATGCCTTGTTTAGGGCCCTGTCTTTTGCAGGGACCCAGCTGAAAACCTGAGTATAGAGGAATAAGAGTTTTTCTTCCCTTAAAGTAATAGCCTGACTATAAATCTGACACCATTCATGGACACTGAAAATGATGGAAATGCTTCTTGTGGCTGCTGTACACTGCCATATACTGCACAAAGATGTCTGTAAGCATACTCTTAATTTCTCTAAGCAACTTTGGGAGTGTTAAAGGTGAATCTGTGGCTAGAAAGTTAAGAAGCTTATTGAATTATGTTTTATTTAAGTCTTGGGCTTGGGGTTTAAATTCTCTTTATACTACCTTCCATACTCTGCTTTCAGATAACCATGATAGTTTTTCATTACAAATAAAATAATAAAAAGGAGAAACTATTTAAAAAGTTCTGGCTTACTATAATCTTATGTTAAAGTACCAAATAAGGTCATCCATGGAAAGAACCTTTAGCATAGATTGAAAATGAGGACTTTTTACTTTTATAGCTGTGTCCCACTTAGAATCACTTTTCATCTAAAAAGAAAAAAAAAAGAAGAAGCAATTTCATGAAGTGCTAATTTTAATCAACTTGCATCTGCATAAGGACCTCCAGTCCTCCTCTTGTGTATTCTGTTACATAATTCTCCCCTTTCCCAGGCTCGACAGCACTGCAAAGATTTATACCTGGACGTGCAGTTCTACACATCAGTGAAAATGTTAGGCTGTACTTAGCAATTTTAAATGCCTTCTTTTTTCTGATTATTAGTTATATAGAAAGGCCTCAGTACAGCAATTACATTAAAAAATCAGAGTAAATTTTAGACTCTTTGCCTGTTACCTTTTTCTGTTGATTTTTTTCTAATATGCCATAGATCTCAGTGATTTCTGAGTTGAGAGAAAGAGATAGACCTTTTCTCAGTTTTTTTCTTCAGAATTCCATTGGAATGTTTTTCATCACTCAACAGCAATGTTATAGCTTTATGTGGTTGTTTTGTTAAAGCAGAATGGCCTTGACTGCCCTAAAACCACTTTACTAAGGCTCAAAGTGAAGCACTCCTCCTAACCCCCATCAGAAGTAGCTTTACAATTTAGTCTTTGGTTTCAGTGGGTAGGGGCCAGGTAAGTTCTCAGTAAATACAAGCCAAATCACTGCTTTAGAGGTATTACTCTCTCCTCTATGGAGTGCAGCCCCTCCATCCTGCAAGAATCAGATTTTCTCCTTCTTAGGTCACGAGACATACTGGCTGAACAGAGAGAAGTTCAGGAATCTCTACCTGGTGCCTACTAAAGGATGTCCTGGTCAATAGATATGGCTGAGTATGATTCCCCTTATTTCAAATATATATGATCTCTTCTTCCTTTCTATAAGAAGTCTTAATCAGGTTGCTGAAAAAGGGGTTATTATTTTTTAAAGCATATGTTTGTAATACCATTTCACTGTGATACCATTTCAGTATACCGAAAAGAAACTGTCTCAAGGTTAATGGCATTTGAAAAGCATACCTTACACATAGAACAAACCCCCAGTGGATGCCTTAAACCATAGATATCACCGAGGCCTCTCATACTATGTTTATTCCTATATAAGCATATCTGTGACAAAGTTAAATTTATAAATTGAACACAGTAAGAGTCTAACAGCAATAATTAAGTAGAACAATATAATGATATACTGGAAAAATCTATTCATGGTTTCTGGTTCTTTTTTCTTTCTGGAATTTGTCATTTAGTAGTTTTAGACAGGAAGATGAAACCCCAGGTAAGTTTGGGGGGCTACTTTGTGTTTCTCAGATCAGTGATGGCTTCCTCCCCTCAGTGAGCTTGGGTGAGGGTGAGCATCCTTGAGGGTTGGGAAGAGGCCTGAGTTTGCAGGATTGCTCTCCAGGGCCTGATCCTACTGTGCTTGGGACCACACATTACCTTTTTGTCTAATTGTATATCTTCAATCCTGTCTTAGGCCTGCTTGATTTTGTCTCCCTAGTAGGATAATAGATTGGGATGTTCATAAAACAAGCATGGCTGTTCATTTTCAAAGTAATTAGTTTGTGTTGCAGGCATAACCAAAAAATCGATCTGATAATTGCTGGTTGACAGCATGTATACCCAAAGGTGATTTAGGCTGGTTTATCTTTATTCTCAAGAACTAATCACTTAAAAATAAGCCTCTTTACAAGGCTTAAGACACCGACATGATTCTCCACTAAAGTTCTAGATGAACGATGCCCTGTCTGTGTTTAAAAGGCAATAAAAAATAGACTACAGGGTGATTACGTGGTCAATTTAACCAAATCAGAATGAATTGTTTTTAAACTCATCTTTATATCAGTTCTTAGGAAGAATACTTATTTTACTTTTCCACATGTGGATTCTTACTATCTTTATGATCTTAATTCAAGTTCATCATTCAAAGACCAATATGTGATATGACTCATTTCTTTTTTTCTTCTTTTCAAAAAATCCTGTTTTTTGAAGCCAATTTAGATGATCTTGACAGCTGTTTAAGCAATTTGAACAATAATTTTTTTTTATTTGCCAGTGCCTTTGAAATCAGTTAATTGTGAATATGCTGGGAGATGAGCCATTCCCAATTTGAATGGATAATAATAGATATTTGGGAGAGATGTTCATTAAGCTGTAATAGGAGGGTAATAGCCGTCTCCAAGCATCACTAGGCGTTTAGAGTTTTATTTACGTATCACAGTAAGCTCATGTTTTTTGAACATAAATATTTACATAGAATTAGTATATCTTTATTTGACCATGAAGCTATATTATTACAACTACCATTTATTTTGGATATGTTTCCAGGCTAGCAACTCTTGTTATTCCCATTTCATAGATGAGAAACAAGCATTTCTTTCATTTTCGTCTGTTTTGTTTCTGAAGAGTCAGATTTATAATGTTGAATTTCATGAGAGTATCTAAGAGGCAATGATTACTAACAGGTAGGAAGATTTTCTTTAATTTGTGAAATTTGTGGAACCAACTATACTTAAACCTCCAGGATGGAAGTGAGTTAGCAAGTTAATGGCCTCTGTGACATAGTTACTGACTTGAAAGAAAAGTGCTATAAATATATAACCTTATATAGGACATATTAGAAACTAGCTCATTTTATTTGATATGTTTTAATAGATATTAAATAAAAAGTCTTCCACTATATAATATATCGTAAGTATAAGTATGGTTAGGAATACATTTCTTTTAAATTTTTTGTTGGTGCATTGTAATCATACATCTTAATGGAGTACAAGATGGTAGAGGCATACATATACACATCACTCATTTAGCCCTTCCCCAGTTTCCACCCCATTCCCTCTCCCTCCCTCCTTCTCATGTTCTGCTTAGTGATTGACTTTGATATGTTTGTGAATGTACATCATGTGCATTAGGGAACTTCCCTCTTCCCCCCTCCCATCTCCCTCAGTTAGGTCGCCTTATTTGCTCCTCTGTGGTTTCTCCTTCTTCAATACATTTCTTTACAGCAAACTATGTTTTAAATGTTTTTCTATTTTAAAAAATTACCTCCAAGTTTTAAAAGGTTGTTAATCTACTTTTACTTTTTGAACCATTAAGCATGAGTAAATATTTAAAAATTAAAAATATGAAAACCAAACGAACAATTATTTTTTTCTAGCACATCTCACTATAACAATCTCTTCTTAGACTGCTCCATGTTGTATCTTTCCCCAATATTGTATACATATTCAAATTATCTACATCTTTTAAACACAGAATATTAGCATGCTGTAAGAGCTGCTTCTCATCTTTTTTTTTTTTTGCTTGAAATATATCTGGTAGATTACTCTATATCAGTTTATAAGTTGTTTTTTTTATATCTTTTTAAATGGTTGCAAGCATTCTTTTTGCATGAACAAACTAATTTATCCAACATGTCTCTGATTTAGCAATTATCCCAAACATTTAAACAAGAATGCTCATCTTGCTTTATCTGTGTCTCCCTTTGTTTCCTGTTTTGGGGCTTGACATGCTTTGTGGCTTGTTTTAATGCTCACATTATTTATCTACTCTACTCTGCCTGAGAAAAATTGACCTAATGACATGCGTTCTCTTTTCCACATTCACCATTATCAAATCTGTTTGCTCATTTACTTTCACAATGAAAAGAGGAAGGATCTTGTGATAATCTGCTGAAAACCAAGTTGAGGAACCGGTCCTGGGATCTTGAGCCACCATGTTATTGAAGTCATCTTCATCCTATCAGTCTTGTCCAGGAGAAATTCACTACTTTTCCCATGACAATTTCTCTCTGGTTGAATGATCTAATCCCTATAATTTTTTTTTTTCTGTACTGGGGATGGAACCCAGGGACATTCTACTTCCAAGCTAAACTACTTCGAGCTGTATTTTATTTTTTTATTTTGAAACGGTCTCACTAAGTTGTGGAAGGCCTCACTAAGTAGCTGGTAGCTGAGACTGGCTGCAAACCTGAAATCCTCCTGTCTCAGCCTCCCAGATACTGGAATTACAAGCATGTGCCACCACACCCAGGTCCTACAATTTTTTAGCAAAGTTGCTTATTGGATCTGCTGAGGAGACTTGTCAGAGTCAATGTATAAGTAATAGTATTGTAAAAAAAACTCCATTATGAAAATGCACTAAAACTTATTGCTTAAATCAATAAGAACATACAGAATATTTGCACTATTACTGGTGACAGGTTAGGTGGGAATATATAAAGATAAATAGGATTTTTCCCTCATAGGCTTAGAGTATGGTTTCAGAAACAGATATAAAAACAGATGACTTCTACTTTTCCAAAGGTATTGTGAGGCTTTACATTTGTTGAAACCTTACACGTGTTAAACTTAGTGTGTTAAACCAAGATAATTGGGGTCTAGTTGGGTTATCTGATTCTCCACCAACTAGGTGATCACACCTAGATGAGACCTGTCACATGGGGAATTACTTTAAGGCTACGGGAGCTTCCAAGTATAACATGAAACATGCTAGCTGAAAGGTTACAGATCAGAAATGCTTACAGGTCCATTTAAAATGATTGAACCACAAACCACATGGTTTGTTGAGTTAGCTTAAAGCATACAAGGAGAAGGAAGAGTAAGGAGATGGGGTAAGTTACATTTCTTTCTTTCTTTTTGTGTGGTACTGGAGATTGAACCCAGGGGCATTCTACCTCCAAGCTATATCCCTAACCTTTTATTTTGAATCTTGGTCTTCCTAAGTTGCTGATAGCCTCATTAAGTTTCTGAGGCTGGCTTTGAACCTGTGATCCTTCTATCTCAGCCTCCCAAGTACTGGAATTACAGGCATGCACCACACTACCCAGCTGTAAGTTAACATCATTAATGAAAGATGCAAGTAGATAGAAGTAATATACATCTGAGTCTGGAGTATCATAATGTTCATCTGTATGGTCTGTCTCTCTTTTTCTCTTCCTTGCTGATGATGTTGTTATGAGAATTGTTTACAGACAGAAGTCTTGGGCCAATGATACATGTTTGCTCTACCTGGCTATACACAGACCTGAATGGGACCATATTGGCTCTGTCATCAATAGTCGGTTTAATTTGGGAGTGACATGACTATCATCCTAGGGCTGGAATGATTTCATTTTCCATCCATTTCTATCTTTAAACAATACTCACATTTGCTCCATTATATTTTTAACTTATTTTATTTACCAATGGTTGGCATGTCTTATAGGTTATTAACTTATTATCTACATTTAGCATATCAAGAAAATTATGCTTATATCTTACAAGATACTATCTGTATTTCACATGTCTTCTGAGTTTTGCTTATTTCTTATAATTTTTGCTAACTATCCTTAGCACTTCTTATGAGTTTAATCCATTCTATTTCTTTTCTGGTCTTCTGCAGTAGAATTGAATATTCTTAAACAGTACAGTGCATTCTTAAATGCACATTATAAGATCTTGTACTTGTCAGACCCCCTAGAATATAGCTTAAAGCATGCCACTGTTAATGATCAATAGAAATATGGTGATTTAATATAAATTATATTGCACTTCAAGAAAAATCAATATTATGAGACAGATGCATTTAGTTGGTAATTTTTTTTTGGTACTGGAGTTAAACTTAGGGGTACACTACCTCTGAGCTATACCCCCATTCCTTTATTTTTTATTTTGGCACAAGGTCTCTTTAGGTTGCAGAGAGGTTTACTCAGTTGTTAAAGCCAGCCTTGAATCTGTACTTCTTTTGTCTTAGCCTCTCATGTACTGGGATTCCAAGCATATACCACTGTGCCCAGCTATTTGGTGATGTTTTAACCAACAATGTTGTTATAGATTCAATGTGATCTTCCCTAAAGGGGTTTAATATATAATTCAATTTGAAAAAAGGTTAACTATTCATGAACACATCTAGTAAGTAATAATGCAATGAATATTGAAATACCCACAAATTCTAATGTGAACTATGGAACCAATTTTATTTTCTGTGTTTATTGTTCCAACTACTTAGCAATGACATTACTCCTAAGATTGAAAATTCTGACCTGAGACTCTGTTGACTTGTGCTTCATTCTCTGGTAGAAAAGTTGCGTGTAATCTGAAAGCATATAGGCCTCTCTAGGCTCTGAGTATGAAAGAGTATGAAGGAGGCCTCATGGATGTGTTGGCTGGACTCAGTCCCTCCTCAGAGTCCCTCCTCAGACTCTCCTATGCCGTATCCCACTTGTGTCTCTGATACAGACCTCTGATCTTCTATCTAACTACCTAAATAGTCACCCGAGGGAGGTAATCTGTCTGCAGAAGTTGTAGCTGGTCCCCATTGAGAACTTTGCTGCTCTGGGACAGTGGGCCAGCACATCATTTAATTCAACAACCTGCATCTGTGGTATAGAGGATGTGACAAAAATAGTGATTCTCCAAAAGTGTTTTTATTGACAGATCTTTAAAATAAAAAATCAATATATTGACATTGTGGTTGCTTAGACTATGATGGCAGGACGATGAGGAAGATGATAGAGGCCAGACCTTAACACCTGGAGAGAAAATGGGTAAATGTGGTGTCTTTTCTTGTGTGTGCTCACTTCCTAGGTTACCATTGGTGAAGGACTCATCACCCTCACCATACACGTCTGTCCTGGCTTGCTTCACCATGTCTGAGCACCTGGTCAGATATCTGAACTCTGGAAAGTCTCATCGTATTCCTTTGACTCTCTAGCTCATGTGTAGTCTCACAGGTCTCCCCATCGAAATTGCTTAATCTCTTCCTGTGGTCCAGTCTCAGAGGCTAATTAGGAATAGATACCATCCTGCCTTCTATCTTTGTCTTTTCTTTTTTGTTTTGTCTTTCAAGTTTCTTTCCCCTAAACACATTTTTCCATTTCAGCTAACTCAAACATTAAAAGCCTCCATGCACATCACATTGGTGGTTCTAGGTGGGGTATAGCTGGGAAGTCCTGCTGCAGGTTGGCAAAGCTAGGATTGTTATTCCTGTGATCATGATCCCTACTTATGATCAATATCTCTTCTAAATTTTGTTTTTTTATTTTTTTCTGCAGTACTGGGGATGGAACCCAGGGGAATTATACCTCCAAGCTGCACCCCCAGCCCTATTTTTTTTAGTATTTTTTAATTTTAAATTTGACACAGCTTCTTTTTGCCTTTGTTCTCTCATTGAATTTTTAAAAGAGGAAACATTTTGTTTTCTTTGGGGTTAGGGAGGCAAGTGACATTTTCCTTTACCTGTGAGTTAGAAAAATAATTGAATCTATGTGTTTCTATTGACCTTAATAGCAACTGATGTTTAGAAATGATCATGCAGGCATTTCTACTCCTGGCACAAGAGTTACTTTTCTCTTCCTGACACTTTAGAAATGAAAACAAGAACTTTTCATGGGTTTCGGAACAAAGTTAAGAACCAGGGAAGTGACGGGGCACTTTCATTCTTGGCACCACTTGACATTGAAAGGGCAGTGGGAAGTAACTTTCAAGTGAGTCTTAGGAGGAAACCCAAAGGACAGTCTTTCTGCAGGGTAAAATATCTTTATCCTGAGTGAATCATTCAAAGAAAAAGGGCTGGAAGCAGGCAGGGTACTGTCAGTCAGCACACGCTGTCACATGCTGTTCTGTTATGTAGAGGAACTGCAAGAATGGTGATTCCTGGAATAAGACAGTTCATTAAAGTAAAGCTGAAGTTGTCAAGAAAGAAAGAACTTTAGAACTGGCTCCAAACAAACACACACCCAGAAAAGAAAACACCAACTACTTTGTAAAGTGTGTTTTAGAATTCGTAGACTAAGATTATCTTGATCTGTAGGCAGCATTGTAATGAAGAATCTTAGGAATAGACAGTGCTTTTTCTATGAGAGATTTTTCTTCATCTCACTCTATGCCAAGTTTCTCGTGTGTGCTCACTTCCTAGGTTGACTACAAGAGAGCAGTACTGAGAAGAGTTTTCATCGAAAGAAATAATGTAAGGTACTAGATTTTTGTTCTTCAAAGAGATCCTTTTTGTCCAGGTTTCATCCCAAGTGTAGTCATAGTGTCTTACATGTCCTCATTGTCTGTCAATTCTGCTTAATTTGGCCATCTAGTTCTTGCCCTACTAATGCCACATCTTGCTCTATGCACATGCAAAATTATTTTCTTTGGAATTAATAGAATTAAAATGGGTAAAGGAAGACAATGGATAGAATTTGAACATTATATGTCTGCATTACAAATTAAATTCTTAAAACTACAATCCATATTTTGGTTATTAGACAAACTGATTTATTTTTAGTCTCACTGAAATATCCAAGACAAAATTTGCATTTATTGATTAGCAGTGTTGTGGTGGTAGGTTTCTCAGAACACTAAAGCTGATAATTGCTTTTGAGGAAGAAACTCCTTTGAGATACTCCAAGCTAGCACTGTCCAATAGAAATACAATATAAGCCTCATGTATAATTTAAAATCTTAAAGTCTTTGAGTAGTTCCAGTTGAAAAGCTAAGAAAACACTCTGATTTTAATAGTGTATTTTATTTAACTGAGTGCATCTAAAATTCTATTTCAACATGTAACCAAAATTTGAAATACATTCTTTTATCTTACTAAATCTGCAGTATCTAGTGTATATTTCATACTACCTTAATTTGGGTTAGCTACATTTCAAGTATTGAGGTAGTTCATTAAGATAAAATTAAGTGGCCAGTTATTCCCCTAATAGTGTAGGCTCTAGGAGATAACAAGTCAAATAAAATTAGTACATATTTTAAAATCTATATAACTACATATAATTTAAAAATATTCCAACCATGGCAGATTTTTAAACATAATTTTTTGTTATTAGATTTTGTACTCTCACAGGTACTAGGGCAAACAATCTATAGGTAATAAGTATTGAAAATGAGTTTAATTTTAAAATCCATTTAAAAATATAGGAACAACATGCTTTTCATGTATGAATTTATGCACATTTATCATTTAACTCTAACTTTTCTTAATTTTTATCAATAGTTTTTTTTTTTTTTGCCAAGTCTTTATCACTTCTTAGTGGCCTAAGCCTTTTCTTAATTTTTCTTGTTAAGCCGGGCGTGGTGGCGCACACTTGTAATCCCAGCATTCGAGAGGCTGAGACCTGGAGGATCACGGTTCGCGGACAGCCTCAGCTATTTAGTGAGGCCCTCTATAACTCAGTGAGACCCGGTTTCAAAATAAAAAATAAAAAATAGGGCAGGGGGTGTAGCTCGGAGGTCAAATGCCCCTGGGTTCCATCCCCAGACCCGCAAAAAAAATTTTTTTCTTGTTAAATATATTGAAAGAATAAATCCAATTGTTCAGCAATTTCAGAGCCAACATTATACTATTTTAAGTATTCAATGGATGCCCATTTTTCTCATATTTTATTATATAATTATATAATTATTATATTATTATTATTATTTGGTGTTACTGGGGGTGGAACCCAGTGGCTTTCTACCTCCGGGTTATATTCCCAGATCTACTTTATACTTTATTTGGAAACAGGGTCTCACTAAGTTACTGAGAACCTCACTAAGTAGCTGAGGGTGGCTTCAAACCTGTGCGATCCTCCTGTCTCAGCCTCCCAAGCACAGGGATTAAGAGAATGTGCCACTACGCCCAGCATAGGTGTGGTTTTAAATTTACATTTAGAAATACAAACATTTGGTTTTCCCTTTTAATTATTGACTACTGCTGAGGTAAATGAGGTAAATACAGCCTATTTTTACAGCTGTCTTATTTGCTTTTCATTTAAAATTCTGTGCATGTCAAATTTGCCTTTCAAGAACCAGACTGGCTCATATCTTAAAACATCTGTTAAAATAGACCTATAGCATTCTTAGATGTATTCCAGTCTTGTTTTTTTTTTTAGCTATTATAGATATGTTTCTTTAACAGTGACAGGAAGTCACTGCTCTAACATGTGAGGTCAGGGAGTGAAGGTGGATTCAGCTGGTTGTGAGATTAGAGTGTGGGAAACAGTCATTCAACTCATGAGTAAGTGGAGCCTCACTTCCCTGGCTTTCCCAACTCACCTTCATGCACTCATTCTTGTAGAGAAGTAATATTTTGTGAAAAACGGCCCTGGGGGTAATGAACACTAATGTTAAATTACTAGGGAGAGAAGTGAGGGAAGATAACAACTTAAAATAATAGTAATAGTAAACATAGTGTGCATAAGCTGAAAGTAGGATGTTGAATATCTTAATATACAGATGTGAATAAACTGCCCTTTGGAAATGAGAAAAAGGGATATCTTTGGAAATGAGAAAAAGAGTTGGTTCAGTTGGGTCAGAGTTCCATGGGTGCGAAGGCTGCCATCTTTTAAGACATGGGCCAGCAAGCTTTTCCTGTAAGGGGCCCAGAAGGTAAACTTTAGGTCCACATCATCTGTGTCAGAATGCTTCAGCTCTGCCCTTGCAACTTGAAAAGCAATCTTAGACACTATGTAAATGAATAAACATGACTGGCTGAGTTCTACAATTTCATTTACAAGCCTAGGCCTTTGACTGGTTTTGGCCCCTGGGCCATAATTTGCCATCCCTGAGGGAGGACATAAATCTTAACAAGTGCTTTCTTCAGTAGCTACACCATCACCTTCTCCTCTTGTTACTTCTTAAAAACACACACACAATGGAAATGGCTTTCTCAGGAATTATGTCACATTTCCCACAAGGAGGCATACATTTCTTATGCATTTTCCCATACCTCGAGTTAACTATTTTATTACCTATGCTATAAATTCTGTTGGTCTAACAGAAGCTCCAAATAATAGTGGCTTAAGCAGAATGGAAAATAATTTCTGTCACAGGAAATCTGTGTGTCCCCGAACTACAAATAAATATGATGACATCAGGATATTACCTTATTTTCATACCATTCATGGCTTACCACCACCCATTGTGCCTTGCAACTAGCTGAAAGAAGAAAGGAGGAAAGGGAAAGCATATCCACTCCCTTTAAAAGCACAAGAGGAATTTTCGTGTCATGTCTGCTCCCGTATCATTGGTCAGCACTTGGTTGCCTAGCCCATCTATCTGCAAGAAAGACTGAGAAAGAGAATACAGTCACATGTAGCTAAATGACAGAGATTCATTCTGAGAAATGCTCACTGAGTGATCTCCTTGTTGTACACACATCATAGAGTATACTTCTGGAAACCTAGATAGCATAGCCTACTACACACTTAGGCTAGGTTATAACCTTATGGGACCACTTTCATGATGCTGTCTTTGTTGGCTGAAACACCTTGTGGTTCATGATTGTATTTATCCTGGGTGGTCATAGTACTACAGAACAGATGAATAAAAATTGGGATTGTGTATAGTTCTCTACTGTAACTAGCTTTTCTACTTGAATTTTGTGCTTATAGAACAGTAAGGGCCTAAAAGGAGTTATTTAAAATTTAAAGTTATATTTTATGTGATAGACTCTATGTTATGTTATCTAGGAATAAAGGCTGTCCTAAAGTCTTTCAAAAACAAATGACAGGTATCTAGTATATATGGTTAGGATACTGTTTGAGAAGTTTTGTAGCAAATATCTCTCATAGGTTACTACTTTCCCTATCTGTGTCTCTAGCAGACATTGTTTATAGATCTTTGTCATTGAGTTCAGACTGGGCCTTAGAATTTTATCTTTCTGCTCTGCATAGCCTCTTTCAATCTAATAGAGTTGGTATGCAATGAGCAATTGACTTTCCCTTTGTCCTAAAGTCTTACTATTTTTCTTTTTCTTTTTTTTTTGTTTTTGACATGAATCTTATCCACAGACATCAGTGTGACAATATGTGAATTGAGTGTTGTTTTATTGTCTTTTAAGTCAATTCTCCTTTCTTAACTTGTGCCAAATTTTTCTTATTTTTATTTCTAGATCATGATATATATCTCAATTTTATATAACTAACTTTAGTCAGTAAACCAAAACTGGGATATTTTTATTCAACCTTTTCATTTTATAAATAGAGAAACCAAAACCCCAAAGTGGAAAAGATTTACCCATGAGCACACAGGGAGGTGATGTTTCAGAAATGAAACTAGATTCTTGAATTTTCCTCAAGTCCAATTCTTATTCTAAAATTCTTACTTTGCCCAGTCAATCAGTAAGTGTCAAGAGTGATTAAAAATCAATAATAATTATAATAATTAAGTGAGTTACATTAATAGCAGAACTGTGTTTACTGTACTTGTGGGCAGGCACCAACACATATCACCTTTCTTATGTTAAAAGATAATATTCTGAGAAATCTTTGCTCTAATGTTTTCAATTATATAAAATAGATTTGACATTGTCAAAAATAGAATTTGAAAGCTGCTTTCCAGAACATCCACTTTGGTTAAGCTATAAAGAAAGATGCAGCTGTTCTTGTAACACCTTGGTATTTCCTGTCTCAATAAGATACCTTTATGTACAATCCAAAGTATAGCATTTTCCAGATTAATTCATGATAGTAATTTTGAGTTCTTTAGAGTCTATCTGGTCATGTTGATTCTCACTTGATTCAGATTCCTTTTCCACCCAAAATTACTTGCACTCTCTTAGACAGGGGTGTGCACCTCAATTCTCTGTAAGTGTGAATAGTTCTCAGCAGGTATGCTACTTACAACTACTGTACATGAAAATTCTCATCAATAGCCAGGTAAATGCAGAAAGTCTCTGGCTTTTAAAAGCAGGAAAAAAAACCAGAAAAAATAAGTGTGATAAAGAGAGACCAATTATGGAGCAATCAAATCTAACTATAGTATATCCATCTAAGAAAGTATAATCTTTTAAATAAAACAACAGATCTTTTAAAAGACTGAGTAAATTTTTCCATAAAAACTTTAATTGAATTCTCTATCAAAAATTATGGCACTTTCACATGACAGAGAAAATGAGTCTAGTACAATACACCAAAGGAAATTTTGATAAGAAACACTTTTTGATTTAACTATTAATTATATGAGAAAGTTTCAAAGACACTGAAGAATTTCTTTCCTTTCATCTTACAGTTTTGAGGAAGTAGTTTGAAGGCAGCACACTATCATAACTATAACCAAAGAGAGAAAATAATTCAAGTACGATGTTAAATCTTGAGCTCAGCTTCTTTTAACAAATCTTGAGACACAAAGAGGGCAAAAACATCCTCTATCCTAAGACCAAGACCAAGCTCAGGTAAATGAATGTCCAGCCATCATTTGCAAACCTCGCCTGGGGTCTTGGTATCCAGTCTTATTTTGCTACTTTTGAGTTTGCCAGTAGTTGACTTATATATTCAAAGTCCTGCAGACTAGATAAGCAAGTACTCACACACCCATGTAACTCCTTTAGGTTTGCTTATTTAGTTCTTTAGAAAGTTTATTTATTTAGCGTGCATTGAGTGAGCACCTACTTAGGCAACATGGATTTGAGATGTCTCCGAAAAGCTCCTGTGTTGAAAGCATGGTCTCAGATACAGCAAGGTTCCAAGGTGGGGCTCTGACTTAAGTAGATCAACCCACTGATAGACTAATCTATTGATAACTGGATGAATGGATGACTGGGCAGTGGGACCTAGTTGGAGGGAGGAAGTAGGTCATGGCAGGAGGGGGGCTGGAAGGGTTTATCTTCTCCCCAGCCCCTTACTCTCTCTGCCACCTGGCTGTGTACTCAGTGTATTTCCCCTGCCATACCCTTCTACCATGATGTTCCGCCTCGCCTCAGGTCCTGAGCAATGGAGCCGGCCTATAGTGGATTGAAATGCTTGAAATTGTGAGTCTAAAGAAATCTTCCCTTTTCCAAGTTCCTACTGATGGATATTTCAGAGCCAGCAAATCTAATTATACTTTAATATAATATAAAAGTCCTTAAAGTTGGAAAAGTCAAAACCATGGTCTTAAGGATCCAACCTTCTACTGTGCAAGGCAGAACAAGTGAGCCTATAAGTTTGGTACAATCTGGCTCTTTGCTATGGCAGCAGCAATTTCTGCCATAGTATTCAAAAAGGAGAAAGTGTTGGAGAAGGGGAGGCTGTGGGAGTTCACAGAGTGAAGAAGGTGGGACGAAGAATCCAAGGCTGAAACACAGCACACACCAAAGCATAGAGACATGAAAGAGCACAGGCCATGTTGGGGCAGGCGCATAAGTTGAGTGGGAGCGTGAGACAGAGGATGCGATTCAATAATACAGCAAATATTAATTGTATGACCCTGTTTAGTTAAAGCAGTATCCAGAGACTCTGGATGGAGAGATGGATGTGGTTTAGTCCTTGCCCTTGAGAAAGTCACAAGGGAGAAGCATATCACAAATAAATTGTAATCAGGTGGGAATGTGTTGAGTCCAATAATAGGGGCATTAGTTCATTTGTTCATACTTATTCATTCACAAATAATTGAGTGCCAGGTCTGATTCCAGGCATCATGCTGGTGGCAGAGGCATCGACAGAGAAAGATGAGCAATAGCACACATGACCTGCTTACAAGGACTACACAGTATGGTGGGAATGGCAGATATTGATCAAGTCGATCAAGTATTGATAGAAATGTGTAAACATAAGCAACTGAAACAAACATCATCTAGAAGACATCAGATCTTAGAAAATCTATAAGGTAGATTTTGTTCTAACTAGAAAAGGCAGGAAAAACTGTACTTTCCACCAAATACATTGTGTAAGTCTACTTATACAATGCTTTCTGCATGCTTGAATTCTTCGTTCACCCAGTGCCTTGGACAGTTGGAGTGCTTTGCAAATGATTTTCAAAAGAAGGTAACCTGGGCAATAGATCGTCCTAGTTCTTGAGACTCTGAGAATATTTGTCTTCCAGTTTCATAAATAATGACCAACACTCACACAGAAAAGTCCTAAGTTAAAACTTAGGACACTAATTCTTAAGACTCTTTAGAGTTTGAGTCCTTTCTTTTGCCAACATATTTTAGAGTCGATATGTTAAGTTTTTCTGTTTACTTATAAGGTGACCTTATTTTTTCTGTCAGAATCTTCAGAGTTTTTATAAGCCATTCTGGCAGTTTCTTACAAAACTAAACATACTTTTATTGTGTGATCCAGCAATTGTGCTCCTTAATATTTAGTTGAAAACTATGTCCACATGAAGACCTACATATGAATGTTTAAAGCAGTGTTACTAGTAATTGTCAAAATGTAGACAACCAATCCGGGTGTGGTGGTATATGCTTGTAATGTCAGTACTTGGGAGGCTGAGACAAGAGGATTGCAGGTTCATAACCAGCCTCTTAGTGAGGCCCTCTAGTACTTAGTGAGATCCTGTTTCAACAATAAAGAATAAAACATAGGGCTGGTAGTATAGCTCAGAAGTAGAATGCTCCTGGGTTTAATCTCTAGTGTTGCAAGAAAAAAATGTAGACAACCAATATGTCTTTAAGTAGATTTGTTGACAAACAGACTAAGACATCCAGTCAATGGAATATTATTTAGTGCTAAAAAATGCATTAGAAAGCCATGATAAAATATAGAGGAAACATAAATGAATACTGCTAAGTGACAGAAGTCAATTATGGAAAAAGCTATATTCTGTGTTATTCTAATTATATGACATTCTTTAAATGATAAAGCATGTAGACTGTGGTTGCCAGGAGTTGGGAGAAGTGAGGGATGAATAAGTAGAGCACAGAGGATTTTTAAGGCAGTGAAACTACTTTGTGTGATTTTATAGTGGTGCGTGCCATTATACATTTGTCTAAACTCATGAAGCCTGCCAAGAGTGATATACTTTAAGAATGATTCATTCATCAAGAGTGAACCCTAATGTAAACTATAGACTTTGAGTGATAGTGATATGCCAATGTAGGTTCATTGATTGCAAAAAATGAGCCATTTTGGTTGGGGAGACTGTGCCTATGTCGGGGAGAGGGTATATGAGAACTCTGTACCTTCCACTCAATTTTACTGTGTACCTAAAATTATCCCCCCCAATAAAGTCTATTTAAAAAAACTTAACTCCCCCCAAATTTCATTCATACCCTATGAATGAAAATATTACTAAGAAATTTGTATTTATTCCAGAGTACTGTATCTTTCTTATCTTTTAGATATTTTAGTAGGAAGTTAGAGGCACTGTTTTGTGGAAACCTAGTCAGATGTTATTCTTAACCAGGACATTTCTCACATTGTTTGAACAATTTTATTTTGATGTTGTCTTATGTTTTCCAAGGATGGAATGTATACCCCTAGGAGAAATGTGTGATTTCTGCCATAACTTAAATTCATTTTATTGTATATTCCAAGCATTAAAAAGGGGTTACAACTACAAAAATATCCAAAAGTCATATTTATGGCAGACTGATTTTCAGTGATACTGCCAAGATAATTCAAATGGAAAGACTAGGCTTTCAATGGTTCTAGGATGAATGGGTATCTGTGAACAGAACTGTAAAGTTAGACTGTTATCTTTCTCCATACACAAGTTCACTGAAGAAGAATTAAATATTTTTAAAGTAAGAGTTAAAACTAAAAGACTCTCAGATGAAACCAGAGGGGTAGAGATTCCCACCTTTGGATTAGTCAATGGGTTCTTAGATATGATATCAAAACCATGAGTGACAAAAATAGATACATGGAATTACATTAAGTGAAAACATTTGGGCTACAAGTTGTATCATAAGGATGTTGAAAATATAACCTCCAAACTGAGAAAGGTATTTGTTAATATATCTAATAAAGTACTTCTATCTGAAATATATCAAGAACTCTTACAACTCAACAACAAAAAGATGAGCAACAATTTAAAAATGGGAAGAGGATTTGAGTAAAACTTTATCCAGTGAAAAATATAACAACTAGCTAAAAATCCATGAAAAGATGTTTATTATCATTATTAATTAGGATAATGCAAATCAAAACCATAATGGCATGCTACTTCTTTGCTAGAAGGGTGGTTACAATAATTTTAAAAACAGATAATATCAACCATTGGTAAGGATATGGTAAAACTAAAATCTTGGACTCTCTGCTTTTAGAAATCAACCAGAGAATAGGTAAATACCATATAATATATTTTTAAAAAGTAATATTATTTCTCTATTAAAAAGAATAAAGTATTGGTAAATGCTGCAGCAGAGATGAACCTGAAAATACTTTTCTAAGTAAGAAAGGCAGTCAGAGAAGACCATGTTCCTTACAGGTTCATCAAGCGCTAGAATAAACAAATCTATAGGGTCAGAAAGTATATTACTTGTGAATTTAGATTCCTCTTCTTTCTCTACTTTGTTAAGGTGTGAAATTAGGTTACTCATTTGAGATCATTTTTAATTTTTAATGTATATATTTACATGTATAAGTTTTCCTCCAAGCACTGCTTTCTCAGTTTTTCAGGAAAACATAGTTTATGAGAATCAGCCATTTATAGGGGAAGATGCCAAGAGAAGGAAGAAAGAAGATAAGGCCAGGATTATACAAAATAATTGATTAGATACTTAAAGATAGAAGTTTTTCAGGTGGCCCCAAGACAGGAGGATCCCCACACCATGAGGCAGGAGTAAGGTACGCGTACTAAACCAGACAAGATTGGCCCACAACAATTGGAATATACCTGAGCTTTCCTATAAACAATCAACACATCTAGCATTAGTTGAGAGAGTCCAGGTACCAGTTACTGGCATGAAATGTTGGGTTATTTTAAAGACTTTGTCTGCAACACAGAATTTGGAAAGTCTGCCAGGTGAGCAAGAAAGTGGCACCAACCAAGGTGAACGTAGTCATGACAAGTTGGATCCCAACACTCAGCAGTCTATAACTTTGTTTATTTTACTTTAATTTTTTTTTTGTGTGTGTGATGCTGGGGATGGAACTGAGGGGCACTGTACCTCTGAGGTACACTCGCACCCTGATTTTTTTATTCTTTAGCTTGAAACAGGGTCTCACTAAGTTGCAGAAGGCCTCACTAATTAGCTGAGGCTTACTGCGAACCTGTGATCCTCCTGTCTCAGTCTCCCAAATGCTGGGATTACAAGAGTGTGCCACCATGCCCGGCGTCTTTTTTATTTTTGAAACAGGGTCTCACTGAGTTGCAAAGGGCTTCTCTAAATAGCGGAGCCTCCTGAATGCTGAGATTTTAAGAGTGTGCCATCACGCCCAGCTTGTGCTTTTGATTCTTATCAAGGTTTTATATAATTTCCTTTATGATTTCTCATGGGGCCATTGGTTATTTAGGATTTTGTTAATTAATTTCTACATATTTATGATTTCCCAGATTTCTTTCTGGTATTAATTTTTAATTTAATTCTATTCTGCCTATAGAACTTATTTGGCATAATTTCATTGGTTTTAAATATTTTTTGAGGTGCTGGGGATGGAACCCAGGGGCATTCTACCTATGAGCTACACCTCCAGGTCTATTTTTCATTTTTTATTTTGAAACAGGGTCTCACTGAGTTGCAAAGGGCCTCGCTAGTAGCTGAAGCTATCCCCAAACTATGATCCTCCTGTCTCAGCCTCCCAAATGCTATGATTACAAGCATGTGCCACCACGCCCATCTATCAATGATTTTAATTTACCAAGGCATATTTCATGGTCCAGCACATAATCAATCCTAGAGAATATTCCTTGTGTGATTACAAAGAATATGTATTCTATTGTTGAGTAGATGTCCCATAGGTTTCTCTTGACTTGGTTGGTTTATGGTGGTGTTGAAGCTCTACTTCCTTGTTAATCTTTTCCCAGGTTCTTATATCCATTATAAAGTGTAGTAGTAAAGGCTACAATTACTATCATTGAATTACTTATTTCTCTTTAATTCTGTCAGTGTTTATATTATGTATTTGAGGGCTCTGTTTTTAGGTGTGCATGTGGATGTAATTGTTATATCTTCCTGATAAACTGACCCTCTTACCATTTTGATGTGTCCCTTCTTAGTGACTTTTATTGTTTTCAATCTATTTTGTTTGATATCCATGTAGCTTTTCCAGAAATTTGATAGTTGGTGGTTTCTACTTTTGATTCATAGAAAATCTTGAATTGGATCTGGTGAGATATAGTAAAAATAGGTTCACCAAATGATTAAAAAATAATTGTTTTCAGAGTGCTATACATCTTTGCTATGATAAACTTATTGTTTCCTTTAGATGCACAGGATTTTTATAGCACTGTGTAATCATATTACCATGTTGAAAGAGGTATGAAACACAGAGCTTGAACAATTTCTCTTGCATGTTTTTACTGTCATTAAAATTCTCTGCACACAACTGAGTGTTTAGATCACATTCCTCTGTTAGGCCTAGAGGGCACAGATTATGTTTTGGCACAAAATCTGTCTTCATGTGTCAGCTCAGAAGGTTAGTTTATGCCACTTCTATCTGATTGAGGATCCATAAGATGCTATAATTAATTAATCTCTGCATTAAAAATGATTAGCTGAGCATCCATTACCTATTGGCTCTAGATTGTCTGTAAATGAATAAGACAGAAATGTTCTTGTGCAGCTTATATCTTAGTGTGTGGGGGGGTATGAAAACACAGATAAAAATGTTCATTGCTGTAAATTTTTTTTAATTTATTTTTTATTGGTGCAATGTATTCATCATAGTGGTATAAAGAAAATACTTTTGTAGACATACATGTACATCTCACCCAGTTAGCCCCTACCACGATCCCCACCCCATTCCCTCCCCATCCCTCCTTCCCACGCTTGGCTTACTGGTTGACATCTAGTATTATAGCAATTTATACAATATTAACATTGATAATCTCACATAACAGTTTCATTTGTCTGGTACCAAACTTTTGATGACTTAAAGATAACATTTCAATATTTCTTTTTGCTTTCTTTCTTACCAGAGAATATTTTTTTCTTTTTTTTTTTTTTAGGTGAAACTATCATACATTCATTTATTTATTTATTTTTCAGAAAAAATCTATCCTGATATGGAATATGGACTCTAGATACCCAAAACAGTCTCAAAGAAGAACAAAGCTAGAAGATGTATGTTTTCTGATTTCAAACCATATAAAGCTACAATAATTGAAACAGTGTAGTACTGTTCTAAAGGCAGATATATAAACCATTGGAGCTAAATAAAAGCCTAGAGATAAATTCTTCCATACATTGTCAAGTTATTTTTGACAAGGTTTCCATGAACTTTTGGTGGAGGAAATACTAGTCTTTTAACTAAATATTGTTGAAAAATAATAATAAATGAAAAAGAATAAAATTGGACCCTTACCTAACACATATACAAATATTAACTCAAAATAGATAAAAGACCTAAATATAAATCTTAATACTATAAGCTTTTAGAAGAAAATCTGGGTCATAAAACCTCACAACATTGAAATTGGAAGTGATTTCTTGGATATGATTTCAATGGCACAGGCAACAAAAGAGTAAATAAACTCCCTAAAAAATAAAAAAAAATATTGTATATCCAAAGACAATGTAAACAGAGTTAAAAGTTACTGATCCTCTTCCAAGAGTTCCTCCTATGACCCATTTCTCCCTAACTCTCACATATTAGGGAAAGCATCTGATTTCTTATTTTTTGTGCCTGACTAATCTCACTTAGCATAATGTCCTCCAGTTCCACCCATTTCCCTGAAAATGATGTAATTGAGTTTTTTTTGATGGCTGAGTAAAATTCCATTGTGTACATATCCCACAGTTTTGTAATCCATTCATCTGTTGATGGACATCTTGGCTGGTTCCATAGTTTGGCTATGGTGAATTGTGCAGCTATGAACATAGATACACATGCATTAGTTTGGTAGTTTGGTTTCTTTTCTTTTGGGTAGATACCCAACAGTGGTATTGCTGGATCAAATGGAAGATTTGTTCCCATTCTTCTGAGGATTCTCCATACTGTTTTCCAAAGTGGTTGCACTAATTTTCAATCCCACCAACAATGTCTTAGAGTTCCCACTTCTCCACATCCTCACCAGCATCTGTTGTTGTTTGTGTTTTGAATGATGGCCATTCTAGTTGGAGTTAGTTGAAATCTCAGGGTAGTTTTGATTTGCATCTCTCTGATTGCCAGTGATGTTGAGCATTTTTTCATGCATTTATTGGCCATTTGAATTTCTTCTTTTGTGAAGTGTCTATTTAGTTCATTTGCCCATTTTGTTATTGGATGCTTTGTTTTCTTAGTGTTGAGTTTCTTGAGTTCTCTGTATATTCTAGATATTAGTCTAGAATATATATTCTGATAGCAGTGGTGTAGGTGGCAAAAATCTTCTCCCATTCTGTTGGCTCTCGATTGAGGTTCTTGATAGTTTCCTTTGCTGAACAGAAGCTCTTCAGTTTCATGCAATCCCATGTATTGATTCTCCTTTTAATTTGTTGTGCCTTTGGGGTCTTGTTGAGGAAATGTTTGTCTGTGCCTATGTGTTGTAGTGTTGGACCTATGCCCTCTTCAAGGAGCTTCAAGGTCTCTGGTTTAATTTCCAAGTCTTTGATCCATCGTGAGTTGACTTTTGTACAGGGTGAAAAAGTGGGATTAACATCCAATTTTCTGCATATGGTTAACCAGTTTTGCCAACACCATTTGTTGAAGAGGCTATCTTTTTTCCAGTGTATGTTTTTGGCCCCTTTGTCAAAAATCAATTGGCTGAAAGTGTGTGGACTTGTTTCTGGGTCTTCTATTCTGCTCCATTGGTCTATATATCTGTTCTTTTGCCAGTACCATGCTGTTTTTATTACAATGGCTTTGTAGTATAGTTTAAAGTCAGGTATTGTGATTCCTCCTGCGTGGTTTTTGTTGCTGAGAACTACCTTGGCTATTCTGGGCTTTTTGTTATTCCAGATAAATTTAAGGACTGATTTTTCTATGTCTGTGAGGAATGATCTTGGTAGTTTAATGGGCATTGCATTAAATCTGTAGATCACTTTTGGGAGGATGGCCATTTTAATGATATTAATTCTGCCAATCCATGAACATGGAAGGTCTTTCCATCTTCTAAGATCTTCTTCGATTTCTTTTTTCAGTGTTTTATAATTTTCTTTGTAGAGATCTTTTACTTCCTTGGTCAAGTTTATTCCTAGGTATTTTATTTTTTTGTGGGAGATCCTGAGTGGAAGTGTTTTCTGAATTTCTTTTTCATTGGATTTATGGTTGGTGTACAGGAAAGCTTCTGACTTTTTAAGATTGATTTTGTATCCAGATACCTTGCTGAATTTGTTGATCAGTTCTATAAGCCTTTTGGTTGAGTTTGTTGGGTTTTCTAAATATAGTATCATGTCATCTGCAAATAGTGAAAGCTTAAGTTCTTCTTTTCCTATTTGTACTCCTTTGATTTCCTTTTCTTGCCTTATTGCTCTGGCTAGAGTCTCTAGTACTATATTGAAGAGAAGTGGTGATAGTGGACATCCTTGTCTTGTTCCAGTTTTTAGGGGAAATTCTTGAAGTTTTTCCCCATTTAATATGATGTTGGCAGTGGGCTTATTGTAGATTGCCTTAATAATGTTGAGATATGTTCCTTCTATTCCAATTCTCTGCAGTGTTTTTATCATAAATGGATGTTGAATTTTATCAAATGCTTTTTCAGCATCTATTGAGATGATCATGTGGTTTTTGTCTTTGATTCTGTTTATATGATGAATTACATGGATTGTTTTTCGTATATTGAACCAGCCTTGCATCCCTGGGATGAACCCTACCTGGTCGTGGTGAATGATTTTCTTGATGTGGTTTTGAATGCGTGTTGCTAGTATTTTGTTTAATAGTTTTGCATCCAAGTTCATCAGAGATATAGGCCTGTAGTTTTCCTTCCTTGAACTGTCTTTATTCGGTTTGGGTATTAGTGTGATGTTGGCTTCATAGAATGTATTTGGGAGAGTCCCGGTTTTTTCTATTTCCCGAAATAGTTTGAGTAGTATTGGGATTAGTTCTCCTATAAAGGTTTTATAGAATTCACTTGGGAAACCATCTGGTCCTGGGCTTTTCTTTGATGGTAAGCTCTTTATTGCTATTTCAATCTCTTTGATTGTTATTGGTTGGTTTAAGTGTTCTATATCTTCTTGACTCAGTTTAGGAAGGTTGTATTTATCTAGGAAGTTGTCGATTTCCTCCAGATTTTCCACTTTGTTGGAGTATAGTTTTTCAAAGTAGTTTCTGATAATCCTCTGGATTTCTACGCTGTCAGTAGTAATGTCTCCTTTTTCATCCCTTATCTTCATAATTTGGTTTGATTCTCTCTTTTTTTTAGTTAGGTTGGCTAGTGGTTTATCAATCTTGTTAATTTTTTCAAGAAACCAGCTTTTGGTTTTGTTGATTTTCTGTATTGTTTTTTTTATTCTCTATTTCGTTAATTTCTGCTCTAATTTTAATAATTTCCCATCTTCTGCTGGCTTTGGGGTTCAATTGTTCCTGCTTTTCAAGGGCTTTGAGGTGTGTCATAAGGCTATTTATTTGAAGATTTTCTGTTTTTCTTATGTGAGCACTCAGTGCTATAAATTTTCCTCTTAATACTGCCTTCAAAGTGTCCCAGAGGTTTTGATATGTTGTTTCTTTATTTTCATTTGTTTCTAGAAATTTCTTGATTTCACCTCTTACATCTTCTATGACCCATTCTTCATTCAGAAGTGTGGTGTTCAGTCTCCACATGTTTATGTTGTTTCTCTGGGTCTTCTTATAGTTGATTTCTAGTTTCATTCCATTATGGTCTGAAATGACACAGGGAAGTATGTAACATTTTTTAAATTTGCTAGTGCTCATTTTGTGTCCCAGGATGTGATCTATTTTGGAGAAGGTTCCATGAGCAGCTGAGAAAAATGTAAACTCTGCTGTAGTTGGGTGAAATATTCTATATGTGTCCAAAAGGTCCATTTGGTTAATGGTGTTCTTTAGTTCTGAGACATCTTTACTGACCCTTTGTCTGGAAGATCGGTCTAGTATTGTGAGTGGTGTGTTGAAGTCTCCCAGTATTATTGTGTTGGGATTTATGTGTGGCTTCATGTCACAAAGAGTTTGATTTATGAAAGTAGCTGCCCCTATGTTTGGGGCATAGATGTTGATTATTGTTATTTCCTCTTGCTGGACTATTCCTTTTACCAGTAAAATGTGACCTTCTTTGTCTCTTCTAATAAGTTTGGGTTTGAAGTCTAACTTGTCTGATATCATAGTTGCTACTCCTGCTTGTCTTCGAGTACCATTAGCATGGATTACCTTGCTCCAGCCCTTTACCTTGAGTTTGTTCCTATCTTTACTTGTGAGGTGTGTTTCTTGTAAGCAGCAGATGGATGGATTCTGGCTTTTAATCCATTTTGCCACTTTATGTCTTTTTATTGGGGAGTTGAGGCCATTTACATTCAGTGTGATTATAGAGAGATAATTTTTAATTCCCAACATGTTAAGATCTTATTTCTGTTTGAGATACTGTTTATTCTTCTTTGCTTAGTTGTCTGCTGGATGGGAATTCTTGTTTCTTTGGTTCTGGCGTGAATTACCCATTTCCTCTTTGCAGTTAATCTCCTTGAGTATTTTCTCTAGCGCTGGTTTTGAAGACATAAATTCCTTCAGTTGCTGTTTGTCATGGAAGCTTCTTATTTCCCCATCTAATTTGATGGATAGTTTTGCTGGGTAGGAAATTTTTGGCTGGAAGTTGTTTTCTTTCAGAGTTTGGAATATGTTACTCCAAGCCCTTCTGGCTTTCATAACTTGGTTTGGGAAGTCTGGAGTGATTGTAATTGGTTTGCCTCTGTATGTCACATGGCCTTTTGTTTTTGTTGCCTTTAAGATTCTCTCCTTGGCTTCCACATTAGTCATTTTGACAATTATGTGGCGTGGGGATCCTCTTCTCTGATCCTGTCTAAAGGGAGTTCTATAAGTTTCCTGGACCTGTGTATCGACCTCTTGCTCTATGTTTGGAAAATTTTCTGCTATTACTTCCTTGAAGAGATTGTTGATCCCTTTGGTTTCACCTTCTTTTCCCTCCTCTATTCCAATTATTCTAGGTTAGCTCTCTTGAAATGGGCCCATATTTCTTCAATGTCAGATTCCTGCTGTCGGGTTTTTTTTTTCTAAATTAGAAACTATGCGTTCATTTTTAGAATGATCATCTTCAAGAAGCGAGATTCTATTCTCCATGTGGTCTAATCTGTTGTTTATACTTTGAATTGAGGCCTTTACTTCATTAATTGCATCCTTTATCTCTTTTTGACTCTCTCTAAATTCTTTTCGAAAGTCCTCTATTATTTCTAAAGTTATTTTCCTAATTTGATCTTCTAGAGATCTTTGGGTTTCTGTGTTATCAGATTCTGATGTTGTGGTGTTGTTGGCATTCACTGCTCCATTGTTATTTCTCTTTCCCATGATTTTGGAAGTTTGTGCCTTCTCTGGGTTCTTCCCTGAGTCACTACGAGTTCACTTAAGATGCTCTGGATCTCTAGTCTATGGTATCTCAGTCACCACTACTCCTTTACTGTGTTGTATCACAAAGTCTCAGACCCAGGGAGTCAATCAAGGCTGCTTAGACCGTGGGGGGTGCCAAGTTGGGCGTTCTCCAGTGGGGAGTTGTGACTATGGTATGATATCTCTGCCACTGCCACTCCCCCACTGGGCTGCACTGCTAAAATCTCCGACCCAGGGAGACTATCTGCGCAAGTCCCTGGGAGTGCAGTACTGGGATTTCTCCCCTAGGGGCCGCAATTTGACTCACGGTTGTTGAGTGCGCTGATGGAGCTGTAGTGAACTCGGTGGATTCGCTGCTGCCGCCACTGGCAATATGGCACCACTGCCACGCCCTCGGCCGTGATGCGGCGTATTTCTTCTCTGGTTTTGATCTCTGCTCTGAGTCCTTGCCAGTTGTGCTGCGCCCAGCCCTTGGGAGCTTTAGATGTTCCCTGCACCAACAAAACTGCTGACTGCCGCCCGGCTGTTCAGCACCTGCTCACCTCTGCTCGCTGTCCACCCCTCCTCTCAGGCGCCTGGTGGCTGGTTGAGTGGGTTGGTCTAGGGCCGTCCGGTGAACTTGCCGCTGCCGCCAGCAGTAAGACGCTGCTTCTGCATCCTAGGCCGCGAGGCCAGAGTACCTCCTCTCTGGATTTGAGCTCTGTTTTGAGTCTCCCTCCTCTCTGGAGCCTGGTGTTGCTAGGGGAGATGTAGGCCGCGCCGCTCCGGCCGCTCTGCGCCGCGGCTCTGGCTGCTTCGCACCACGGTTCTGGCCGCTCCGGCTGCTCCGGCCGCTCTGCACCGCGGCTCTGGCTGCTCTGCACCGTGGGTCTGGCCACTCCGGCTGCTCCGGACATTCCGCGACGCGGCTCTGGCTGCTCCGGCTGTTCTGGCCACTCCGCTCCGGCTGCTCTGGCCGCTCCGCTCAGCTGTTCTGGGCACTCTGCTCCGGCTGCTCCGGCCGCTCCACTCCGCGGCTCCGGCCACTCCGTGCCACCGCTCCAGCCAATCCGCGCTGCAGCTCTGACTGCTCCAGCTGCTCTGTACCGCGGGTCTGGCCACTCTGGCCGCTCGGGCCGTTCCGCGCCGCGGCTCTGGCTGCTCCGGCTGCTCCGGCCGCTCCGCGCCGCGCGGGCGCGGCACTTCGGGCTGGTTTTTTTCCGGTGACTTGTTTTTCCAGCCCTTTTTCTCTGTCCCTTGTATTTACCGTTTTTCTTTCTTTGCTGTGGTGTTTTCTGGCTCTGAAAGGCGCTGGTTTTGAGGTAGTAGAGTTGGATTGTTAGTGGGACTTGTAAGTGCCGCTCTCCTCCGTCGCCATCTTCCCGGAAGTACTCATTGCTGTAAATTTTATAAAGAAAATAAAATGTGGTGGCAGGATGGAGAATGAAGTGGGGGATGTGGCCCATCATAATTGGGTTGGTCTGGAGCAGCATCTCTACAGAGCTAAGAGGAGACCTAGGAAATGAGAAGGATTAGTTAGGTGAGGAACAGTGGGTAAAGCAATCCAAGCAAAGCAGACTGCAAGTGCAAACTCATGAGACCAGAAAGAGGTTGTCTGTTTAGAAAGCAGAGAACAGGCCATTGTGGTTGAAGCACAGTAGGCACAAATGAGTTGGGAAAGGAAGTTGGAGAATATAAATGCTAGATTACTTAGGCCTTGAGAGTCGCAGTTAGAAATTGGGGTGTTATTCTCTACATGATCAGAAGTCACTGGTAGGTTTTTAGAAGACAAGTCAAGTGATACGATGAATGTGTTTAAAACACCCTTTTGGAATCAGTACGAAGACTATCTACTTCCCTACTCTGGCAGAGCAAGACTGGAGCAAGAGCTCAGTTCATGTGAGAGATCTCAGGACAGCAAGCAGCAAGGTATTTTCAATGGAAACGGAGAGGTGGTGGGATCAGGGCATATCTTGAAGGTAGACTCAACAGAACTTGCTAATAGACTATATGTGAGAATAAGGGAAAGAGAAAAGTAAGAGGATTTCTAGGTTTTGTGATTCTAAATTGGATTATATGCCAGGCATGGTGGCCTATACCTTTAAGCTCAATATTTGGGAGACTGAGTCAGGAGGATTGAAGGTTTGAAACCAGCCTCAGCAACTTAATGAGACTCTCATCAACTTCAAAACAAAAAAATTTTAAAAAGTGTGGGGGCTTATCTTGGAGGAAGAATGCTTTTGGGTTCAATCCCTGTACTAAAATAAGTAAGTAAGTAAGTAAGTAAGTAAGTAAGTAAGATTAAAATCCAATTGGAAGCTGAGTGTGGTGACGCACGCTTTTAATCCCAGTATTTGGGAGGCAGAGACCTGGAGATGGGAAGATCATGGTTCAGCATGAATTTGAAGTTTATCAGGGTTAGAATCTAGGATTGTCCAAGAATAGGACTTCAGACAGACAAAAGAGGTATATTTTGTGCATGATAATCTTTTCACTTGATTCAAATCATGCAATAAAAACCAACTTTGATCATCATGAATTGAACTAAGCCATAACACTAAGCAGAGAAAATTAGAATATTTTTATGTCTTGATTGTTAGAGTATTTAATAAGTAAAATGAATTATTAGGCCTTGTGAAATATCTTTATAATATTCCAGGATGGTGCTGTATCCAGCATTTGACAATATAAAATATCAATATTGTAATATCACAAAAAAGGCATTGTATCACTGGAATACACTCAAAAGGCATTTCTTTAAAGTTCCCCTTGGGGAATGAGGCTGAAAACATCAGTTCTTTGCCATTCTGACTTCTGCCACAGTGCTGTCATCCCCATTCTTCATTTCCCAAGTGAAAGTTACTCTTGATCTCTAAGGACTAAAGGTTTCAGATAAGTATATGCCATTTACTGGTTTGTTTCCCCTCCATTGACTATTATTCACTATTTTATTTTGAAAACAACACTAATGAGTAGGGTTAATCCTGAGTGGTGACAAAATATAACAAAACAGATGTATTCCTGCTTTTTCAGAGTTGTGCTGTTGAAAACATCATCTTTTTGTGATGTGCGGCATATAGTAAAATTGTTCAGATGCAAATCTGAAACTGTTTTAATGATTTACATTTCTATTCTCTAGTACTTAGATGGTAACAAATGATATATTATTATTTCAAAGTACATTTATTGGTAAATGCCAGTACTACGTACAGGTACATTTGTTTTGACCATCAGAAATGGCCCACACTCTATGCAGGGTACAACCTTCTCTGTGGCAGACATTATAACCATGTGGTATTATGCATGCAGAGCTCTTCTCCTATGTTTGTGATGTTATGGGAAGTAGAAGACTGTTTTCTTAATTCTCATAAGTTGAATATCCCCCTAAAGACTCATTATCAAAAGGCATGTTGAAGCGTGTAGTGTCATTACAAGATTGTTTTCGCTTCGCAACAAGCAACAAAAGGAGAAAAACGTTTCTGACAATTCCTGAACGTGATCACTGGAAATCACACTAAGACACTGATGAGAAAGCCAAGTGTTTAACAGATCACTTTATGTGCACAACTTGATGAAAGCCTTGGAGTGGAGACTGATTATTTGCTAAGCACGGAACATAGTTTTCATGATCAACTACTTTTTCACTTTTCCTGAATAACAAAATTGGAGCAGATCCACAATTATAAACATTGAAATGATTACAGAACGTTCCAACCCTGGAGGAAATCACATGTAATTAAATTAACAGTGAAAGCTTTAGTTTTACTCATCTAAGGACAGTTTCTCTCTTTCTCTCTGAAGATAAAATTTTTGACAAAGTCACTTAGAAAGGAAAACCTCCCACCTAGTCAATTCAGTCTCCCCTTTAATGCTTTTGTTGTTAATGTTGTTTTCTCCATCTATTGGAGACCAGCTGCTGTGGTCTCCACCTGGCCTGTGAGCCTTCTGCTACGCCTGCGTCTGTCTCCATGGAGACAGACAGCTCCTAGGGCGGGGCCCTGCACAGTATCCTGCCAGGAACCTTCCGACCCTCGCTGGGATCAGCCTGTCTTTGATCACAGTGAAGAAGAAAGGAGAAGAAGGCACATCTTTAAAGAAGCAAGAATGTATTGGGGACCTGAAACCCTCTCTCCATGTGGTCCTGCAGATACAGTTAGATAAAGCCGTGAGAGGAGAGAAGGAGCGCCTTGTGTTTTCTTCTCTGCATTGCCAGAAGAGATGCCCCAATTGCTGGGAAGACCCGGAGGCTGAGGCGAGAAAGGGACAGAAGAGAATAATAAGAAAATTAGGGGTCTCTCTTGCAAACAAACTCCAGCAGTTCGACAACTGTGTAGAGGAAAGATTGTTAACCAGAAACCAAAGAAATGTGTGGTAACTAGGTATAATCTTCCTCTATAAATACACAATTATTCTGAATAGAGAAGTACTAAAGTCCATAAACATCTTGTCTGTTAATGACCAAAGGGACTGGGCCGTTTTTTAAAAATTGCTTATTTTACAGAGAAGGCACACAGGTTTATAGGAAAGCATAAATGCACTGAGAGCCTGTTGGGGAGCGTGGCACACTGTTGACATTTCAACCTTTTGTTTCTGCCAGTGGAAATATTTTCCTGCAGGCACGACTAGAAGGTTTTCTCACTTCACCTTTAGATCTGAAAAAAAAAAAAAAAAGAAAGCTCAACTTGTCGATGTGATGGTAGTTTTAATGTGTAAAAATAAGTTAAATGTGATAAACATTGGGCAAATGCCAATTGTTATAATTTCTGGGTGTTAAAAGTCATTCTGAGCTGGGCATGATGTCACATGCTTATAATTCCAGTATTTGGGAGGCTAAAATAGGAGGATAATTGGTTCCTGGCCTGCTTCAGCAACTTAGTGAGGCAATCTGTAACTTAGTAAGACCCTGTTTAAAAATAAAAAATAAATAAAATAGGACAGAGGCTATAGGTCAGAGGTAGAATGTCCCAGTACAAACAAAACAAAACAAAACAAAACAAACAAACAAAAAAACTGAGTTTTGCGACACTGGGATTGAGAACTAAAGTCTTTAGTGTTCTAAAGAGATTTGTCCAGAAAGACTTTATTTTTCCAGTGTATATGTACTGATATCTTTGGGAATCTAGCTTAACCTAGGACTTGAATTTTGGTCACTCTGACCAGCTAGATTTTACTGCCCATTTGAAGTGATAACTCCCTGAATTTCTGCTTTTCAGTTGGTCATTTTCCTGCAGTTTAGATCTCTTTCTTTTGGATATGCAGAGAAAAACTTCCATAAAATGATAATGACTAACATGAGTAATGTGTATTATGGTATGCAGAGTTTCTCAGAATGTACCCGATTTCACCTAGGTCTTAATCGGAAAGCTAAGAGATGGGAATAATTCTGGTCATCCAAGCCATTAAGAAGTTAGTGTACTAAGTGACATCTCAAACCCACTTCTTTTTACCCCACAGCCTATTCTACTCTGCACACTTTTGAAATACGGAGCATAGATGTTCTTTAAAGAATCACTCAGGTGTGATTGCAAATTACTAGAGGACAGAAGCAGGATTCTCCAGTTCTTCTTTCTGAGGAATGATGCTTCAGTGCTTTTGTTTGCTCTGCGCTTTTCCTGTTCAGGAGAAAAGGAATTACAGCTGTACCCATCCACCACAAGACAAAATGGTTCTTATGAGCTTTCTAGGAATGAAAATGAAGCATCTCTTCCATTTCAGTACCTTTTCTTTGGTATTTATGTAGTGCCTGCTAAAAGCAAGGAGCCAGAAGTAAGTGGGCGTTGGAGTTCTAAGACTCATACAAAGCTGGCTTTCTCTTTGTGTTACTAGGAGGAGAGCAGGTGTCACTAAAATAGCCTGGCAGGTAGGCTTATGTCTCCTCAGGCTAAAATGACACTTAGCTCTTGGCCTACCTATTCCCAGCACTGTTCATAATAGTGTCAGTGAGCATCAAGAAAACCTGTCCATGCAGCTTGTTACTAATAGTGCTCAATTATCACTTACTTTTCTGGTTTCAATAACTGAACCAACATAAATGGAAAGGCTGAAGCAAGGTCTGTGATCAATGGTTATACAAAAATAAAATATTGTCTTTGGCATTTAAAAATAGAATCCAGTGAACTTGTCCCCGTATGAACTTGTAAATCTTACCACTGATTGCTATATCTGAGACTTTGAAAAAGAGAAGCTGAAACACTGGGAAGTCATTAAAACCTGGTTGTCTAAAATCGCATGAGCTGGTGACAAAGCTTGGCAAGGGGTGTAATTTGTGACCTACCAGATCCTCCACATTGGACTGCCTGGTGAAATGTGGTTGCATCATTTTAGGGTGAAGAGCAATGCCAATTATTGGCTAATTTTGTCTCACAGTGGCTTTATTATCAAATGCACTTCCTGAGAGTCCTGTATTTCCTGGTTTAAGAGTGGCTGATGACGTACTTGTAACCAAGGTACTTGGCTCAGCTCAACAGCCTCTCTCTGACTAACCTGGAGCATGCCAAGTTAACAAACACTTTTTTGTGTTATGTTTAAGAGAAGGAATGCAAAGATTAATTCATTGACCCTAATAGCTTTAATCCAATGATTCACAAACAATGCCATTTGGATTTCAGTAACTGTGATGGTGTAACAGTTGTTGACTTTTATTAGTGTATAATTAACTCTGCAGTGTGTCAAGATGACAGTTGTAATCTTCTATTCATTCAGAGATGCTCACCAATTTCAGCATTCTTTTTAACAACTTATATGATGTCATTTCAATACTTTGATAATTACTGTCAACATTTGTGACCATGATCATAGTAACAGTGATATATGTGTTTATTACATTTCACAAAGTACACATATATTTATATATAAATTGTATCTGTGTATATATTTATATAACCATACACACATATTCATATATACGTATACATACATATATGTTGTCTTTAACTGGTTCCAAGTTGAGATATCTTGGCAGAGAAGACCTGGGCTGGGATTATGAGGAGGAGAGTGGAGAAGCAGAGATTAGAGATAGTAGGTCCATCAGGTCAGTACTTTCAGTTTTAGGACAGTTGGTTTGTATGGTTATTTTTCTATAGATTCTTTGAATCTACCAACCATGCCTCCTTTGCTAAAGCCTGTCTTGAATAGCCCAAGTTATCAATACAAAATGACCTCTCTTCATGAAAGGCCCTATTTTAGGTTGGTAATTCCTGAATTCTTTTGAGCATTGTTGCTGCTGTAACTTTTCCCACAGCCATGGTACTGGTCAGGTCCATGCAGATACCAACTGTAAGCCATCACCAGAGCATGGAAGGCTGTCCTGCCAGGGGCTCCAGAATGCAGAAGCTTGTTATTCTTCTGGTTCTGAGCTTTCATAGGTGATGGTTTCACCAGGTACCATGGGTACCAGCTCACCTGTGCAGGGCATAGACCAAGACTTCGGCATACTTTATCAATGGTACATTTAGTCCATGGCCAGTAAAGTAGGACATAGTCCACAAAAGCAAGGAACCAGACATAAGTGGACCTTAGAATCCTAAGATTCTCACAGAGCTGGTAGGATAAGAGCAGGTCACAGGCTAGCTAGGCTTCAAGGAGATGTGTGTGTGTGTGTGTGTGTGTGTGTGTGTGTGTGTGTGTGTTGTGTATTCAGTCTTCTCTTGTAAAAGCATCTGTTTCCTGTTGTGGTGGCACTCACATTTGCCTTCTTACCCCTGGAAAATAAGCTGTTTCTTCTAAAAGCTCAGGCCTCACACAAACAGGTGATGAGTTTCCAGTCTCTACTTGAACTCTGGGCCTCTTCATGGGCTGCTAGACAGCTGTGGCAGGGTGATATTGGGATGGACTACAGACTGGAGAGCAGTCCCAGTGTTCTGTTCAGCACTGTGTCATATGCAGCCAGTAGTTATTGAACAGAGTGAAAATTATTTTTCTTGAAGGCCTTTATTGAACTACAGATTTAGAGTTAGTTTTGTGCTTAGAGCCTATAGCAGTGGATTTATGAATCAACCTTACATTTTTCAAATTTTCAAAAACTTTCAAGATCATTTGGTAAAACTGAGCAGAAGATGGAAACTTTGTTTTCTGGGTAATAAATTGTGCTCAAGGTTTTTTTTTCTCTCCTAGTATAGCTTAAAAACCACCTGACAGTAATTAAATTATTCTAACATCTCCCTCCCACCTCCCACACACATTTTTCCCTTTTGTTTTGTTAGTTGGTGGTGTGTGCAATTATCGTCTTTTAAGAAACAAGCACAGCCACCCACAGCTACACATGCTAACCGTAGATCTGAACTGTGGTGATAGAAAGAAGGCATCCCTTCCCTTTTTCTCGCAGGTTGTAAACTGGTTATTCACGTTTCCTTTGATGAGAATTTTAAGCACCAAGAACTGTCTTTATAAGCACATGTAGCAGATGGTTGGGAATATTGTGTGATAAGGAAAGCTGGCCAATTTCTTTAGTTATTCTCACCTCCTGAACATATTCCAGAGAAACGCAGTGGCATATTTTAGGGTGTGTCTTTATAAGGCCTCTTTCCTTAAATATGAACATAATTTGCTGGTGTGTTCACTTTAAGATGGATTCCTTTGGGGGCCGTCTCCGTTGTAAGTGATCTTGTAGCATTTTCATATAAAATTAGACTTATGTCGAAAGCTCTCCTGGGTGTTGCTGCCTAGGAATTAACCCAGCTGTTCCTTTTCCTCATTCAGGCAGACTATGAGATAGGAGGCAATGAAGCTCGATATTTATATGTCTCTTGATAACCTTCGTGCCTATTTGTGTGGTAACATAATCCTCATAAAGGAGGAAAGAAGTTTCCAAGTCACCGACTTTGTTCTGTGAACTGACTCCACCTTTTACCATTGGCATCTATAAAATAAGGGTAGCCATTACTACTCTTGGGGTGATTGTAAGGATCAAAATAAATTAGGTAGGTAAAGTTCTTTTTTTTTTTTCATAAAAGTGCCCCATCAATAGTTGTGAAGTCAGTGGGCCAGTGATAGAGGGATATCAACAAACATCCAGTTGCTATGCTCAAGGGCTTTCTAGGTGCAAAAACATCTCAAAGATATACCATTAGGGACAGTCCCCTGCTAGCCAAAAAGGCCCAAGGGGGCTCTGCCCAACCTAATATGCTCCTTGGTGTTATATTCCTTCCTACTATGTTCCCTTGTCCCTGACTCTTGCTTCCCTAGAACATGCAGGATGAATGTGTTAACTCTAAAGTTTCAGTTCTGAGGAAGACTAGAGTGACAGAGATTTGGTCTGGGAGGGAAACTCCCAGTGGTCATGCGGTACTGGTAGCTACAGTAGCAGAAATAGAGGGATAGAGTCCTGAATGGATAACAGATGACTCATTGTTTTGAATGTTCTGAACTGTAGTTCAGTAGTCAATGGGTAAAGATAGTAAACTATTTCACTATGTCCTCACTAGTCTATTACCATATCCAGTGACAGCATATGTGTGGTATTTTTTCTTTCTTTTTAAAAGATATCCAGGCTTCCTCATATCATGAGTTTTCTTTATGTTTTAACATTCAGCATATAATGTTTTTAGGATTTCTTGTTTAGAATTCTACATTTATCATTTATATAGACAAACATATACACATCTATAATCATAAACCACACACCTTTGGATATGATTTAACTTATTTTTGCCCTTGGATTTAGTCTGAATACCCAAATAAGGTTTTAGATGACCTCTGGTAATATCATTTTTAATTATTTTATTTATATAGACGTTTTATCTCTTCAGTCCACTGGTTGTACATATAGATTTTTACATTTAAAATGTTTGGATCAATTCCCTTTAACTTTGGAAAAGTGGTAATAATTCATCCATTAAAACATCAATATTAGAGAGAAAGGGTCAGTTGCTTTAACAAAAGGCAGAGTGATTTAGAAGTAATAAACCGAAAACCTTTTCTGGTGTAGATAGTAATCAATAAGCTGACTCAAGTACAAACTCAGAGAGAAAGGAAGTCATGGAGAAAATTAAAAGTTTTTATTTCTAATGACAACTCCAGCTTCCCTTGTGGTTGGAAATAGGCCAAGTTTTGTTGGTTCGTTCAGTGAAAAGTTCTTCCTGTACCTTTTGTCCCTGAATCAGTAATAGTGTATAAGAAGTCACTGTTAAAATGCAGGTGGTCTTTGCATTGCAAAACCTTTTGAGTCAGTGCATCAGGACATTGACTCAAAATGAGTCATAGAATGAGATAGCTAGAGGAAGACCTCAGTGGTCCAAAGACTCTGAAGAGTGGGGCTAATTCTAAATTCCAAGGCTTCACTGTCTTGTTCTGTGGCCACTAGAAAAATGTGGCTATCCAAGTTTAAATTAATTAAAATAAAATACAATAAATTCAGTTGGAGTAGCCATGTGAACACATGTGGCCAGTGGCTGGCATATTGGATTAATAGAGAAGTTGACCACTTCTATCATTGCAAAAAGTTCTATTGGACAGCACTGCTCTAGGGATTGACCTAAGGAGTTCCAGAGGGTAGAGGAGTACCAATCAAGAGACATTCCAAAAAGAAATATAGGTGAAATTTAAGTATTGTTGGCCAATCTAAACAGGGGCCAAGGCCTGAGTGTGTATATAAGTAGACATGTGTAAGAAGTCAGCCAATGGACTAGGTAGACAGGTATCTATCTCCCAAATAACCAGCAAGTGTTGCAGCCTGTTCATCAGAATTCTGAGGCATGGCAAATCTAGTCATCAGAATAATTGAAAGCTGACCCAGCATGGCAAAAACAGGGACCCCCTAACCTCATCTCCAACTTTGCCATTCTGAAGCCAGCCTGGGATAGGACAATGGACCCAAACAGGGATGAGCACGTGAGAGGTCAATGCTTGGAAAATTCACTAATAAAGCTATGAGCAGAATTGAAAGACAGGGTTGTTATCAGACTGGAAAGCACAGATATGTATTCAAAGAGGAATCTCTTTGGTTAAACTAGAATTATTTGAAACTTTTGGGATAATTTTTCTTCCTCTAGACTCATTTTGTCTCATTCAATCATTTATTTAACTATATATAATAAATATATAGTTATTAAATATATTAAACATCTATTATGTAGTAGAAGATACAACAGAAAATAGGCAACCTTCCTACTTTCTAAAAGCTTATACTTTAGTGGAGGGAAACACAATAAGACTGAAAAATAGGAAAATATATTACATATTTGATGACAATAAATATAGAGAAAAATAAATGTAGAGAAAAAAAAAGCAGGAGATGGGTCTGGAGGAATTGTGATGTTAAGCAGTCATAGAAAGGCCAGTGGTCATGAAATCCCTCATTAAAGGAAGAGTGCAGGTGAAGACCTGAACAAGTGAGGAGACAGTCCTCATAGCTAGTCAAGGAAAGTGAGATCTAAGTAAAGTGAGAGTAGCCTTATCTTGTCCAGGGAGCAGTGTGTCTGGAGCAGAGTGAGGAGGGAAGGTGCTAGAAGGTAAGTGAGGGTCACATCTGGTGTTAGCACTTTTTTTATTTCTACAAATGATATTGTAAGAAAATTCTTGTAGAGTTTTTAGCAGAGGTTGACATGACCTGACTTACATGAAAAATAATCATTATGAAATTGTTTTAGGATGATTATACATTGAAATGAAGATGAGAACAAGGGACTAATTGAAGGCCATTTCAAGAGTTCAAGGAGTGAGATAGTGGCTTGAAACAGAGTGGTAACAAGCATTTCTCAAACATTTTGTCTTAGAACATGTTTATACCCCTAAAAATTATTGAGGACCTGAAAAGTTTTGTTTATATGAACTGAACTGTCAATCTTTGCCATATTGGAAAGAAAAATGTATTTATCTAAAAATGACATTAATAAATCTGCAATATTAACAAAATATTATAAAAATATATTTTAAAAATAATGAGAAGCGTGGCATTGCTTCACAGCTTTGAAAATCTCTTTAATGTTTGGATTCATAGAAGATAGTTGGATTTTGGTGAGTGCTTTTGATATGTTGTTTGGGATGAAGTACATCCATTCAGAGCTATGTCTTTGGAAAAGTAGGAGATTTCAGATAATAACACATATTCTTATTTGATAATTCACTGAAATTTACAAGTAATATTTTTCAAGGTAAGTTGAACAAAGAATTAAAAGCATACAAATAAATCTTTTTGTGCTTTGTTATACTAAAATACATTAGTCTTCATTGTATGTTGAGATACATTAATCTGTACTGGGAATACATCTTTTTTCACTAGTTTGATAACATGAAGTTGTCACTTGGAAGATATTGTTATGCTGAGGTACACAGATTTTCTAAATGTTGAAACATTTTATTGTATAAAACTAAAAATTACACTCCCTCATCACCAATCTCATCATATTTCTTCAATGTCTAATTCGTGCTGTTGAATTGTTTTTTCTGTGTTATAAACTATGTGTTCATTTTTGGAGTGATCATATTCTAGAAGCGAGATTCTACTCTCCATGTGGTCTAAGTGATTGTTTATAGTTTGAATAGATACCTTCACTTCAGTGATTGCATCCTTCATTTCTTTCAGACTCTCTCTACATTTTTTCAGAATTCCTGTATTAATTCTACAGTTATGTTTCTGATTTGACCTTCTGGGGAGCTCTGCAATTCTATGTTATCAGGTTCTGTAGTTGTGGGAGCTCATTGGTCCTTTGTTGTTCCTCCTTTTCATGACTTCAGATGTTTGCCTCTGTTACTTTCGATGAATTTCTCTGCTCCTAGGTTTCAGCTGGTATAACCAAGGGCACTTTGTTTTGTATTCAACAGTGAAGGCTGAGGAAGGAGGGAAGTGCAGGAGTAAATGGAAGAATAGGGTAAAATCTCAGGTAGAGTTGAATTGAATGAATGTATGAGTTTGGTACAGTAGTATATACTAGAAATTAGAGATAGTAGCTGGATGTGGTGGTGCACGCTTGTAATCCCAGCATTCAGAAGGGTAAGATCTGAATATCACGGTTTGGGTACTGCCTCAGCTACTTAGCGAGGCCCTCTGCAACTCAGTGAGACCTGGTTTCAAAATAAATAATAAAAAACAGGGCAAGGGATGTAACTCAGAGGTCAAATGCCCCTGGGTTTCATCCCCAGACCCGAGGGAAAAAAAAAGATAGTAAGGATAAAGTAGTGTTCTAGTAACCAATGTAGAATTTGTGGTATAATGATATGAAGTAGGTTTGATAAAAGACAAGGGAGAGATAAAAAGTGGAAGAAAGATAGGAAAGGGATAGTGAGAAGAGAGTTGGTATGTACAAAGGAAGAAGTTTGGGAGAGGGTTTGGGAATAGGTTAAAAAAAAAAACAACAACCAGGCATACATACACACACACACACACACACACACACACACACACACACACAGGAACAAATAAAACCAAAACAACCTCAACCATGAATTAATGCAGTTATACAACTAAGTGATTATCCAGCATATAGGTATGCAGCAGTTTCTTTCTGTGCAGGTACCGAGTTCCGCTGGCACCCTTCCTGCTGTGAATTTGGTTCTCTGAGATTTTCTGTCTATGTAGATGGCCACTACCATTCCTGCTGTGTTAGTTATTAAGCGCAGGTCACCCTCATGCTTTCTGCCGGTTTGGAGTGTAGGTCTCTCTCTGCCACCATTAGTGACGTATGTCTCTGAGACCAAAGTCAATGTAGGAGTTTCTATTATCCACAGCTAGGGCTGGTCTGGTCTGACTTCTCCACATTCACCACAATTGGGAGGTCTGTGGTGATCCCGGACCTTCTATTAGTTGGGTCTATCTAGATTCCCCCCCCCCACATTTTCTATTGATCAAAGCCTGAGTCTGTTAGAGCTTCTGTTATGTCCAACAGCAGCCCCCTCTCCCGCTTTCTCCGGGCTGTATCGGGAAGTCTCAGACCTGGGGTGTTTTTGTGGCTGTAGGAGACCCTAAGGGCGTCCGGCTGGGTGATTTCCCATGGGGGTGTGACCTTGCTTACAGTATTATTGAGCACAGTTCTGAGTATCTGGACAGTGTGGTACTCCCTGTCACCACTCTGCCTTTACTGGATTGAACCATAAGAACTCAGAGCCAGGGAGTTTATCATGGCTGTGCAATTCCCTTTGGGCACAGCGCTGGAGGTTCCCCTTTGGGCTACTTACGCTTCTGATGCTTGCTGGGCTGGGACTCTTGGGGACATGGTGGGCTGGGCTGTTGCTGGCTTAATGGCATCACAGCGGCGCACTGCGAGAGTGGCGAATTTCTATTGTGGTGCTGAGCTTCACTCTGTGTCCCTGGATGGCATGGTTAGATCCCGTATGCTGTAGCAGGTCTTCACACAGGCTGACTTAAAACCTGTGAGTCTGCTGCTTCTCCCTTCAAATCCTTGTTATCCTTTTGTCATTGGCGTTAGGTGCTGCGTGGAAAGCCTGCACCTGTGTCGGCACCTGCTATAGCAGGCAGGACTTTTTTTTTCCTCTCTGGTCGGTCTTCTAGTCTTCTTTTTCTCTGTCTCTCATGTTTATTGTTCTTATTCCTTGCTGATAGTATTATCTGGCTTTGTAGCACTCACTTTTTGGGACAATGGGGATTGAGTGTCAGCAGGATTTGTATGCACTGCTACTCTCTGTCACCATCTCCCCCCACCCCCCCCCAAAAAAAATCCAGACTTCTTTTTCCCTTGAAAATCTGAATTATACCATTAGCACTAGTTTCTGTGATTTCTTTTTCTGAAAGTGATGGGCTCACTTTGTTCATTTTTCAAAAAAAATTTCTGCCAAGCACTCAATGTAAAGCTTGTCTATCAGTTGTTCTTTTAAGTAAAAATGATTCATGGAAAAAAAGTGATTAGGTGAACTTCTAACACAAACAATTGTGTATTTCAGTAAGGAACAAAATGTCCCATTTTATCACCTAGAATATTATCAAAGCATGTACTCAAAGGCTGACATTTCATTTAAAAAATAAGTACTGTTTTAATAAAAAACAGTCTTGCAGGTGTGGTGGTGCATGCTTGTAATCCCAGCATTTGGGAGGCTGTGAGACAGGAGGATCACAGTTTGTGGACAGCCTCAGCTACTTAGTAAGACCCTTTGCATCTCAGTGAGACCCTGTTTCAAAATAAAGAATAAAAAAATGGGCCTGGTGGTGCACACTTGTAATCCCAGCACTTGGGAGGCTGAGACAGGGGGATCGCATAGGTTCGAAGTCAGCCTCAGCTACTTAGTGAGGCTCTCAGCAATTTAGACCCTGTTTCCAAATAAAGTATAAAATAGATCTGGGAGTATAGCCCAGAGGTAGAAAAGCCCCTGAGTTCCACCATCAGCACCACATACAAAGTAAGTAAAGAAATGAAGAAATAAAGAATAAAAAAGTAGAGCAGGAGGTGTAGCTCAGAGGTAGATGTCCATGTCCCTGGGTTCTATTCTCACTACCAGAAAAAAAAAATCTCAACTAAGTGTGGTGGTACATACCTCTAATCTCAGTACTTGGGAGGCTCACACAGGAGGATTGCAGATTCCAGACCAGCTTCAGCAAATTAGCAAGGCCCTCAGCAACTTAGTGAGACCCTGTTTCAAAATTTAAAATAAAATAGGGCTGGGCATGTAATTTGGCATTAGAACACACCTGGGTTCAGTTCCTAGGAAGGAACACACTACTTCTCTCTCTCTCTCTCTCTCTCTCTCTCTCTCTCTCTCTCTCTCTCTCTCTCTCTCTCTCAGGTAAAGCAATCTTCTTTTCTCTCACTTCCCTCTCCTACATTAGTGTGAAGAATACAAGATCACAGGTAAAAAGAGACTTCATGCATTTGCTTGGCCTTCCGCCTTCTACTATGTGAGGATGCAGATATCTGGTGCCTCTCAGAAGCTGAGAGCAGCCCTTACCAGAAAACCCAATGTGTCAGCATTTCAACAGGACCTCTCAGCCTTTCCAACTGTGAGACAAAAAGAAATCTGCTCTTTATAAATTTCTGAGTTTTAGTTCTTTTGTTATAGCCACAAAACTGCTAATGAATGAAGACAGTGTCATCCTACCAAAGTGCTCTTGTGTTGGTATGTGCTAGAACACCAATAGTTTTGTTCATCACAGCTTCAAAAAAATCATCACTGAAAATATTAATACAGGTAAAAAGTTAAATAATATTTGAGTATTATGATATTGTTTTTTTATTTAAAGTGATAGTCCTTCTTTGCTGAATTATCCCTTCAATTATCTTGTGAACCCATGAAAAAGGTATCAGGGACTCCTAAGAGGTCATGAACCAGAGTTTTAGGACCATTTCAGTAAGAAATGAGTTAATTTTGAATACATTTTAAAGGATTTGTTGATGTTTTAAACAGGGTGTATGAGAAGAAGTATCAAATATGATTCCAAGGCAGGTAGAGAATGGTGTTGCCATTTGGTAAGGAGGCTACAGAGGGAGAGGGAACAGGTGACGGGCTGGGGTGGGGGAAAGGGGTGAGAGAGACACTAGAAAGAGAAAATCGGGAGTTTGGTGTTGACCTTGTTTTCTGTTTCTGTAAAGGCCCCCCACTTCTTTTCTTTTTGGGGGCTGAAAGTTTAGATGAGGAGAGGATTTAATTATCTGAAATATCTGATGATTCACAATAGGCGTTTCTGTAAGGGAAAAGGTGCTGACTAACTGTAGCTAATGTGCCTTCTTGGTCCTCTCTTTAGAAAATTTTTTTTCTTTTGGGGAACTCCTTGCTCAGAATGAGGTAGAGCAGTGGTTGCTAATGTTAGTATTTGGTTCAAAGACTCCTTTGAAAACCTGACAACAGATCTGGACCCCCTAGTGTACTGCAGTGTAATTCTGATACTAATTACCCAGACTAGGCACAGAACTCCACAGGTTTAAGGCCATAGTCTCCCTCAAGACTATCTTTACTTCAGATGCCAGTCTCAAACAAAAAGAGACCTAGGCTACCTGCATTTCTGACCACCTGGCTACATGTAGGGGGATTTCCACAACTCAGTCAGGTTTGATAATTCACTAGAACAATGTACAGAGTTTAGGAAAGCATACAACTAAAGCTTTTTAGAGTAGCAGATATCAATGAGAACAAACCAAATAAATAGATGCTTAGGTAGAGTTTGAAATAAAATTTTTGTTGTTCTTTCCCCATGGAGTCAGGATGCCCCTCAGCCTCTCCCCTTTAATGTATCAATTCACCAATCAGAAACCGGACCTGAATCTTGTCCAGGGTTTTATTAGGGTTTGGTTACATAAATATGACTGTATAGGTCCTTGGTCATGTGTTTGAATCCATTTCTATCCCTTCCCCCCTCTTTGGAGGTCAGGCTGACCCATGCCTCAGTCCTTCAGTCACATGGCTATTTATTTTGGTGGCCAGTTCACATCCTGAGTCATCTTATTAGTATAACTCAGGTGGTGCTCATGAATTAAAAAGACATTGCTTTCATTTGGGAGATTCCAAGGGTTTTAGAAACTCCATTCCCAGAAATCAAGGCAAACACCAGACAAGTTATAATGTACCCATCAGTCAGTTTTTCTTACAATACCAAAGGTATTTTAAGAGCACATGGGCTGTGCTCTACATCATGGTGACCTGAAGTGAGAGAGTGAGCAGGGGGAGAAGGAACCATTTATATAATCCCCAAGTCTGCACCCTCAGGGACCACTTCTTCCAGCCATATCCTCCAGCCTATGGGGTACTACCCAGGTAAACCCATTACAATGGATGTAGCCACTTCTGGAATTATAACCCTCATGACTCAATTATATCAACCCTAAATATTAATAAATGAGCTCTTTAGGGGGTATTTTATGTCTGACTATAAGACGTAGAAAACTCTAGGTTAGACACCCATGGTTATGGAGTTTAAGACTGCCTTTTCAAATGGGTAACTGAGCCCTGTCCCCACTTAAGCACAAGATTTACAGGCAAGTGAAAAGATGTCAAGCATGAGATTCAAAGGAACATTCAGAGAGTTAATGGGATTCTTTAACTAATCTAGCCAAGGATAATTACAAAAATGTAAATGTTTTTGTACTACAATAGATAGGTTAATAAAAAAGCATTAAATTAGCTAGGGACAGTGGTGCATGCCTGTAATCCTAGTACTTGGGAGGCAGAGACAGGAAGATTACATTTTGGAGGCCAGCCTCAGCAACTTAGTGGAACTCTATACCAAAATACAAAACAAGATAGGGCTGGGAGTATAGCACAGAGGTAGAATGGCCCTGAATTTAAAAAAAAAGCATTAAATTGTAGGATAAAAGTGTTGGAGAGAGCAGAGGTTTATAGTAATTCTGATCCATCTACATGTTATGGGTTCCAGAGTTTGTGCACATGTAGCTTAGAGTTGGAATTCTAAGCAGGATTCACACTGAAACTGAATTGATTTTAACAATCCCATATGAACAGATTCCAAACACAATAGGTGAGCCTTTCTTTTTGTAAGGCACTCAGCACATTTTTGTTGATTTATTGCGGCAGAATTTTTTTGGTAAATGAGATGAAGCTGTTCTTTCCAGTGGCCTATAACTGATGACTGGTCATGTGCATTAGACAAGGGATTGTACTTGACTGGAGGAGACCTTTTCTTGAAACAATCTGTACCTGAGGTCATGAGTAGCTATTGTGTTCCCTAAGCTTATGGTCTTGTAGCACATTTTTTTTTTAAACAAAAAACTATGTGTTAACTCAGCTGGCTTAACCAAATCCCAGGCAAGCTAATTACATTCTTTCTAACTTAAATTCCATTTATTTTTAAAAGTTCCTCAGCCGGGCGTGGTGGCACATGCTTGTAATCCCCACACTTGGGAGGCGGAGACAGGAGGATCGTGCAGGTTCGAAGCCAGCCGCACTGGCGTAAGAGACCCTGTTTCAAAAATATAAAATAGGTCTGGAAGCGTAGCCCGGAGGTAGAAGGGCTTCCAGGAACCCCAGTACCACCAAAAAAAGAAAGTTCCTCAAAGGTAGGCATCTTTTGTTCTTTATTTTTTTTATTTGACATCTTGAAAAAAAGACACTACACAAGTGAGAGGATGGAAATTATTTATCACAGCCAGATAATGGATATAAAGCTGTTTTAATTTTGATTTGACTATACAAATAAAGAGCTTCTCTTTTTTGCTGTCTCAAGAAATGGATTTATTCTATCTAGAGCTGCAAGATACATTCTTTAAAAATATAGGAAGAAAATGTCAAAGATAGTGTACTGTTAAGGCAAAAATGTCAGTGTAGTGTAGGGGTCAATAAAAGAAGGTATACTATATTTTAATTTTATTTATTGATTTATTTCTGCAATTGTGGGATGGAACCCAGGGGCATTCGACCTCCGAGCTACACCCCCTGCCCAATTTTTTATTCTTTATTTTGAAACAGGGTCTCACTGAGTTATGGAGGGTCTCACTAAGTAGCTGAGGCTGTCCGCGAACCGCGATCCTCTGGTCTCAGCCTCTCAAATGCTGGGATTACAAGAGTGCACCACCACACCTGGATATACTATATTTTTATATCATGAAATAATTGCTTAGTTGGGTTTTTATTAACCCGACATTGAAAAATTGTATGAAAGCAAGTTTAGCTCTCAGTTTCTGATATATCAATCAGAATTTAATGATTATTCATAAGGTAAATAAGAGTAATCCTTTGAAGAGAATCACTGCATTCCTCTGTATCTTTTATTTATTTTTTAATTTTTATTTTTTGGTGGTACTGGGGTTCCTGGAAGCCCTTCTACCTCTGGGCTATACTCCCAGACCTATTTTTACATTTTTTCTATTTGGAAACAGGGTCTCCTAAGCCAGCGCGCGCGCGGCTGGCTTCGAACCTGCACGATCCTCCTGTCTCTGCCTCCCAAGCGCGGGGATTACAAGCGTGCGCCGCCACGCCCGGCTTGTATCTTTTATTTTAAGAGGAATAAAAGCATTCATAGCTGGACTTGGTGGTGCATGCTTGTAATTCCAGTACTTGGGAGTCTAAGACAGAATTCCAGGTTTAAGAACAGCCTCATCAACCTACTGAGACCCTGTTTCAATTTAAAATAAAATAGAGCTGGAGGTATAGCTCAGAGGTAGAATGCCCCTGGATTAAATCCCCAGTAATACACACACACACACACACACACACACACACACACACACTTAAATACTAAGATTAATGTGAGTATTCTCTGTTTATTCTGATTTTCAGGGAGAAATTTTGTGTGTGTGTATATGTGTATGGGTGTATGTGTGTATTTGTGTGTGTGTGTGTGTGTGTGTGTGTGTGAGTGTGTAGAGAGGAGAGAGACAGAAAGAGAGAGAAAATGAGAGAGAGAAAGAGAGAGAGAGACAGAGAGACCCTTTTATGATGTTACCTTCCATCCCTCTTGTCTCAAACTTTCTATCTATTAGTGTCCCTGGCCTTTCAGCCTAAGACTCCATACTCCTTTGATGCAGAAATTAGAGTTGCTGGAGAATTTTTTTGTAGCACTGTATATTGACTATGCTATTCAGAGGGCATTGACACATACACAGGTGATGTTTCCATCATCATTAGCTGATTTGACCAGAATGATATGTTTAAATGCCAGTGCATATGTAGACTCACATCTATCCAATAAGAAATGCGTGGTGTGGTACATATTTTATTTTTTTATATTGACAAGTATTGATTTAGAATTATTTATTTCCTTCTTTTTTACTTTCTTCTTGTTTACTACAAAAAGAAAAAAAGGAAAGGAAAGTGATGTTGCTGACATTTTGGCAGTCTATGTACCTAAAGATTGTAATGGGGGAATAGCTGTTCATGTTAGCTCCTGACTTGGTGGTCAGAGCAACCTGCTGCTCTTACAAAAAGAACCTATTGAAATGGAAATGGTATTTTAAAGGGATTATTTTGTCTTTTCATGATACTATTCAGTGTAATTCTAGGAGGAATGGATATATAAGAATGTTATTTTTCACTTAAGTTTATGTTTAGTAGCTGTTCTAGCCATCTATTTTCTTGAGCAGAAAAGCATTGCTTTGATAAAAAACGTTTAGGGAGGCCTCTTTACCTCTTGAAGTTACTCATTTTTTTTATTGCAACTAGATTTTGAGCTTTTAAAAGCAGGGATAATAACATAATTTTTACGCTTGCAATACTTTAAAATTAGCTACTACTAGGTACTTAGAGATAATTGATGAAACAAACGACTCTTGAAAACAGGTCTTTCATACTCAATGAAATGAATGTTTAATCATGAAAGTATAGTTATTACAAGAGATGGCTTTCTTTTTGTCAAGAGATTCTAGTTGGTACTTTTAAATCACATTGCCTGCTCTGATCACCTTTGAATTAAATACTTTTCTAGAATTTGGAGCAAGTAAGAAAATTTAGTGCCCTGATTATTTTTTTCTCAAAAGTGCCTTGAGATTCATATTATTAAATACAATGATACCATCTACTGTGACTAATATTTTAAAGAATTAAGCATGAAAGTCATTATTTAAGTCTTGCCTTTTAGAAATGGGATTGGAGGGCTTTTCTGGTGCCTGCGTTGGCAGCCGTGGGCTCCAATGAGCCGCTACTTTCCAGTACTCACACCTGTGGGTGATGATTTATTTCACTTTGAATGTGGGCTGAGCTTTTTGATTCCCTTCTAATGAAAACAATACAATGGGATAGGCTTTCACTAACAGGATTAGTTTGTAGAAAGACTGATTTATATCTTGGGTGCTCTCTGTAGCTCCCTCTTGTATCCCTCACTCTGAAGAAAGCCAGTGGTTGACCATGCCATGAAGCCTGTGTGAGTGAGTTTGAAAGAGGATTTTCAGTGTTTGGGATGAGTCCTCCCCTGAACTTTGAGGTGACAGCATCTTTATTCAACACCCTAATCTCACCCTTGTGAGAGAGCATGAGTCAGATCCAATGGCTTCACCTATTCTCAGATTTCTGACCCACTGAAACTGTCCCGAATACCAAGTCCCGAAAATATTTTCTTACTATTGTTTGATGATGTAACTATATATACTTCAATATACATTTGAGACTTTTATTTGTATTTCAAAGTGAACATGATATATTAAATGCTTAATAAATCACTTTATCCCATTAGATAAATTTAAAGTAAATACACAATGTGCATCTTGGGTTTTTTTTTTTTTTGTGTGTGTGTGTGTGTGTGGTACTGGAGATGGAACCCAGGGGCAGTCTACCTCCGAGCTACACCCTCAGCCCTATTTTTTATTCTTTATTTTGAAACAGGATTTCACTAAGTTGCAGAGGGCCTCACTAAGTAGCTGAGGCTGGCCGTGAACTTGGATGCTCCTGTCTCAGCCTCCCAAATGCTGGGATTACAAGCATGCACCACCATGCTTGGCTGCATCATGATTTTTATTTATTTATTTATTTTTGAAGATTTAAAGAAGTTTATTAGAAAGATAGAAATACAGAAAATAGAAATACAGCTCCATACCAGACTGGCATGGAGGGGTGACTCGAAATGAATACACAAATCATGTTTTTTTTTTAAGCAAACATTTGCTTATATGCATTTTACAAACAACAAAGGTTTAATTACATGGCAATTTATTAAAATTAGTTATTCATAATTTTATTGAGATATAATGGACAATACATGGCACATATTTAAATTGTATAACGTGACAAGTTTTTTGTTTTTTGTTTTTGTTTTTGTTTTTGTTTTTGTTTTTGCAGCACTGGGAGTGAAACCCAGGGGCATCCTACCTCCGAGCTACACCCCCGGCCCTATTTTTTTATTCATCATTTTGAAACAGGGTCTCACTAAGTTGCAGAGGGCCTCACTAAGTAGCTGAGGCTGTCCTCGAACTGCGATCTCCTGTCTTAGCCTCCCGAGTACTGGGAATACTAGTGTGTCACCACATCTGGCTCCAACTTGGTAAGTTTTGACATGAATATATAGAACCATAAAACCATAACAATATTCATAATTAAAATAATCATAATGCCGGGCGTGGTGGTGCATGCTTGTAATCCCCGCACTTTGGAGGCTAAGACAGGAGGATCACACAGGTTCGAAGCCAGCCTCAGCTGGCTTAAGAGACCCTGTTTCCAAATAAAATATAAAAAATAGGTCTAGGAGTATAGCCCGGAGGTAGAAGGCCCCTGGGTTCCATCCCCAGTACTACCAAAAAAAAAATAATAATCATATACATCTTTCCCCATACATGGCTAATATCATTTTGTAATGATGAGTAGGATAATGGACGTGTAAGTGTGTACATGTGTGCATACATGGATGTGTGTGTCTGGAATTTAAAAAAATGTGAAAACGGGGAGAAAACTGATGATTATTTTCTGGGGAGGCAGTGAGAGAAACTTTATAGAGAAAGTTCTAAAAAATAAGTAAATATTTTTGGGCGGGCATTTCTAAGGATCAGAAGAATAAGTAGAATTTTTGAAGTGAATATTGTGAGCAGGGAATAAATAGCACGATTTAAGATGGAAAAAATGTGAAAAGGCCTACAACCATGAAATAGTGCATCACATTCTGGGTTTAACAAAGAAACGATAAGAAAACACTTCTGATACTTATTAAATGTATGTACATTCTTATACAAGTTACCACTTCAGAGCCTCAGATATTCTATTTGTAAAATAATCATATCTATATGTGGTACTATTATGAGGATTGATGAGATATAATAATTTGCATGTATCTTTCATGTAATTATGCCAAATAGATGGTAACTACAGCTGGGCGTGGTGGTGCACACTTGTAATCCCAGACACTTAGGAGGCTGAGACAGAGGATTGCAGGTTCGCAGCCAGCCTCAGCAGTAAGGCCTTCTGCAACTTAATGAGATCATGTTTCAAAATAAAAAATAAAATATGCCCCGGGGGATGTAGTTCAGAGGTAGAATGCCCCTGGGTATAAATTCTAGCACCAAATAAAGAAATAGTCACTGAAATAATGATTACCACAACTAATTTTTTATTTTAATATACTTTATTGGTGCATGGTAGTCACACAACAGAACGAAGTTCAGAGTGATAGGGACATATATGCACACAGCACTTGCTGAGCTACAACTCTTTTCACTACTACCATTAGTATTTCTGGAATATTAAGCATAAAAGGGACTCAAATTGAGTTCAAACTGGAAGAATAGGTAATATCCAGACCAAGAGGAGCTTTGAATGCAATGCCAACGAGGTTTTGCTTAATCCTGTAGCTTCTGAGGCATTAGTTCCTATGGAATTTTAGATTAGGATTAATATTTTTTTTTTATTCAGAGCCTTGATCCTGGCACCGATATCTTACAGATGACTGGGAGATGGTAGGGAAGGGCTGGAAGCCCTCAGACATTAAATATTAGACAAGAATCAACTCACACTTGAAGACTTGTATCATATATGTGTGTATGACTTTGAATCTCATTATGATGTATAATTACATTTCACCAATAAAACCACATAAAAAAGACTTGCTTAAAAATCTAGTTGTTATAGATTAAGCACATAGCAGGCAAAACACATCTAAAATTCTAACAAGCACATTTAAGATAAGTAGGTAGTGCTGACTCAGAAACCTTTGTTCAAAGGAGATCAATCATGGGTATTTCTGTCATATTTCTACCTCCTCCCACAACCTTTCCCAGTTAAAAATGAAAAAAAAAAAAGATACCCTGTCCTGTGCTTTATTAAATGTTTGGCCACTGCTGGTTGTAAAGTTACACTTCATCAGAAATGCTGCATTCACACTGAAGTAATTGACTGGCTAATTACTCTCCTGGGAATATGGCCTTAGATTAATCATTATAAATAATGGGAAACTAGATAAACTTAGCTCTTGTCTCAGAGCTTGCATCTGAAACAAGGAAGAGGAAACAGCATTATTTTTATAGTTTTAGATTCCCTCAATTTCTAGATCCTGCAGCTGTGTCCTCATTGTATTTTACAGCCAGAAAAAAAAAACCCTCCTCTCAGCAGTTTCTATAATTTCAAATTTATAACTATGTCCAGGGTAATTCACCCGTAAGCCAACTAGAAATAAAAATAGAGGAGATAGACCCATCTGTTGGAGTGATTTCTTAACTGCTGAAAACATTTTCCTTTCTTTAAGAGCAAACCTTTAAATCTGTATAAATTTCAGTCCATAAACCATGAAACTCTAATTTTTCCACTGCTCTAGTTACTTGAGTAAATTATTTTTGCATATGTGATGTGTCAAAAATCAACAAAATGGTCTGAGGGAGTGTGAGAGATTGATTTTCAACTACATGAAAGTCTTCTAAGTGATAGCAAAAAGATTCTTCAGGAAAATTAAAACCCCCAAACCCTGTATTCCTTGTATCGAAAGTTCTTTGTCTTTAGTATTTCTTTTCTCTGCTTTGTGAGTTTCAACATTTTATCTCATTGTTTTCAATTAATTGTGTATTTTGTTAAAGGTTAAGATTAACCTTCTCTTAAACCTGCTATTTCTACCTTTTCTAAAAAAGGTTTATTATTTATTTATGCATTCATTTTGCAGTGCTGGGGATGGAAACCAGGGTTTTGTCTAGCACATGCTAGGCAAGTACTCTATCACTGGTCCACATCCCCACCCGATAGGGCTATTTAGACAGCCCTTACAAAACCATTACTTAAGGGGATAAATCCCTTATCCTGAGTAATGCAGACAAAAAGGATTGTTTTGCTTGAATATTCTGGCCACAGTTCTGTCAGATCTTCTCTTCATTCTGCCTGTGTAGAATAAGCAGTGGCAGCAGTGCTTTGTATTATAGTGGGAGTGTGACCTCTGCATTTTCGTGTGATAAATCCAAGGGTAAATCACGTGGAGTGCTTACCACTTGTACAGCTGGAAGTCCTCTGATTGAAATCCACACACATTTATTTTGGGAAATGAAAGATCTTACCACAAAGCACCACATAAAGGAAATTCTTTCACTTTCTGCAAGCCAGTAAAAGCAAACACAATGAAACACAAGTGCTTTTCAGATAATGTCTTACACCACCATATACTCATTCTCCATCAGCCTCAGGTCTTCTCAATGTCGCGAACAGGAAGGCTGAGAAACGCCAGGTCTGTCACCCTCTGCGTGCCCTCATGCCATCCTCAGAGGTAGATGGGGAGGGGCTATTTTCTAATGCAACTGTCCTCACCCTCCTGAGCATTCCTGCCCTCACAGTACATCTTACAAGGTGAAGGGGACTGACACAAAGGAAGGAGTTTGAGCCCCATGGTAAGCCTGTAGTGTAGAAGCAATCATCTATGGAGAATTATCTCACTATGATCAGATGCTTAGCAAGTTGCTTCCAGTCTCTTTTCTATGTTTTCTTCTTTCTTTGGCTCAGAGGACCAAGCCTGTGTTAGTGATTCAAGGCCATCTGAAAAGGCCTGGTTACTTCTTTCCCGGCATACCAAAAGGATAATTGAGTTGGGAACAATTGAGTTTGCATCATGAATTGAAATTTAGAAACTTCACTAAACATTTATCTTAGATGCACAGACAGCAAACTATGGTTTCTGTAAAGATTTGATTATGTATATAGTTTGAATGTAAATTAAAATTCTTTCTTACTGGAACTCAGGTAATTGACAGAAGAATGGGATTTAACCAAGTCAACTTTGGGGAAACATTCTGCCAAACCCCAAATAAGCATTAATTCTTTCCAAGTCTACAGAGGAGGACTTTGTCCTTAGCTACTCCCAAATGCTTATTTGTGTACTTCTCTCAGTTTATGATGCATACTTCCAAGTTCTCGCTGTTAGCTGTATAACAGAACAACTCTCAGGAAAGAGTTGATAGCTATTGTTAATATTAGTTATTTTTCCTTTGGTGTGAATTTAGGTATGTATGTTAGATTTTCCAGAATTCTTTCCATTTGAACAGTAACTTAGAAATAAACTCGTCTTTTTTTTTAAATTGAAGAATAAAGGATTGTATGGGGAGATATTTTGGAGATGTGGGACTATTCTCAACTAGAATAAATGACTTATTTACATATGAGATCAACCTCCCCATAGTGTTCATTAAGGGATTAATTGGTCTAATAGACTTAATTTCCTTTCTGTTTGAAGTGGAGCCAATCCTTGGAATCACATGACTATTTGTATCTTCTTTTAAGCAGTGTTTGATGAGAGCTATTGAATGAAAAACATTTTTGAATTAGTACAGAATATACGATTTGTCATAGATCTAAAAATAGTGGCATAGATGTGTTACAGAATGACTTCAAGGAGGAAATGATTGATTGTAATTAGAAAACAATCATATACCAACCATTCAATCACTGGAAATCTTATAGGAAAAGAAACTTCTTTTAGGACATAATTATGCATGGCACCCACACACCTGTTATTCCATTTATAGAAGCCTTTGTCTTCAGAAGAATTACTGGAATGATACACAAAAACATTGCTGGAACCAAAGACAATGGAAATCAGTAGCATTTGGTTAGTCCTGACTTTTCATCAAATTTCTCTGCACATAGTTTTCTATAGCAGCAGTCCTGTCTTTGTCCAATTGCACAAAACTGTCTCATGAGCTATTTCATATACTTAGAAACCTTGTGCCTGATTATCTTCAGTGCCACACATAGCACTTAGGACTAAGGTATTCACTAAGTATCTCCTGAAGATTGAATAAATATGTGAATGTTGAGGAAAGTCAACCTAAATTTGCATGCATAGCGAGAGGGTATTATGTGAGAGAAGAAAGGGGGCTGGGTTTTAATAAAACAAAATAACTTCTACCTACATTAAAATTTCTTGTATGTCCATTGTTATCTAAGTCCCTGAGTTGGAGAATCTTAAAGTTCTGAAAAAAACTATAATCTTCTGCTGAATTCTGGATGGGGAATATAGCTGGTAATTAGCTTTTCAATAGTGAATTATTCTCTCTTCATTTTCTTACACACATAACTTATTAATTTCTTTTAAGAGAACAATAAATTACCAACGATGCATTTTATGCTTCCAGTTTGTTCAGCACTGTACTGACATTGTGGGATATGGCTATTGAAATAGAAAACATGCCTTCTATTGCCGAGATGCTTATGTTGTTTGGAAGAGCAGACATCACACAGGTAAGAAGTAGAAAACTAGAGAAAGAAAGGAGTATATCATGGAGAAAGATGTGTTTTGGATAGCCAATGTTCTTTTTTTCTGGAATATCAGGTCCCTGGCAATACTAGTCTAATTTGAGATATTACAAATCATAAGGACAACAAAACTGTGGGATTGGAAGCTAAGCTGACTTTTCTTGTCACTTTAGTTATCAAATTTAGACTGAAACTTATTGAGATTTCATTCATAGCATCATAGTATTTGATACAGATTTTTATTTTAGGTTTAAAATAAGAGGTTGTGGTAGAAGGAGTAATTGAACTGATCACATTCAAGATGCACACATGGGCCAAAAAAGACTATGTGGCTCCAAGTCATTTTTATACCACTAAAATTAGGGCCTTTTAAAAGTAGATGCTGTAGGTAATATATAAATTAACTTCCACCTCACTGATAGGATTCCTGAATCTCCTTTAGCTTAGATTCTTTATGCCCCTGTTCTCTCTGGTCTATATTAGTTCACAACAAACTTCCATTTTCTAAATTTAATTATTCTAAATGTTAATCATTTTGTAGCTAATCAAATCTCCTAATAATTTGCTTTCAGGTCTAAAAATCTCTTAATATGTATTTTTATATCATTTTCCTGAGTATGTTTTTATTCATCGCAATAGTTAGGAATACCAGTGTTAAGTGAATAAAAAGTAACTAAAACACCATCAAATACTTGAATCAACATGAATGGGGCCCTGGATATTTTCATAAGTAGCTGATAGTTCCTTAAAAATAGATGTGTTCCTTTGACTGCATGGTATTGTTCATATTGCAAGGCCACAACTATAAAATTGATCATTTGAACCCTGGAACTTTAGGATTCTGTGACACAGATCTTGGAGAGGTCCTTGATTGTTTACAAAGGGGCAAATTCCTGAAAGATTATTACATGATGACAGTCAAATTTCTATACCAGTTTCTAGATTTATCATCCTCTACTTTTATAAAATAAAGCTGCAAAATGTTATCTTCTAGATATTTGGCTGAAAACCATCTGTATATTAATCAGACATTCAAGGGGTATTTATTAATCAACCATTCTTCCTGCATTTCCATTTGGTGTGGAGGGGAAAGTCAAAGACTCTCTGTTGCTTGCAATCCTGCTACCTTGTTGAGCTAAGGAATACATGATGAAATATTCATGGAACAATTATTGTAAAACTATATTTATATACTTGAAACTTAGGGGAAAATATGGTGGTTGGTGAAGAATTTATTATAAACTTTATGGAGATCCTGGTATCTAAGTTTTTTCTTTGGAGAACTGGTAGATTTTGACCAGCAGAAACAAAGAGAACAGGCTGAGATCAGCATGAGAACATGGTGATATCATCAGCCAGAGCCAATGAACAGAGGGCAAGGGGAAACTGGGGTGAAGAATGCTCTAACTGGAGGAGAAATTGCTTGTTTGGGGCTGTGGGAAATCATTTCAATAGGTAAGTTTGTTCCTGTCCTTTGATTTCACAATGATTTATTTATTATACCACTACCCTCATTATCTAAAACAGAACACTACAATTTCATATACCATCTGTGAGCTCCAAATGGTCATAATTAACAACCACAAATGTTCTAAAAAGGTGATGTGCTAAAAATAGCTAACCATGCTTGTCAGCAGGCTGTTTCTGTGAGTCCCATGACATTAGATGAGAGAACGGCTACATTTTGTTATACCTTCACATGACTGTATTTCTTACATAGATTGTGAGCCTAAGAAAACAAAGCTTTCTAATTAAACATCCTGAAACTTAATATTTTTATTATGGCCCATTAGGGGCAAAAAAAATTAGACCATACCAAAAGTAATTTTTTTTTTTTAATATGAAAGATGCTTAGTGTAGGTTCTGGAACAGGAGTTAACATACTCCAGACTACTTGTTAAATAAAGATAAAATATAATTCGTTTGGGATTTTTGTGTGAAATGTAAAGAGCTCTGTTATGATTTGGATATAAAATTCCCCCATAATGTTCAGAGGTGAAATCTTTGAATCAGCACTCTATGCTCATCAATGACTTAGTAAATTGTATGAACTTACTAGGGGTAACTATAGGAAGGCAGACTATGGCTAGCGGAAGCGGGTAACTGGGGGGCCTGGCCGTGGGGCTATATCTGTCCTTGGTCCTTTCCTCTGCTTCCTGGCTGCCCTGAGTATCTGTCCCATGCCACACCCTGCTACCATGATGGTTCTGCCTTGGGGTCAGCTGACTATAACAGAACACCTGAAACCCTGAACCAAAGTAAACTTTTTCTCCTTTAAGTTGGTCCTTTCAGGTATTTTGGCCACAGTGATGAGAAGCTAGCTAATTTAGGCCCTTTAAATTATTTTATTACTAAATAATTTTCTCCTTGATTCTTTATGGAGAGCACAAGAGATGAATCCTTGACAGGGAGCTTGCACAGAGTCTGAAGAAACCAGATGGCTCAGGAAAGTTAGGATTCAAAGTTTGGGGTTTAATTTCCATCAGTGAATATGGCTGTCCTTATTATACATACCTATGGCTGTCCAAACTGTTACAGCTAACTAAAAAGCAATGAGCCAAAAAAAGTATTGAATTTTATCAAATTGAAGGTGCCATGGATTGTAAGATGCACCATTATTTTATATACTACTAAGAAAGATAAAATGCTACAACTTAAACCTGGCACAATGCTTCAGTCTGTGATAATACCTTTTATTTTATGCTTAGGCATATTGAAGAATTCTTTTAGAGGTATTGAACATAGTTTAAAAATCATTTATCACTATATCCTTTGATGGGGAAATATAAATTAAACGGGTTGGTTAAAGTATTCCTAAAACTGCTTCTGTTCACTATCTGACTCTTGTAAGTCACTTTTGACTCACTACTATTACCACCAGTACCTATATTTCTCTTCACAATGTCATTCTTTATTCATCAAAAGCTCAGATGATGCTACATTTCTTGAAGAAGTGTACCACCATATTCTCTGGGATTTTCTTCCAGTATACCTAGTTTGACGCAGGCATCTGCCCACCACAGCCAGAGCTGATTGCCATTTTTATTACTACCTCACTAATGCTAAGTTAGGAGAACCTTTCTCTCCTCTCTGAGACTCTTAAATAAGCGGAAGGGGCTTATAGGCCACTAAAGCATTATGCCAGACTGAAGATACCTAATGGAAGTTGAGTAGTAGAAGGCTGGTTGTGGGGAGGGATGGTGAAGTACCTGTGGGCTTCAGATATCATCACAATACATTGAATACAAGAAACATTCAATATCAAATTTATGTATCGTTAATGATTCCATTCCTTTCTTTGTACCCAATACTTTTTCATATCAATATAGAATAATAAAATGCATTTAGCTGGGCGTGGTGGCGCACGCTTGTAATCCCCGTGCTTGGGAGGCAGAGACCGGAGGATCGTGCTGGTTCGAAGCCAGCCTTGCTGGCTTAAGAGACCCTGTTTCCAAATAAAAATATAAAAAAATAGGTCTGGGAGTGTAGCCTGGAGGTAGAAGGGTTTCCAGGAACTCCAGTACCACCAGAAAAAAAAAATAGTATGCATTCTTCCTGAAGATGCTTCATTTAAAACTTATTTTGGTGTGTATTTGTAGTATTTGGGATCACATCCAGGTGCATTCTACCTCTGAGCTACACTCTCAGCTCTGTTTCTTAAAAAAATTTTAAAACACGCTCTCACTAAGTTGCTGAGGCTGGCCTTTAACCTGTGATCCTCCTGTCTCAGCATCCTAAATACTAGAATTACAAGTGTGTGCTACCATATCTGGCTTGGAGATGCTTTAAAGGGCAATTTAATTCAATATTTTTAAAACCAATACATACCATTTAATTGAAATGATGATGAAATGAGAAAATTTGAGCAAAATTCTATAGGCCCAGCTGTATCATGGCTGGCCAACATCAATGATCAAGGTAAGAAAGTTACCTGGGACTGAACAAAATGGGGAAAAAGACAAATTTGCAGTTGAGTTAAAGGAATCCAACTGGGAATGGGAGTTGGGCAGTGAAAGTCACTTCATCTCCTATACACTTGCTTTGTGGCCTTTTATCATATTGAAGATCAGGATATGGAATTCTCCTTATTCTATTTCTTGTAGGTCAGTATTCATGATTTCCCTATTTCCTCACTGTTCCTCATTCTCATGTTTGCAGATTTCTCGGGTTTGTTTTTATGTTGTTTTGGCATCTTCTTTCTTTTGATGTGTCAATCGGTGGATAACCTGTCTGATAATTGTAGCAGTAGGGATTTAGAGGTGTCAGCAGGTTCATGCATGGGTAAGTAGTGTTTTTGTTCAATGGTGAGAGTTAGAGAGAAAGAGCTGGGATGATGGGTACAAGAATCGGGTAAAGTAGAGGATATGATTAAATTGAGTAAGAATTTAAGTAGAATAAGGTAGTGTCTGGTTGAGAATGAGAGATGGTGATATAGTAGGATTCTTGTAGTTAGTATAGAGTATTTAGATATGGAAATATGAAACAGCTTGAGAATAAAACAAGGAGATACAATAAGGGAAAAAAGTTTTGAGGGGAGAATAGAGAGGATAGAGGGAGGAAACATAAAAAGAATGGGGGAGGGAGCTAACAAACATGGATATAATAACAAAACAAGCAATAATATGGGATTAGGTAAGGGTCAAATTTTATTCTTTTCCATGTAATTATTATTTTTCAACAATATTTAGTTAAAAGATTATTATTTCCACCACCAAATGTTCGTGGAAACCTTGTCAAAAATAACTTGACAATATAGGGAAGAATTTAGCTCTAGGCTTGTATTTAACTCCAGTGGTTTATATATCTGCCTTTAGAACAGTACTATACTGTTTCAATTATTGTAGCTTTATATGGTTTGAAATCAGAAAATATATATCTTCTAGCTTTGTTCTTTTTCAAGATCGTTTTGGGTATCTAGAATCCATATTCCATATTAGGATAGATTTTTTTTCTGAAAAATAAATATATAAATATATGATAGTTTCACCTAAAAAATAGAAAAAAATATTCTCTGGTAAGAAAGAAAGCAAAAAGAAATATTGAAATGTTATCTTTAAGTCATCAAAAGCTTGGTATCAGACAAATGAAACTGTTATGTGAGATTATCATGTTTAATTTTGGATGAATTGCTATAATACTAGATGTCAACCACTAAGCCAAGCATGGGAAGGAGGGATGGGGAGAGAATGGGGTGGGGATCGGGTGGGGGCTGACTGGGTGATGTGTGCATGTATGTCTACAAAAGTTTGTATCCCACTATGATGTATGAATACAGTGCACCAATAAAAAATAAATAAATAAAAACCCTAACAATTGTAAGAATAAATAAGACAAAAAAAGTAAAAAGAAAATAAAAAATAAAACAGTACTGCTAGTTTACATACACAGGGCCCATAAGTGTCTGTTCACTGTAGTAGATTCTGGAGTATGTTTCAATATCTCTTATTTGCTCTGGACCCTATTATCAGCTCTTGGGCCCACTTTATGAGTGTTTGAGTCCCTCTCTTGCCTCTAACCGCTTTGTGTTCAGGTGTCATGGTGGTGGTTGTCACTATAAATTAGTTCCATGTAGGCATGGGGTTCTGTGTCTTCTGGCCCTGGGCTTTGAAATCTCTGCCCTGAGCACAGTGCTTTCTGCCCTGGGGTCTGAGATCCCTGGCCTTGTGCTCTGTGCTTTCAGGCCATCAGCTCTGTGCTTCCTGGGCTTGGGTTCTGTGCTGCTAGGCCCTCAGCTCTGCATTTTCCAGCCCTGGGCCTGCAACTTCCTACTCGCCCTGGCAGTGGTGGAGGGTGTCCAGTTTAATCACAGAGTGACCCCCTGTGACCTTGTGCTGGTACTGCACCCTGGGTACTATGGGCCTTTCCTGTGTCTGTAGGTTCTAACCCAGCCACCTCAGGGGTGGGCCGTCATATCCTAGCCACCCGTGGTCCCTGTGGCTGCTTCAGGTGGCAGTTACCTTACTGCCCTGTGGGCCAGGTCTCTGGAGAACACTATGCACCGTTGTGGGTGCCAGTTTCCAGTGAGCACTTGGGCTTTCAGATATTTTTCTCCATCTCTGAAGCGTGGTGCTGGTCGCTTAAGATGTTGGAGCTCTGCTGCTGCTATTTGCACTTCAAGTCCTTGGTTTACTTGCCAGAATTTCTTGGGGCTGTAGAGCCAGCAGTTGTGGCTCAGGCCAGTGGCCCGAGATGGCACTGGCTGCCACGCCAGGTAAGTCATGCGCTCAGGCTCTTTGCTGTGGATCTTGTGATACTAGAATATCTTTCAGATATTCTTCCTCCATGGTTCTCTTTTTTGTGTTTTTGTTCACATATATATTAGCTTCTTTGTTCTTGTCAAGGATCTGTCTTCTTGGTAGTTAAGTTTTGTTTGTTACAGATACTGGATGTTCTCTGCCCTATAGTCACCATTTTCTTCTCAAGAGATTATTATTTTTAACTTACATAACAAATGATAAAACAGAAAACAAAATTTTCTAGAAGCACAAGAACTGGATACAGTTAAGATGTAGAATGTTTAAGATTTTTATATTAAATTAAATCTAACATATTTAGTGCACAGTAAATTTATATAACATGAGAATACACAGCTAGAAAACAGAACATCTTCATTATAATTTTTAATTTTACAACTTGTCCAGACATGATTTTTGTAGTTTTCTATGTATGCTTTCAGCCTTTTTGCTGTTGTGTTGTGGTATTGAGAATTAAACCCAGGAGCATTCTACCTCTGAGCTATACCCCCAGTCCTATTTTTTTTAAATTTTGAAACAGGCTGTAAATAAGTTGCCAAGGGTCTCACTAAGTTGCCGAGGTTGGCTGCAGCCTGTGATTCTCCTGTCTTAGCCTCTCAAGTACTGTAATTCCATGCTCAACTCTGTCAGATTTTTTACATATGCATTCAGAGATCTTCTTAATTCATAAAATCAAACTTCCTTGACCCATAGTAATTTGCTTAGCTATTCTTCATCTGATAGATTTTGATATTCTTTTAAAATTTTGCCAATTATAAACAATTCTTCAATGAGCATATTCATATAAATATTATTATATGTGTATTGGAAAGATATTTGTATGATAAAGACCAAGGAAATGGAATTTGGAGCCCCAAAATATGATGTGAGACAAAGCTGAATTTGACAAGTGGCTGCCATTAAGTGATAAAATTATGTTTTTGTAAGGACTTCAGGTTTTTGGTTTTTTTTTTAATCCTAGGACAACATGGAGTTCAAAGACCTTCTCATTTTACTTTTGAAATTAATAGAAACCATCCTAATGTTCCATTATGTGGTTTCCTGAAGGCTTCTGCTTGTCACCTTTTATCAAATTAGCTGCTGTTATTAAGGAAAGTCAAATTCATTTAAAAGTGTTACTGGATTCATTTATAGTGTCTTATCCTATATTTTCCCAATCAATTAGTATTAAAATATAATTCCTTCAGCATGAAAGTGAGGTGAGATTTATTAAATTTTATTTGTCATCTATCAAGATGATATATTGTTTTTTCTCCTTTAATCTGTTTATGTAGTTTTTTTCTAGTATTAAAACATCCTGGAATAAGCCTTAGTCATTAAGTAATATTATTTAAGTCTGGATTTAGTTTATCCATATACAAAGTAGTATATCTTTGTGGTACATTCAAAAGTCTTGTGTATAGTGTATAGTTCTTGCCCAATTTGGATATCTACATTATTCTAGTCTTGAAAATTTAAGTTGAAAATGGCCATCTTTTCTATTTTCTGAAACAATTTAGATAAGACAGGAATAATTCATTCCTTAAAGGCAAGGTCTCTTGAAATTTGGTTACTTAATAACTTTTTCAGTACCATCTATATTTAAGGACCATTCATTCAGCTTTTCTATTTCTTTCTTTTTTTTTATGGTACTGGGGTTCCTGGAAACCCTTTTCCAGGCTACTCTCCCAGATATATATATATGTTTATTTGGAAACAGGGTCTCTTAAGCCAGTGATCTGGCTTTGAACCTGCGCCATCCTCCTGTCTCTGCCTCCCAAGTGCAGGGATTATAAGTGTGCGTCACCACGCCTGGCTATTTCTTTTAAAATTGATTTTGATAATTTGTATTTCCTGGAAGAGACTGTAAATTGTTCTACAAGTACCACCTTGGTTTTGAGGTCTTATTGTGTGAATTTCTTGTTCCTTTCTAAAGATATGAATTATTTTATCTCATTGTCTCTTTAATCTAAGCATCACTTAGAATAGTGTTTGTACCTGTAGTGTATGGCTCCATATACCCTGATCCCTCAGCCTTTTATTTAAAATTCTGGTGAGAGGGTGGAGCCTAAGTGGTTGTTTCCACAATAGCTTCTGACTAAACATACAGAAAGATCATTTTAACAATTAAAATAGTCAATTGGAGGATTGCATTTTGATATTATTAATAGAGAATGTTCACTTGTAGTATCTTAACTATAAATAAATTTAATAGTATTTAAGATAAATATGATTTACTTAATTTTGATAGAATGTAATACTTATGATAAAAGGCAGGATTATTTTTGAACACAGGTTCATCTTCTAGGAGTCTTATACTCATCTTGATTTAAAAACTTAATTGCAGAACAGTCTTGTTGGCTTACCAATGGGGACGTATGTGAGAAATGCATTGTTAGGTGATTTTGTAAGTGTGTGATACCATGAAGTGTGCCTGTTCTAAGCCAGATGATGTGGCCTGCTATACACACAGCTATATGGCTTGTGGCTCCTAGATTACAACTGCACACTTTGCTATGCTGACTACTACAGGCAATGGCAACACCATGGTGAATACAAAGTGACTAGATGATAAAACACTTTCAACTTCATGTGACTATTATGGAGCCACTGTCATATTTTTGGTCTATTGTTGAGTAAAACATTGTTATATGGGAGGTAGATATAGTTATTTAGCCCAGATCCTAGACCCGCAGGCTTCAAAGCACTACTCTGACTTCATGAAGACTGGCTTCCTGCCTCTGTTGCTGGCACCATTGCTCCTGTTTGGAATTCTCTTGCTGTTGTTCTCTGCCTCTTGATGGCCTGGGCTCCTTTTTGACGCATATGCACTCCTCCTGGAGCTCTCCTGGTTATGCCCCCTGTTCCTGACAAGGGCTCTATACTAGCTCACACTTAGTGGGGCAAATTACATCATGCTCACATTCTTGCATCTTGAAACATTTTACAGCTCCATGTCCTGTGGATAGGAAGCACTCAGTAGCATTAGCTATAATTATTTTCAGATTTAAGATTCAAATGTTACATAATTATGAAGTGATAAGTAAAAGTTTCTCATTCATCCTCAGGCCTGCCTCTTCTTAACTTTTTGATTTCTATCAGTAGTACAATGAGATGAGGCTTACATAAGAGTTGGTAATGTTTCCTTTCAGCTCTATAATTATAACTAATTCTTTCATGGTTTGTCTTTAATTTGCTTATAAATCAGGGGTCAGCAAACTGTAGCCCATATAATTGGACTAATGCCTGTTCTTTTATAGCCTATGAGCTATATATTTATATTTTATATATAAATTTACTGATTGATATATACATATATTACTTATATATAAATATACTCAATATGCTTATATAAAATCAATAATTAATTATTTTTATGCATTTATATTTTTAGAGAATTAATAAATAAAGAGAAAAATAATATTTTATGACATGTGAAAAATATAGAATTCAATTATTACCCACCCATAAATAAAGTTTTTTAATATTTTGTATTGGTGCATTGTAGTCATACATCTTAATGGGGTACAAGATGGTAGAGACATACATGCACACGTCACTTGTTTAGCCCTTCCCCGATTCCCACCCCATTCCCTTCCCCCTTCCTCTTCATGTTTGGCTTAGTGATTGACTTCGATATGCTTGTGAATGTACATCATGTACATTAGGAAATTTCCTTCATTCCCTTCAGTTAGGTAGTCTGATTTGCACATATATGTTTTTTCCTTCTTTGTCTAGAGTTCCTCCTATGACCCTTTTTCTCCCTAGCTTCTGCAATACCACTTCTGGTTATCTACCTAAAAGAATGGAAACCACACTACCAAACAAATGTATGTGTATGTGTTTGTAGCTGCACAATTCACAGTTGCCAAACTATGGAACCAGCCAACAGATAAATGGATCACAAAACTATGGGATATGTACACAATGGAATTTTACTTAACCATAAAGAAGAACAAAATTACGTATTTACAGGGAAATGGGTAGAACTGGAGAACAGATGTTAAATGCAATTAGTCACAAAAAGTAAAGTTTTTGTTTTTAGAAATACAGCCACTCATTTATTTTCCTATTGTCTCTGGTTGCTTTTGTACCATGATGGCAGAAATGAGTGGTTGCAATGGAGACATATGGCCTGCTCAAGCTCCAATATTTACTGTCAGCCCTTTACAGAAAACACTTGCCAACTCCTCCTCTAAGCTCCAAAACATAGTAAATATTGTTTTCAGATTTAGTATCTTTCACTTGAACTACTAAGGTAGCCTCCCTGTGGCTCACTGCAGTTATGTTCTTTGCTCCTCTCCCATTCATGCTCCATGTAAGAACCAGAGTGATCTTGCTGAAACATCCCTGAACCCACTCCTGTTGCTTCATGAGGGCTGAACTGGCTGTACTGGGTGCATTGTGTGTTATGTCCATATTCTAAAGAGAGGTGCTAGACATTGTCCTAGAGATTTTAATGCATCATTCTTTGTTCATGTTACTAAGATTGTTCAACTTACTTATCATATTCTTTATTGAAATAAAAATACTTTGTTTGGAAGATAGTTTTTTTTTTTTTTTTTTTTTTTTTTGCACTGAGGATTGAACCCAGGAGGTTTTACATCTGAGTTAAACCTCTAATCCTTTTTATTTTTTTATTTTGAAACAAGGTCTCACTAAGTTGTTGAGGTTGGCCTCAAACTAACAATTCCCCTGTCTCTATCTCCCAAGTACTGAGATTACAGGCATGGGCCACTCTGCCGGCCTTAAAGATAGTCTTCTTATTAGCATTTAATTGAAGTCAAGAAATCCTGGATCATATCTATTTTTTGAGGCCCTGATATATTAAAAATAATTTGGCAATGATATAATGTATTGTAGAATGTGCTAATTATATAATGTGATAATTACATAAAATACTATAATTCCAGTATTTTATGAAACTAATATCTGGCTTAAACTCTAATTTTTTTCTTTTGGTGGTACACATCCTGAAGTAATTTATTTTATATGTCAAGTAAAATGTTTTTATTGCATATATTGCATATATTAATTTTAAATAAATAAAATTTTAAATACATTTTTTTCTTGAGTGATAAAGAATTCTATATTCAAATTCCAGTGGAGCAAGGGAGGTGGTTTAAGAGAGTGGAAGGGGGGAGGGGAAATTAATGAAGGAAACACTTCCATTGACATTTTGTACATCTGTGAGAATGCCAATGCCAATCTCAGTATCCTGTATGTGGAAGGAAGGAGTGGGGGTGCTCAGAGGAAAGTCCATCAAGTGCTGTGTGCATGCATATTACCATTACTATAACTGCATTATGTGCAACCATAATGCATCAATAAAAGCATTAAACAAAGAATTCTACTTTCAATATTTTTCTCCCCAAATGTTAATGACTTTATCCTTTGGCCTGTTAGGTGTTAGGGTTTACTAATACTACTGATATCAGAATCCAAGTTTATGATGCGAATTAGGAGGCCAATTTGATTATTATTCTTTGAAGAACTTTTTTCATCTCTGTGGAAGCTTTTAAATTCTTGCCTGATCATTGGTATTCTGAAGTTTCATGGGGATAAGTTTAGATATGCATTTTTTAAAAAATGAATCTTGCCAGGCATGGTGGCACACGCTTGTAATCCCCGCGCTTGGGAGGCAGAGACGAGGATCGCGCAGGTTCGAAGCCAGCCGCCTGGCTTAAGAGACCCTGTTTCCAAAAAATAAAAAATAGGTCTGGGAGTGTAGCCCAAAGGTAGAAGGGCTTCTAGGAACCCCAGTACTACCAAAATAAATAAATAAATAAATAAATAAATAAATAAATAAATAAATAAATGAACCTTGCCCACACTTCCTATCTGAACATGTCTAGGTTTCCCCCTCACTGTGAGTTTACTTTTTGGCTATTAACTTTCATACTAGCTACTACTTCAAGCTTCAGGAGAAGTATGCTAACTCATATTGCCAAAGGAAGAGGTGCCTGAAATTTGCATCTGCTTTTCATTAGAGAGTTTTTAGATGATATAGAGAAGATTTTAGTGGGAAGACACAAATGCTTTTAAAACATGGCAACACCAAGATTTAAGGAATAAGTTGTGAAAACTGGCTCCTAAGCCTAAACCCACTTAAAAAAAAGTCGATCTCTATGTATAAAATGAGGATGTGAAATTTCATGATCTTGAAGGTCTCTCCAGAAATTCAAGGTTCTATTCAGTGTGTGTGTGTGTGTGTGTGTGTGTGTGTGTGTGTGTGTGTGTGCAGAGTATTGCCCCTATTAGGAAGAGTTTGAAGATGTAAAAGGTGTTTTGTATTGTTATAATGACGATGGATCATTTATGGCATTTTATGCGCAGGATTAGGGATCACAAATATCTTGCAGTAAGTGAGAAAGCCTTGCAAAAGAACTGTCCAGAAAAAGTAAATGTCAATAGTATACCACTGAGAAATACCGTGAAACACAGGAGCAGCTGAATGCCAGTTAATTTCTTCCACTTTTTAGAATTTTCTGTACTGTCCCTTCTTGGTGGGAGAGGGGAACATGGCGTAATTTCTTCTTCTAGTGTGCAGGGTGGTCCAGTCTTGGCTTCAGATAAAACTTGCTGCTCTTTGGCTTCACAGGCAGCTGGAATTAAGCCTTTCTGACTTGGAAGGTTGGTCTTCTATTCTTTTTCTAATGGTTAATAACTATGCCATGGTACAACTTGGTATTTTTGTGTTATTTTTCCTGTTCATCTAGATAGAGTCACTCCATTATATCCACTGCTTCAAATGAAAGAACATAGATACTACTTCCCTTGACTGAGATGAACAGGATGCATATAAAAGAGGTAAACTCTTAAACTTTGGAGCCTAGGGGATATTGACAACAAGTTAGATTAAGGAAATCTCTAAGCAGGACAAGGTCTTTGTTATAATGAATTTACATTTGCTCAGCATACCTGAGGGGAAAAAACTTCCGATTTGGTAAGACAAAGAGCAGAAGATTAAGAGCTGCTGATTTGGTCTCATCTTTGCTTCACTTTCATTAGCTTTGGAACTTGTATTGACTTAAATACAATTTGGAGATTCATTTCATCTAAAAATATGTATTTTATATGCTGAAGCTTGCTATCGGCTTGGTTCAAATGCTCCTTAGAGATATATTTTAACAGAAACAGGCCATTCCAGGGGAAATCTTATTATTAAGAAATAAGTGTACAGTTCATTATGCGGCACAATCTGAAGATCCAAGGAGGCAGCGACCTATGCTGTGTCATTTCACTTCCAGGCTGAAGCACACCTCCAACTGCCCTGGCTTTCTGTTCCTTTCTCTATCTGGGCCTTTGAGTTTGGCCTCCAGGGATCTAGGCCTTGTCTACCTCGATAGTTTTTGCCTCTACATTTTTCCCCTTACTTCCTTTTAGTCATACTAATCTGGTATTTTTTTTAAATGACATTAATCTCTCAGAAGTTTGGTTGATTGTCTTTCATACTTTCTCACTCTTCACTCCCAGTGTCTGCTTAGCGAGCTCCTACATGTCCTCCCACACTCACTTTAGGAATCATCTTCCCAGGGGGATTTCAAAACCCCCTTCTTCCTCCTCTTCTTCCTCTCCCTCCTCCTCCTCCTCCTCCTCCTCCTCCTCCTCCTCCTCCTCCTCCTCCTCCTCCTGGGACTGTCTGAAAGAATTAACCTGGGGAAGACTTGCTAAAAGTTTAACCCAGACTTAATGAATCAGAGCTATACAATGAGTCCCAGATATCCACATTTCCCCCCCAAAACTACTTTGTTATGGTTTGGATTTGGCCTCAAAATTTCATGTGCTGAAGACTTGGTCCCCAGTGCAACAATATTTAGAGGCGAGGCTTTTAGGAAATGATTGGATCATGAGGGCTTTGACCCCATCAGTGAGCTAATCCATTTGATAGATTAACAACTTGAAAGCACTACTTGGAGGAGGTAGAATCTGTAGGCAGGTGGAGCATGGTTGGAGATAGCAGGTCACTGTAAGATTGCTGTAAGTGAGCCCTTGGGGGAACTGTATCTTGTCCCTGGCCTGTCTGTCTGTCTGTCTGTCTGTCTGTCTCTGTTCTCTGGATGACATGAGCTGATGCTGACCAGCTTTCTTCTGCCATGCCCTTCTGTCATGATGTTCTGCCTTATTTTAGGCTAGAGAAATTGAGCCAGCTGTCTTTGGACTAAAACTTCTAAAACTGAGCCAAAAGAAATCTTTCTTCCTTTAATTTGTTTAACTTGGTATTTTTATCACAGTGCCACAAAGCTAACTTGTGCATTCTTAGCACATGGTAGAGGTATTTTGAGTGTATTATCTATCATTGTTTACATTTGTATTTCTAGTACACAAATAGCAGCTGACACATAATAGGTGTGTCAAAATCCATGCATGTTTTGTTGAAGTATGATCAAATCATGCTGAAAGTATAACCTAAGACATGGGATTGAGTCCTGACTCTACCACTTGGTAGGTGTGTATTTGGACAGATTATTAAAACATTATGAATCTTGATTTCTTAATCTATAAAAAAAGAATAATACCTACCTACCAGGGTTTTGAGGTGGAAATGAGATGCATAACATTAGTATTAGCCCAACAGGTTTTTAGATGGAAATTTTGAATCTCTAACATCACTTAAAAAAAAGTGATTTTCTTCTACCCTCTAGACTCTGCCTGGTTTATGAATTAAGTTGAGCTAAAACACATCACTAAGCCAGGCGTGGTGGCGCACGCTTGTAATCCCCGCGCTTGGGAGGCTGAGACAAGAGGATTGCACAGGTTCAAAGCCAGCCTCAACTACTTAGTGAGGCTCTCAGCAACTTAGTGAGACCCTGTTTCCAAATAAAGTATAAAATAGGTCTGGGGGTGTAGCCTGGAGGTAGAAAGCCACTGGGTTCCACCAATGTACCACTAAAAGAAAGAAAGAAAGAAAGAAAGAAAGAAAGAAAGAAAGAAAGAAAGAAAGAAAGAAAGAAAGAAAATAAAACAGATCATCAAGAGGAAAACCAATTTAATTACTTTTGCACACATGGTAGTCCCACAAAAATATGAATAAGAAGAGATCAGATGATTGAAACTTATATATATCATCCTCAAATATAGGGATAGTTAAAGAAATAGGAATTTTGGGGTCTTGGGGTGGTCATGGCAAGATATGGGGTGTGATAAATTTGTGGTGTATAAATATTGCTTTGTTATGTAGATGAAGTCTATCAGATGTTAAAAGTTGTCTCAGAATAGCTCTTTCCCTGGTACAGATACCTAATAACTAAAGAAAATTTCCTTTATAAATGTAATTTTCCTTTTCAAAACATGAAGATTTTACCTTATTTTTATGCAGTTGAGGAAGAGCTAAAAGCCTTTTATTTTTTCTGCTGGCTCTTAATTTCTTTTAGTGCAAAATAATCAATATGCCAAAGTGGCATACTTTGGGCAAGATGTTTTGAACCTCTTCAGATGTTAGACAGAAAATTCCTAGGAGTGGAGGGATTTTTATGGGTCATCCTTTCAAAACCCCATGTGGGCTGAAAATTTGAGAAAATTAGACTCAGGACTGGACAAATTGGCCTTTCTGATTATCCCAATTCTCTTGATTTGGCCTGCTGGGAAGATTTTTTTTCTTGTTAAACACTTCTGCTTTCCACAGTCTGCTCAGACAGATAAATGATGTTGAACAGGATGAACAGGAGACTTGTGTTCACACCAATTGAGCTGTCTGCCTTCAGGCACCGTTTCCTCTTATTTCCACCAAGCCTCCATCCATCTATCCAATCAACAGCTGTTGAGCATCTACATATGTAAAGTACTATTAGTAGAAATCACTACTATTTTTTTTAGCATTGACTATATGCCAACCATTGTACCAAGAACTTTCATGTGCCCTCTCTTGATTCACACAGCAAACTGAGATGGAGCCACTATTTATCCCTATTTGACAGAAGAGGATCTTGTGCATCAGCTTGCCCAAGATCTCATAAAAAAACATTGTGAAACTAGGATTTAAACCTGAATCATCTTTCCCCAGAGCCTGCTGTGTTAGATATTATATTACTCTGCTTCCACTGACTTCACATATCCTAAATTGCATGTATCCAGGGGTATTGTAGAAAGAAACATAACAGCAAGTAAAAAGAAAAGAAAAAATAATTCTTTCTTGATTTAAAGAATCTTTCATCTGACTGTTTTTTGAAAGAGTAACAAAGTCATTTACCTGTTCAGTTTGTGCTGCAAGTCTTTATTTCTGTTGCACAATTATTTTTTAGTCTTATACACTCTCACTTCTTGTGATGGATTGATAAAAAGAGGATGATTGTCCATAAAGACTTGTACTGTGCAGAAGAGACCTGGACCTTTGGATTCATGGCTGATCTTGACATTTATAAGATAGGACAACAGTCGCCTACAGGAAAGCCCCAAGGTGGTTTAGCCCGAGCATGTGTCAGAAAAAGCCAGGCTGGGATGATTTCCAACAAATGATATCTTTATTTCAAAAGTGGAAGCAGGGTTATATTTATTTGGATTTCAAGAGTGTGTCTGACTTCATTTAGTCACTACCTTAGAGGACAGTAAAGATAATTATGTTGGCTTTTCGATTTTCGATTCTGAAGCATTTTAGTGCTGGCAGTGTTGGTGTAAGTACCACTAACTGGGGCAGCTCTGAAATACTGTTCCATTTCCAATGTGCTCACTGAGCTTGGTTATTTTCCATCTGTTAGGGAATGAAGATAGTTTCCTAAACTTTCTCTGGAAGTGGTCTGTTTGTTCTCAGTCAAATTGGCCTTTCAATATCATATTCGATTTTTTGATGGTTCTCCTATAAGTGACTGGCTCTGTTTCCTGATTGGAGATTTCTAAAATGTTTAGGGATGAGTAACATTTTGCTTTCTGAATTCAACAATAACAAAATTAGGCTCTATTTTGTGGAGAGTCATTAAAGTGAATATTGTTGCCTTTTCCAGATAGATTATCTAAAGCTTTATTTTTATCAGCCATAATGAAATAAGCAGGGTGAGATTATTTTATAAATTTTAATACAGATCAAAGCCATAAATTAAAACACCATAATGGGAAGATTCCATGTTGGCTTAAACATGTAATTAAATAAATGATTAGAGGCTTCTGAATGAACAATCAGATTGACATGCGGGATGCAGAAAAAAGCAATGAGGTAAACTCTAAAGCTTAGTTTTTGTTTTAGAAACCAGTAGGTGTTTTTTTTAAAGATATTTTCCATGAATATGAAACTGTGAAAAATAGAATAACTCATTGAAAATCGTTTGAAATTAATGATAATGGGTAAACAAAAAATATCTGAGTTTTAAATATACTGAAGAAAAAACCCATTATCAGTATTTATTGAATACTTAACCCAGTAAATACATAGGGTGTTAAACATCTATCTCATCTCAAAGCCAGCTACATTGAGGACAAACTTGTGGACTGGAAGGAAATAACTATAATCTCTGAAATTTCTGTATGAGAACTATCACAACTGAAAGAACTCTAGGCGTTACTTCATGGTGGATGATGTGCCTTTGAATTTTTTTTTATATTTATGAAGGTGCAATCACTGCTGCAGAATGATCTATTAATAGTAATGATGAAATTAACAAGATTTTAAGACACATCTATTCATGTGCAAAAAAGATTTGGATAGCTATAAATATTTTCTGATTTTTATTGTAGGTTTGCTTTCATGAACCAAAATGCTTTGCTAGAATAAGTAAGACAATAGTTTTCATCATTACAAGAACAAAATAGACATCAGAATCATTCTGGCAGGGTTAAAGTCTCCACCATCAAATCGAAGCTCTGTGACTAGAATGGAGTATAATTTAGCAAGGTGGATACCATATGGATGGCACAATGGAGATTTTATGGTTTCAAAAGGAATCAGTTCCACAAAAACAGAAAACATGTTACAACATGCAGGCATTGGGAGGGAGAAAGTGAACAAAGAGATTTATTACAGCATTAGTTTTGGTGAATGTGCAATTTCTAGAGGTGAATTTTTTCAAGTATGTGAGTGTATTAAATGATATGAGATGGTCTAATAGAGTTCTCAATTAGACTATTCTCTAACAGAGAATAGATATCTCTGTGATATCTTCATATCATACATTCTTTTAAGTATTTTTCGATAATATTTTTATATTTGAGTAAAGATCTGATTTGCTAAGATATGCAGTGAGTTTATGTTATGCAATTAGTTTTGTTGCCAGGCAGCCTCAACAGCAGTTTTGATGGGTAATTTGCTAGAAACTATTAAAAGGGCTTTGCTGAAGGTTTGAAACAGTCTGAATTAGCTTCAGAGAGTGTTAGGTGCTGCTATTTTAATGAACTGAAGCTTTGAGTTGGGGATTAAGGTTAGTGAAACCAAAATAATTTGGCACTTTGGGAAATGAAATGTTAACAAAGTTGAGAAGAATTTAATATTCACTCTATCTCTTTTGGCTTTCTAACCTCCACTGGCTAGTATCTAACCTATATCTTAATTTGAGAATACCCTTCTTTTTTCTTAAAGTGCACATTGCAGGACTTCTGTTAAGAAGGGCTAACTAACTGTTTAAATTTTCTGTCTTTGCTTTCTTTGTATCATCCAATGAAGTTATGACATTCTATTGAAAGGCAGGCAAGTCAGGAAGGGTTTCTCTTGTTTTCCCCACACTCTTGCCCTGCTTCTGTCTTGGTACTATGGAGCTATCTCAAGATCTTGGCCATGTTTTTCACCTCTATAAGAAAGCCTTTGGTTTGGTTCTTGATTTAGACTTTTTAAATTCTTGTTTCTTTAGGAAACTATCTTTGATTTCCTCCATGTTGCTGTTTTGAGCACTTTGACCTGCTTAATTCATTTTTGGGCTCAGCTCCCAAAATTCCAACTGGCCAGGCTTTGGCAAACCCAAAGCCTCTTTGTGCATGATACTAAAGGAGTGTTTCTAGGTCACCCTTGGTCTTAGGTAGTTTATAAAACCTCTGTTAATTTACTGTGAGAGTTGTATGAAAATCTTTGTTCTATAAATCAAAATATTTTTACCCATTAATTTATTCTTGGAGTTATTTATTAATATATTTGTTTCTTAACAGTAGTTGTATGAATTACAAACTACATATTTGCTGCTAGTCTGGAATTTTGGCTGCTTAATAGTTGAAACCTCATTACATGCAAAAATTATTCCTACTTAAGACATGTGAATATATTAAGGTATTTATTTGAATGTTGCCTTACCATGCTCCCGAGTTCTTATGAGAAGGAAAAACAGAAAGAAAAAAAATCCAGAGCATTAAAAAAGATGTAATCTCCACAATTGAGCATTTCTGATCTGGAATGCTCTTGACCAGAAGTGTTTTATATTTAGTAGGGTTTTTTTTAATCTCAAAATATTTGTATATTCTTCTGAAAATACAAAATCTAGATTTTTTTTTTCTTTTTGTGGTATTGGGATGAAACCCAGGGGCATTCTACCTCTGAGCTATACCTCCAGCCATATTTTTTATTCTTTAATTTAAAACAAGGTCTCAGTGGGTTAATGGTCCCACTAAGTAGCTACGGCTGTCCTTGAACCACGATCCTCCCATCTTAGTCTCCCAAATGCTGGGATTGCAAGCACGTGCCACCACGCCTGGCTTGAAATATTTAAAAATCTGATACTTTTTGAATATTGGCCAATATGCTATTCATAAGTTTCAGGTAATGAGGCATTTTGAATTTCAGGCTTTTGGATTAGGGATGCTCAATCTGGATTTTGACTTCTAAAGGTAGTTTCACATGATGTGATATTTTGTTTTTGTTATGAATTCTATATCATAAAATATTATGTTAAAAACTATAGTTGACTGAATAATTTATTTCTGAACATCTGCAATTGGACTAGTATTTCATCTGGATGGAGTTGGTGAATGCTTAAGTATTTCCATGGGAACAAATCAGGGTAGAACATTAGGTTTTAGAGATAAAAGTCATATGATATTTAATACTGTAAAATTATTTCTAAGAGTGGCCTACTTGCATAAAAATCCCTCAGTATGGTGATGCTTTAAACTCTTAGACTACAAACCATTAGTATCTTAGTGAGAATTCATGTAACAGATTATTTTCCAACCTAATAGTGGCTGAGATGGAACAGTACATATAACTGATAGTCTTGAAAAGAGCAAAGAGAAAAAGGTTGAACAGTAGTCTTTTGTTTCAAACTTATTCTCATTCTCTTGTTTAATTCTATGTGCCCCAAAGAGACCTTTTATTCATGTTTGGGGGTTTCCACAATATCCCTTTCACAGTTTGGGTTTGGAATATTCTTCCAAAAGCTCACCAGTGTTGGCAATGCAACAAGTTCAGAGGTAGGGCATGGCTGGGGGTGGTGGGTCACTGGACATGTACCCTTGAGGACTGTATCTCTCCTTGACCCCTCCCACTGTCTTTCTTTCTGCTTTTAGCTGCCATTAGTTAGGCAATCTTCCTGCACCATGACCTGTTGTCATGATGGTTCTGTCTTAGAGCCACCCATGGACTGAACTTCTGAAACTGTGAGCCCAAATAAACCTTTTCTCTTCTAAGTTGTTTTTCTTGGGTATTTTGGTCATGGTGATGAAAAGCTGACTAAAACAATCACCAATTTTTTTTTCTACAAAAGATTGAAAATCTGTTGGTGCCAGCAGGCATGACTTATGTGATTTTGGTTTCAGATAGACAAGTTTTGATTTTCTCAGTTTGGGTAGGATTTGACTTTATTTTTAGAAATGTACACTGTATGGTAATTATTCATTTATTTATTTTCATAATAGATGGTGGAACTTTGCAGGACATGGTTGTTTGAAAATGTGATGTATCTAGCTTTATACTTAACTTGTAGGAGATGTTTAGTAATTTTTTCCATGCACATTTATAAAAACTTTGGGGATGTTGCATCAAAATAATTATGCTATTGCGCTTCTTTTTCATTGAATAGGTTCAGTGGCAAATAAATACATTGGTTTCTAAAATATTCTTGCTCAAAATGTCTGCTCAAAGTAAGTCAGCATCATCTTTAAGTTGATTTCCTAGTTGTTCTTTAAGAAAACATCTTTATGATATCATATAAATACAGTCAGAGCTTTATTGTCTAGCCTTTCAAAATGTGATGGATTGCCTCTTTCCTTGAAAGGTGAATAAATCATCACAACCTCATAAATCTTAGTAATCAGTTTTACACCTAGTTTTAAGAATTTCCATAAATAGCTCACGGGGTGGGGCATCCAACCAAGAAGGTAAAAGAGAAGTAGAGAAAAATAGAAAGTGAAAGCCAATATTAAAATTTAAAAATAAATGAGGATATAGTGGCAAGTTCTTGTGTATGCCCAACTGACATGTATGTAACAAGTTCTCTGTGATTTTTGTCATGTAACCCTTGGAAATAGGCTCCCATAGGGAAGGTGATTGTTAAGTAGAATACTAGTTACCAGAAAGAGGCGATTTCTGGCTCTAACCTTTAGCAGGACTTGGATGGATTCTTTGAGAGTTTCCATCTTTATTCTTGGGAGGAGTAACCTAAAATCCATCTGCTTTTCCCAAATTCCTAAGCATATTATCTATGTTAATACTTGCCTTTGGTGACACATGGATTTGGGTATAGAAAAGTTGTGCTTGGATGTCATATGATTTGTATGTCAAATAAATTTATTTTATTTATTTAGTTTTTATACTCTTTTGCAAGTATGTGTTATCATAAAAGCCATTCTCAGAATAGGGAATAATAAAAATATAAAGGATATCTTTTTATTATACACACATACATTCATATATATATATATATATATATATATATATATTAATCTGATGCAGTATTTAAGTCCATACTACACCAAAGCTATTTACTTTTTTCTTTTAAGGTTACTTGTATGCTTTCAGTGGTCCCTGATTTATTTATGGCAATATAAGACTTTAAAGAAAAAATTTTTCAGTTGGGAATGGATGTTTTGTTATATGTCTTGGCCAACATTCTCATTGATGTGATCTAAAGCAACTTACCACACAATTTAGAGGAAGGAGGATCTATTTGCTCATAGTTATTTTGAGATTTCAGAGTTCAGTCTATGTAAGGCTGAGTCTGTGAGCCTCAGGGCCTGGTGATGTGAAGCAGAGAAATGGAAAGAGGAAGGGCTCTACTTTTAATGTTATGGAAGTTGGAAGCAACAGAGAGAAAGCAAGCGAGGAGATTCAAAGACAAAAGCACAGTCCCTAAGTTCATACCCCCAGTGACCCACCTTTACAACTTCATGGCTTAATTATATCAACCCTGAACATTAATACATGAGTACTTCAGGGGACATTCTACATCTAATCATGATATTCTGCCCCAGCCCCTGAAGAGCTTATGCACATTTCAAAATGCAAAATGTACTAGTTCATATCCATGAGTTCCCAAAGTTTTAACAGTTTCAGCATCACTCAAAAGTCCTAAAGTTCAAAGTCTCCTTTGTGACTCATGGTAAACTCTTGGCCATGAGAATCCTGTAAAAGAAAACAAAAAGCAAAATGAAAATCAAGTTACATACATCCAGTGTACAATGGCACAGAGTAAACATCTGCATTACAAAAGGTATAACAAGGCCATAGAAAGAAGGGATGGGACCAAAACAGAATAAAAATTCATCAGGGGAAGCATTTAATCCTGTAGCTTTATTTCTGGCTTCTGGTGCACATGGTGGTGAGATGCAATCTCCAAAGGACTTAGAAATTGGTAGCACACTCTCTCTTCAACCCTGGTTACATGACTCACACCTTACAATCTTTTCTCATGGTTGTTTCATGTTTATGGCATTTCTAAATCTTGGGTTTTTTTTCTTGCAACCTTGGCTTCACCACCACAACTTCACAAATTGCCCTATTTGGGCCTACCGCATGTTGCCTGGCTTTTCAGACCCTTCCTCTGAAATCTTGGAAGAAGACTCCATGACCCCTTTTATTTAACAAAGTCAGCATTATGTGGTCACTGAAATTGACTGCCAGTACTAAAGATGGTCATGTCCTTTTCAAACACTAACACTGGGCCCTTTTTAATCACAGCTACTGCTGGGCCTGCCCCAATGATAGTCACCACTGGACCTGTCTCAGTACTGGGCCCTGCTGGGTTTGTGTCAATCCTGGCCATCACTAGGGCCTTTTCAATCATAGCCACTGCTGCTGGGCTCTTGTTTCCATTGTTCCACACTTAGGCTTGAACTGTCTCAAACACATTACTTTCTTTGTTTCTATGCAAAACATTGGGCCTCCCTTCAGCTATCTTACTTCCTTTTACAGCACCATCTCTAGGTCTCAGCTTTATGCTCCTGAAATGCAATGTGAAAGTCACTGAATGTGAACATCAGTATCTATGATGCAGTTTTGAGATTTTTTCTGCCAGCTTAATCAGTCCATCATCTTTAAATTTGGCCTCACACAAATTTTTCAGGATGTAGGCAAAATATTGATAAGTTCTTTACCAGAATGTGACACATATGGCCTCTGCTCCATTTTTCTGTGGAGCCCTTTTTGGTCTCAGAAATAGCTTGAGCACAGTTTCTACCATCTGCCTTCCTATCAGAATTTTGGCCTTCCATCTTCCTCTCACAATTTTGGCCTTCCATATTCCTCTCACAACCAGTTTCAAAAACTCACAATACACATGCTTAGACTTTGATATAGGAGTGACCCTCACTTCTCTGATATCAACTTTTGTCTCAGTCAAAATTCCCACTACTGTAATATAAAACAACTGACCATTCAACTTAGAGAAAGGAAGATTTATTTACTTACAGCTTCTTTTTTTTTTTAAGATTCTAGAGTTCGGTCTATTTATTTTAAGCTGGGTCTAGTTAGTGTTCAGGGCATGGTGCTAGGAAGGTGAGAGAGAGAGAGAGAGAGAGAGAGAGAGAGAGAGAGAGAGAGAGAGAGAGAGAGAGAGAGAGAGAGGGATGTGCTCTGCTTTCACATCACGGAGGCTAGAAGAAAGAGAATAAACAACAAATAGGCAAGGGTACTCAAAGACAAAAGCACAGGCCATACCTCCCAGGGACCCACCTTCCTTAGCCATATACCACTAGCATAGGTTACCACCCAGTAAATTAATTTCAATGGATTTATCCACTGATGAGATTGTAATGTCCTGATTTAATTATATCAACCTTGAACATTAATACGAGGCATCTTTAGGTGACATTACATATCTAACCTTAAAAATGTTTTAAAGTACTAAAGTAATAGGCTTTTGTCATCCAGCAATATTCATTGAGCAAATACTTATTAAGAGCCTATTATGTGTCAGATTCAGTGCTGGGTACTGGAGATTGAGATAGTATCATGCATGGTTTGAATATATGTGTGTCCCACCCCCTATAAATTCATATATTAGAACTTAAGAAGAACCAATTTTTTTAAATGTGAATTGAACCCAAGGACATTTTTTTGGTGGTACTGGGATTCCTGGAAGCCCTTCTACCTCTAGGCTATACTCCCAGACCTATTTTATATTTTTATTTTGAAACAGAGTCTATTTTTAAAAATTTTTTATTGGTGCATTATATTCATACATCATATTGGGGTAAAAATCTTGTGTGTACATACATGTACACATCACTGATTTAATCCCTACCCAGTTCCCACCCCATTCCCTCCCCATCCCTCCTTCCCTTGCTTGGCTTAGTGGTTGACTTCGATATGTTTAAGTACATTGTGTGTTTTAGAGATTTTCCTCTTCCCCCCATCCTTTCTCCTCCTTTAAGTTGCCTTGTTTGTTCCTCTATAGGATTTCCTTTTTCATCTAGAATTCCTCCTATGACCCATTTCTCCCTAACTCTCACATATTAGGGAAAGCATCTGATTTCTTATTTTTTGTGACTGACTAATCTCACTTAGCATAATGTCCTCCAGTTCCATCCATTTCTCTGAAAATGATGTAATTGAGTTTTTTTTTAATGGCTGAGTAAAATTCCATAGTGTACATATCCCACAGTTTTGTAATCCATTCATCTGTTGATGGACATCTTGGCTGGTTCCATAGTTTGGCTATGGTGAATTGTGCAGCTATGAACATAGATACACATGCATTAGTTTGGTAGTTTGGTTTCCTGTCTTTTGGGTGGATACCCAGAAGTGGTATTGCTGGATCAAATTTGTTTCCATTCTTCTGAGGATTCTCCATACTGTTTTCCAAAGTGGCCAATAAATGCATGAAAAAATGCTCAACATCACTGGCAATCAGAGAGATGCAAATCAAAACTACCCTGAGATTTTACCTAACTCCAACTAAAATGGCAATCATTCAAAATACAAACAACAGATGCTGGCGAGGATGTGGACAAGTGGTAACTCTAAAGCATTGTTGGTGAAACAGGGTCTCTTAAGCCAGGGTGGCTGGCTTTGAACCTGCGCGATCCTCCTGTCTCCACCTCCCAAGCGCAGGGATTACAAGTGTGCGCCACCACGCCCAGCTTGGAAGAACCAGTTTGATAGTATTAAGAGGTAACATCTTTAGGAGGTGATTAAGTCATGAGGGCAGAACCATTATGAATTGGCTTAGCAACCTTTTAGAAAGCAGAAGAGGACCAAGTAGGGCCGTTTTGTTCTTCTGCTTTTCTGTTATGTGAGGACATAACATTTATCACCTTTTGAAGATGTGATAGCAGGTGCTACCTTGGAAGGAGACATTGGGCTGAAGAGATGCCAAACCTTCCAGTGCCTTGATGCTGGACTTCCCAGCCTCCAAAACCATGAAAAATAAATTTATAGTTAAAAGTCTTAAGTATTTTATTATAGTAGTACAAACAGACTAAGAGAGATGGAATAGGAAAGAATAGGTTTCTAATCTGGAACATGAAGTGCTGTGAAAATCACTAACAATTACTAAGCGATCCTAACAATTTTGACAGTTTTGCTCACTGATAAATTTCCCACATTTTCAATAGTGACTCATGTATAACTGATGCTTAAAAGATGTTCATTAAATTAATATTATCTATGAAGTCAATGTTATGACAGGGGAAGTACAGGTGCCATGGCAGGTCAGAGACATCTTCTTCAAGGAAGATTTATCTCATGTCATTCTGATTGTTGTTAGAGCAGCCTAATGCCCCAAAGACCTTCCATAATATAGAAGCTTTTTGTGGTGTTAATGGAAATTTAAAAAAAATTAGAGAGACTTCCGGGAAGATGGCAACCAAGAAAAGCGGGGCTTAAGAGCCCCACTAACAACCAATCTCCATTATCACAAAATCAGCGCCTTTCATAGCCAGAAAACACCATCACCAGAGAAACAAAAAAATCACCAGGCTCCAGAGAGAAAGTGGACTGAGAACAGAGCCACAGAGGAGATACACCGGCCTCACGCCCGAGGACGCGGTAGCAGTGCCATATTGCCGGCGGCAGCAGCGAATTCACCGGATGGCTACAGCAAGCCGAGGTGAGCCGCTGCGGAACAGCCAGGCGAGATTTCTTGGCGCAGGGAACATCTAATGCTCCCAGTGTCTGAGCTCAGCACATGCTGCAAGGACTCAGAGTAGAATTCAAAACCAAGAAGAAATAAGCCAGTCTCTCGGCCAAGGGCATAGCAGCGGCGCCATATTGCCACCGGTGGCAGCAGCAGCGAATTCAATGAGTCCAGTACAGCTACATCTGCGAACTCAAGAACAGTGAGTCAAATTGCGGGCCACAGAGGAGAAATCCCAGTACTGTACTTCCTGGGACTTGACCCAGTGGGGGAGTGGTGGTGGCAGAGATATCACACCATAGGAGAACGTGCAACCTGGCACCCCCCATAGTTTAAAGCAGCCTCTATCGACTCCCTGGGTCGGAGACTCTGTGATACAACCCAGTAAAGGAGTAGTGGGGTCTGAGATACTACAGACTCGAGATCCAGAGCACATTAAGTGAAGTCATAGTGACCCAAGGGAAGAACCCAGAGAAGGCACAAACTTCCAAAATCATGGGAAAGAGGAATAACACTGGAGCAATGAATGCCCACAACCCCACAACATCAGAACCCGATAAAACAGAAAATCAGAGATTTCTAGAAGATCAAACCAGGAAAATAACTGTAGAAATAATAGAGGTGCTTCGAAAATAACTCAGAGAGAGCCAAAAAGAGATAAAGGATGCAATTAATGAAGTAAAGGCCTTAATTCAAAGCACAAACAACCGATTAGACCACATGGAGAACAGAATCTCGCTCTTAGAAGATGATCATTCCAAAAATGAACGCATAGTTTCTAATCCAGAAAAAAATATCCAACAGCAGGAATCTGACATTGAAGAAATATGGGCCCATTTTAAGAGAGCTAACCTAAGAATAATTGGAATAGAGGAGGGAAAAGAAAGTGATACCAAAGGGATCAACAATCTCTTCAGGGAAGTAATAGCAGAAAAATTTCCAAACATAGAGCAAGAGGTTGATACACAGATCCAGGAAACTTATGGAACTCCCTTTAGACAGGATCGGAGAAGAGGATCCCCACGCCACATAATTGTCAAAATGACCAATGTGGAAGCCAAGCAGAGAATCTTAAAGGCAACAAAAACAAAGGGCCAAGTGACATTCAGAGGCAAACCCATTAGAATCACTCCAGACTTCCCAAACCAAGTCATGAGAGCCAGAAGGGCTTGGAGTAACATATTCCAAACTGAAAGAAAACAACTTCCAGCCAAAAATTTTCTACCCAGCCATACTTTCTATCAAATTAGATGGAAAAATAAGAAGCTTCCATGACAAACAGAAACTGAAGGAATTTATGTCTTCAAAACCAGCACTAGAGAAAATACTCAAAGAGATTAACTACAAAGAAGAAATATGTAACACACACCAGAACCAGAGAAACAAGAGTTTCCATCCAACAGACAACTAAGATTGGTTATCTGTGGAGATTCATTATATATGTTAGTCTTTTACCTATCTCTAAATGGTATTGTTTGCCTTTATTGTTGTTAATTTTTAGGATTTCTAGTTGGAATATTAATATACCTTCAGATATAGCATTTGGAAATATTTTATCCCATTCTATCAGTAACTTTTAACTCTATTTACATTGTCTTTGGATATACAATTTTTTTTTAATTTTTAGAGAATTTGTTTACCCTTCTGTTGCCTGTGCCATTGAAATCATATCCAAGAAATCACTGCCAATTTCAGTGTTGTGAGGTTTAATCACCCAGATTTTCTTCTAAAAGTTTATAGTCTTAAGATTTATATTTAGGTCTATTATCTATTTTGAGTTAATATTTGTATATGGTGTTAGGTAAGGGTCCAATTTTATTCTTTTTCATGTAATTATTATTTTTCAACAATATTTAGTCAAAAGATTATTATTTCCTCCACCAAATGTTTGTGGAAACCTTGTCAAAAATAACTTGACAATATATGGAAGAATTTATCTCTAGGCTTTTATTGAACTCCAATTGTTTATATATCTGCCTTTAGAACAGTACTACACTGTTTCAATTATTGTAGCTTTATATGGTTTGAAATCAGAAAATATATATCTTCTAGCTTTGTTCTTTTTCAAGATCGTTTTGGGTACCTCAGTCAACCTACACATATGAACATAAAATTAGTTGTTAGTTATTATAAACACGGATATTTTCAGGTCATTTGTTACACAGACAAAATTTATTACTATAGTGTATGTAATCTGCAAGATAAAACCTTATTTTCATTCAAATCAGTCTTTAATTTTAAACAGATATCAATTCATTTCACTGTCATTGAGAACTGAATGTGACTTTCTTCAGGTAAGCAACTTTTCAGCATCAAGATGCTTCTAATGATGCAGGATATTAGCTCAGGCTGATAGGGTTGGGAAGGTGGAAGAAAACCAACCAACCAACCATTGAATACCCCCTTTACTCTGTCAAGATCTTATAGATGAAACAATGGAAACACCTAAGAGGTTAGAGTCTCTTTGGTTTTTTGGGGGTGTTTCAGGGGTTGAACCCAGGCGAATTCTACCTCTGAGCCCCAGCCCCAGCCCTATTTTTTAAATTATTTATTCTGAAACAGGGTTTTATCAAGTTGAGGAAGGCCTTACAAGTTGTTGAGGCTGGCTGAAAATCTGCAATCCTCCTGTCTTAGCCTTCCAAATACTGAGATTACAAGTGTGTAACACTATGCAGGGCTGGCTTTTTTTTTTAATCAATTTTCATTATTTTTCCTAACTCCAACTTCCATTAATACTCATAATCTTGAATAATAATAAAATATAAAATTATAATTTAGAAAGTACATTTTAGGGTTACAAAGAGACTATAATATTATTTTGGGGGAAGAATTTAAGATTCTTAAATTGTGTGTGTATGTTTCTAGGGATTAAACCCAGGGACATTCTACCACAGAGCTACACCCTTAGCCCTAATTTTATTTTGAAACAGTCTCACTAAGTTGCAAAGGACCTTGCTACTTTGCTGAGTATGGCCATGAACCTGTGTTCTTCCTGTATTAGCTTTAAAAGTACTGGGATTACAGGTGTGCATCACCATACTTGTCAAACAAAATTATTTCTTTATTTAAAAAAGGCTTTTAGAAAAATAAAACTCTACAGGTTATATTTAATTAACCCAGTATATTCACATATTTTATAACTCAATTGAATATTCTCAGGAAACAGGAAATAGCATTTTTTTCTAATTGCACATCCTATGACAAAAGAGACATTTAAGATGTCAGGAAGTATTCATGGTATGTATAATTAATCTTTAAAATGAAATATGTTAGTCATGAAATATACTAATGAGCTAAAGTTAATAATTTACAATGTAGTCATATCTCCAAAGAATATATTGCATACCCTAAATATAAATAATTTTTGTTTCTAAATTATCTTTAATAAAGCTGGGTGGGGGAACAGTATCAGACTGGTAAAATAATGGTTTAATGTAGTTAATATATTTACTATATACAAATTTATTTTCAAAAGATCTTCCATAAATAATCTTTAAAAAATGCCAAAGTATTGACTGAAATTTCCTTTATGTCATACCCCAGTTCAGAATGCCTTGTGAAATGGAGGGGCCAAGACTGAGATGGCAAAATGTTCAATTTATAAAGCTTAAGGTAGAACCAACTATTTATTCAAATCTCATAGAAAATTCCTGTACATAAACATGTATGCATACATGATTCAAAGCTTAGTATATACCCATTCAGGCTTATATCATCAAATGTTGACAGATACACATAAAAGTAAAGAGATTGCTGAATATGGTAGCATACATCTATAATCTCAGTACTGGGGGAAACTGAACCAGGAGGATCACAGATTCAAGGACAGTGTATGATAGCTTAGTGAGATACTGTTTCAAAATACAAAAAAAAAAAAAGGAGGTGTTGGTGGTGCTTCTTAATATGATTTTTAAATTCTTAATGTGGAAATAATGCTGTGTAGGAAAGAAAAGGGCTGTTGGAATAGGTTTGCTGGGATTTTGTCCCAGGCTTACATTTACTGGAGTTTTATTTCCATGTCTGCTAAGTGGAGATGATAATAATACTTACACAAAGCATTGCTGAGAACATTAAATGGACTAATAAATGCAAAATACTTAAAACAATACCTTATAAAAGAAAATATTCAATAAATATTGGCTATTTGATTTACATGACAGATAAAGCTTAGAGACAACTGAATATTTTTAAACTGTTGATTCAATTTAGTTTCTATTCTTACTCCTAATTTGTATATATTTTATTCAGAGTCATGTCTCCTTAAATAAAACCTTAGATCCAGATGTGCTTATAGCCTCACTTCAATTTTTTAATTGAACTGATATTAGAAAGTATATGATTTTCAGAGCATTTTGGAATTTTATATTGCAAATATAAATGGAGATCTGTGTGCTATTTTATATTTTTCATTTACATTTTTTTCTGCATGTTCAAATATATAGATATTATTTATATTTTCAATGATTTTATGTCATTTGTGTGTATTTAAGCACATGGGTTTTATTTTTCAGTTAGGAAAGAACAGTCTCTTTTCTTTTTTGCCTAACTTTGAGAACAATATCATGATTATGGCAGAGACACTTTATCCTCACTGATATCCAGGTGCCTTCTTGCATTACCCTGCCTCCTTTGCATTGTGTTTGGGACAAAGGATTGTGAGTCAAAGTGATGTAAATCACTCACTGGCCAAAGCAGAAAAGAGATATGTGTCCTCTCTGTTCTTCTCTTCCCCTGTTGCGGCAACTCTGAAAGACATGACTTGAGTTGGAAGCACCAAAAGGTGAAGTGTCCCTAAGTCTCTGGGTCACTAAATGGAGAGCCTCAAAACTTGATATACAGTAAGAAATAATTTGCTTATGTCATCACTAAGATTTCGAGTTGTAGCAGCTGTACCAGTTACTCAGACTGATGAAACAGTGGTCAACTGAGAGTGAGCTCATGTAAGATTATACAATGATGCCTCTAATGATGGAGAGAAAAATGTAAGTGTAATTTATAACCCTTATAAAAGTTAGGGCAGCATATATTTTTATTTCTGTGTGGAATTTCAGGCAAACTATAGCCCAATAGCTAAAATACATTGTTTTCTTTTTCTTTTTTGTATGTATCATGCTGAGGGTTGAACCAATGGGGGTTCTACCTTTAAGCTACACCTGCAGCCCTTTTTATTTTTTTTGTTTCAAAACAGGGTCTAAGTTACTGAGGTGAGACTTAAACCTGCAATCATCCTGTCTCAGCCACCCAAGTACTGGGATTATAGGCATGTACTACCATACCCAGCTCCAAAACACTTTTAAAAAGAATTTTAATCTTCTACTTGGTTATCTTGAAAAGCATTAAAGGAAATCCAGCTTATCTCTTCAAATAGCTCTCAATAATTCCTTTGTCATAAGGATCAATGCAGGGGTTTCTTAGTGCTCTTCTTACCATTCATTCATCCCCATTCTGAAAGAGAAAAACATTCCAAAATTGCTGTACAATTTTCCATTGTTTATTTCCTTTCTAAATAAATTAGAAGGCTAAATGAGATGAGAAATATTTCATTTGATAGAGTATTAATCATTAGATAATAGACACCATGAAAGTAGCTCATCAAAATTCATTAATGTTCTATTATTCCCATATTTTGGTTAAGGTTTTATTGATTTGAAAAGTAATAGTCTCTGTTTTGGCATCTGTTAATGTATTGATGTGCTGGAAAAAAATAAAACAAACCCCGGAGGTATTGAATACTTTAAATATAGTTCACCCTGCTTTGTATTTGTGTTTGTTAGCTTTGCATTACTATGACAAAAACTTAAAAGGAGGAAAAGTTCCTTTTGGCTCAGTTTTATAGCTTCACCCCTTGGTTGGTTGGTGCATTGAGATTGGGCCTGGGTGAGACAAAGCATCATGACAGGAGCACGTGTTCAGCGAAGCTGCTCAACACAAGGCTGCAAGGAGGGAGGGAGGGAGAGAGAGAGGGGGGAGGGAGAGAGAGAAAGGGGGAGGGGGAGAGAGAGGGGAGGGAGAGAGAGAGAAGCAAAGTCCAGTGTCTAGTCTTCCTTTTAAGGGCACATTCCATGAACTACTTCCTCCAATGAGGCTCCACCCCTGTAACGTTTCTGCTACCTCCCCATAGAGCCATCGATTGGGAACCTATCCTTTCAGCAGGAGCCTTTCGTAGATAGTTAAGATACAAATCATAATAGTTACAGAGGATCAAGGGGTTGATTCTCATATTTTTGGATATGCTTTCTATACTTTTTCCTGTAATGCAGTATGTCATGAGATTCCGTGGATCATAGATGGTAATGTCAAAGAGGTATAAATTGGAAGTCTAGGCAGAAAAATTAAATATTATCTTTTCTTTGAAGAATTGATTGGCTTAGAAAGTGTGGGAGGCTGTCAGAGTAGAACCAAGATGGCCTTCCTCCTTCTCCAGCATGGCTCAGGGACCACTTACTGTTAGTCCTCCTTGGCCCTGCTAGCTTTCTTGACTGAAGTGTTTCCCCAGCTTTGTGTTTTCTCTCAAGGCCTATTGGGAACCCCATCAGCCAGGGCCCTCTCCTCATTAACCCAGCGATGCTGCGATGCTGCGATGCTCCTATAGGACATGTCTTTTCTGAGTCACTCGCTGACAACTGGCATTCACTGTCCTTGAGCATCTGCTTTTTGTAGGATTCTCTGCATGGCAGCCAGCTTCCACAGGAGCTCTTAGTAATCTCTGCCTCCTGGTTTAAAAGACTGTGGCTCCCATCTTGTGTGAATTGGGATTCTCTCTCTCTCTCTCTCTCTCTCTCTCTCTCTCTCTCTCTCTCTCTCTCTCTCTCTCCTCTCTCCTCTCTCCTCTCTCCTCTCTTTCCTCTCCCTCTTTCTCTCCTTTCCCCCCTTTCCCTCTCCCTCTCTCTCTACTCTCTTTCTTGAATAAGTCTTCTTGAGGAAGTCAACTACTATGTCATGAGATCACTTAGAAGACCTATAGATAGGGCTAGGTAGTAAGGAACTGAGGTTCTCAAACAGTTGGGGAAGAACTGAGGTCTCACAAGGACTATGTGGCTGAGACTGGAAGCAACTCCCCACCCTTTCCCTAGTCAAACTTTTGAATAAGACTGCAGCCTCAGCCAACAGCATCGTTGTAAACTTCTCAGACATGTGTGTTACTAGGGATTGAAAACAGGGCTGCTCTGACAGTGAGTTACATTCCCAGCCTTACTTATTTTTTTATTTTATTTAGAGATAAGGTATTGCTAAATTGTCTAAGTTGGCCTGGACTTTGCGATCCTCCTGCTGCATCACTGGGATTTTAGACATATATACTCAGCTCACTATTATACTCAGCTCACCTTCTCAGAAATTTTAAGCCAGATTTACTCAGTTAAGCCACTCTTAGATTCCTGGCCTGAGAGGACTATAAAATAATAAATGCTGGTTATTTTTGAACTGCTAACTTTGGGTGATTTGTCATGTAGCATTAGATAACTAATGCAGCAACTTATCTCTTCAGCTAGACTGTAATTCGTGAGGCAGGATTATTACCTTCTAGTTGATTTTCTATGATGTTTGCACATATCCATTGATAAGAAGAGAAATGTAGATAGAATGATAGATGGTTTAAAAATATCTTCCTTTAATTTTTTCACAGATACTATTCTGAGCAGCATTCTGTGAAGTAGTTAGTGAAAACTTGACAATACTAATACTCAGTTACTAATGCTAATATTCAGTATACATGGAACAAGTCAAAGAAGATAATTTAAACATTAGCCTAAAACTTAGCAGAGACTGGAGGTAAGGCCCTGATTTTAGAATGTAATTCACTAATTCAATGCTTTTCAAGTCCTTTTCTTCCCCGAGCTCCCTGGAAGTCCTGGCAGCCTCTTTTGCTGCCGAGCCCTCCGGCTCACTGTGGGCGCTGCGGTCATTAGCCTGCTTCATGGAATCATGCTCTAGTTCTGCACTGTCACCCTCAGCAGCATTATCCCACAGGTTGAAAAATGCTTGACTATGCTTCAGGATATCAATCATTCCATTTTTATTTGTCATGGGCACTATGGTTTCAGATAAAGATAACATATCAAGGCAGCTACCCCAGGAAGAAGAAAACATACCATCATATAGAAATATTACAAGCAAAAAATCAGAGTACTCCCTCTGGCACTTAATCGTCAGTCACTGTGCACCAAGGTGCTTTGGCAAGAGAGATATTTTGGGAAAAACAGTAACTGATATGAGGATCATGTGTTGATTTGTTGCATATATGAGATATAACTAATAACAGATGGATGTTATTTATAAACCCTTACTTGTTTATCCTGGTTCTTTTGAACTCTTTTCTATTCTGGGTCTATCAGCTGTTGCTGTTTGGATAATTAATTACACAGTTAAACTTAATTAAAAATTTGAAACGTACATTTTCTATATGGTCTGCATACTGTATTCTCTTGATCATGCAGTTGAATATTTTACATGCTATTTACTGCCCCCACACTGTTGATTTGATTAGTTTTGATCAAGTTTTTTCAGCTGTAATCTTTATTTTTTAATGATATCTCCTTCAAGCCATATCTGTTTCAAGACACAAAGAGAAACAAAAAATGTGGCCTGAATTATCATGCACATTGTTATTTATTTATTTATTTATTTATTTATTTATTTATTTATTTTGCAGGTCTGGTGGTGGAACCCAGGGGTATTTGACCTCCAAGCTATACCCCCTGAGCTATTTCTTATTCTATATTTTGAAAAAGGGTCTCACTAAGTTGTGGAGGGCCTTACTAGGTAGCTGAGGGTGTCTGTAAACTGTGATCCTCCAATCTCAGCCTCCCAATGTCCTCACCATGTCCAGCTATCATGCACACTTTAAATGTAATATTATAAATTGCTTAGAATCATTATGAAATGATTGTTGGTAATGTGGCTTAAAAAAAGAAATCAGGCTTAGTTGAATTCAAGATAGTATTCTACTTCTAGTTTCCCTCTCTAAATAGGAATGTAATGTTTTTGTCATCAGTAAGCAAACTGAACAATGGAGCAGAAGCCTGCTCTGTGCAGAAGATTAAGGAAGAGCATGTTCAACAGTGGGAGAAATAATGAGATGGAAGAGAGAGAATAGAGGAAAAGGAGTAGGAGAAAGAGGCAAGGAGTAACAGAATGGAGAGAAAGGGGGACTTGTTTTATGATGATAGCATATTATTATAATCAGTACAGCGGAGCTTCAACTCCTTTTATCATCATGGAAGTCAAGTCTCTATCTGGTTAAGGTTGGAAGAAGAGTATGTACATGTCATGGAAGGTCAGGAAGGCTTTATACAGTTCTAACTAGTACTTTTTTATCTGAAAAGCTCTCAGAGTCCAAATTTCTTTCTTCTTTGAAATTATCAAAGAATATCAAAAGAATTGCTTCTGAGTTCATTTTTATGTCTAAATGGCTGTGAAAGAACTTCAGTGAAGCCAATATCAATAGAAATGAAATTGTATTCAGTAAGCATTCGAGCACCAAATCATCAAAGTTGACAGTGGGGCAAATAAGCAAACATATGAATGAAAACAAAGTGTTATATGGAAAGTATAGTTGTCCAGAGTTGACGGGAGATTGATTGGTTGCAGGACTCCTGGAAGATACTAAAATCTGCAGCTATTCCAATCCTTTATATAAAACACATATTTTATAAGGCTTATTTGCATACACATGACACATATATTCCCCTAAACTTTTAATAATTTGTAGATAAACTACAGTACTTAAAACAATGTAAATGTCACGTAAATATTTATTATGCTCTATAGTTTAAAGGATAATGAGGAAGGAAAAAGATGGCGGCTGCTGAAAAGGACAAGCATTTCTCAGGGAAGCCCTGGACACAAAGATTTTGGTTTAATATTAGATGGGGACAACTTAAGGAGACACTTCCAGCCACAACTTTCCATCTAGAATATAGGAAGAGAGAGAGTGGATAATGGCAAATTAGAAGCAAGATGACAAGGAGGCAGCTGCCATGCAAGAAAAATGATTTTTGGAAGAACATCCCAGAAGGGATTAGAGAAAAGACCACTTCAGCCGCCCAAACTGGGGACTCTTAACAACATACCTTGTAAGAAAAATGGCCCGCACATGGTGGAGGGAGCCTAGCAGTGCCAGGCCGGGAGCCGAGCCGTGCATCCTGGCAACTAAGTGCCTGGCTGCCGTGCTCCTCTGTGCTGCACTGGGGGCCGCGGTGCACTTGGAACAGCAGATCCTGCTCTATGCGGTGAGGCTGTGGGCCTCTGCTCATGGAAGGGAGATAAAAATCATTGCTGCTGAGTGCTCGATCTCACAACCTCTTCAAAACACACTGTCTTCTATTATTAAAAAAAATGAAAAATATTGAAGAGGGGCCAAGATGGTGGTGGTGGCAGCCAGGACTCAGGAGATGCAGACAAATTCCATCCAATTCACCTGGAACGTTTGGGAAAAAAGTCCCTGCGAAGGGGGACTGCCCTTGCTGCTGCTGCACATGCTTAAAAATTCTGGACATCATATCATGTAAGGAAGGAGCTCAGTAGAGAACCAGGAGGAAGGCGGCAGTACCAGCACTGTTGCTGGTGGCAGAGGTGGAGGCTATTATTTTGGAGAGGCAGAGATCTGATTCAACCCACCTTGATCTTCTGAAGAAATTGCCCCAAAGGTAGAATGCTACTGCTGCGCATGTTCAGGAATTCTTGACAACATGCAGTGTGGGAAAAGTGTTTGGGGGAGAATTGAGATTGTGGAGGCAGTGGCAATGGTGGTGGCCAGTATTCAGGAGAGGCAGAGATCTGATTCAATCCACCTTGACCATTTGAAGAAATCACCCCAAAGGTAGAAGGCAACCACTGCACAGGCTCGTGATTTAGGGACAACATGCTGTGTGAACAAGGTCCTCGGCAGAGAGCCGAGATGGCTATGGCAGTGGCAGTGGTGGTCAGTATTTGGTAGAGGCAGAGATTCAATCCAATCCACCTCATAATTTTAAAGAAATGTCCTTAAAGGTATACTGCTATTGCCGCACATGCTCTGGAAAACAAACTATGTGGGAAAGGTGTTCAGGAGAGAACCAAGATGGCAATGGCAGCAGCAGCAGTTGTGGTGACCAGAATTTGGAGGGGCAGACAGATCCAGTCTAGTCCACCTTTTGGGGAGGAAATCTCCCTAAAAGTAGACTGACTGTTCCTGCCAAACATGCTCAAGAATTCTGGACAACATGCTAAGTGGCAAAAGGGTTTGGGGAGTATCAGAGGAAGCCCCACATAGCTGGTATGGGCCTACAGGCTGCATGTTCTAGGACTCATCAGCCCTCATGGCCACCATGCTCCTCTGAGCAGAGTGGGAGGCCAGGGTGCACGTGGAACAGCAGAGCCTGTTTTCCAAAATGAAGCTGTGGACCTCTGCCTTTGGAGGGAAGACAAAATTAATTACCACTAGGTATTTGGGGTCCCAGCTTTTGCAAAAGACATGTATTGCTTTTTCATATTTAAAAAAAAAGTGGAAGAACATTGGGTGTGGTGGCGCATACCTCTAATCCCTGTGCTTGGGATGGGGAGACAGAAGGATTGGAGACAGAAGGACTCACTGGCTTAAGAGACCCTGTTTTAAAAAAAAAATTATATATATATATTTATCCGGGAGTGTAGCCTGGAGGTAGAAGGGTTTCCAGGAACCCCAGTGCCACCAAAATAAAGGGGGAATATCTGTAGACGACCTGTTCATAGTGACAGAGCCCATTGCACAGCAAGGCCAGTGCCGGGGACTCTGAGGCCAGGATAGGAGCCTGCCATATGGCTAGGCCGGTGCCAGGGCCAGCGAGGCCAGGATTGGAGCCTGACGTGAGACAAGGCTGGTGCTGGTGCCCCCGAGGCTGGGATTGGAGCCTGCCAAAGGGTTAGGCAGGTTCCGGGGCCAGCGAGGCCAGGATTGGAGCCTGCTGTGAGGCAAGGCTGGTGCTGGAGCCTCTTTGGCCAGGATCGGAGCCTGCCATGCAGTGAGGCTGTAGGTGGAGCCAGTGAGGCCCAGATAGGAGCTTGCCTTAAGGCATTGCCAGTGCTGGGGCCTCCAAGGCTGGGATCAGAGTCTGCTGGGTGGCCAAGCCGGTGCCAGGGCCTTCAAGAGTGGGATCGGAACTTTCAATGTGGTGTACACAGAGAGATATCACAGAAAATAAAAAATCAGATGCTTTCCCTAATTTGCAAAAACTAGGAAGAAATTGATAATAGGAGGAGATCTAGTTAATCCCCAAATCAAGCATAGGATTGAGGGAAGGGGAGGGAATGGGATGGGATTGGATAAAGGCTAATTGGATGATGTGTGCTTGTATATCCTCACAAGTCTCATATTCCATTGTGATATTTTACTACAATGCACCAATAGAAATATTAAAAAAGAATAATATGAAGGAAAAAGCCTGTAGATGGTCAGTAGAACGACAATTTTATTTTCAAAGATTTTTCTCAGTTTGGCTGAATTCACAGATGCATAATCTATACCTACAGAGGTTTTGCTGTATATTCTTTAGAAATAATTTTAATCATCCTCTAAAAGAATTTTGCATCCATAAAAGTCATTGCTGAAGAATCAGTTCTTAATAAAGTTTTAATATGAATATACTTAAAAAATAAGCTAAGCAGCTTTATATATGGTCACAGTAAGACTACACAAAGAAAGACGTGAGTATTTAAAAATTGGCCTGTGGCTTCACCTGTTCTTCCGAGACCTATGGTGTAAGAATAGCCTGAAAAGATTTCTAGTGAGACCAAATCCTTGGATTATTGATGATTAGTGATGTGAACACAGACTGAAGCTCTACATAGGCTCCAATATTCTCTCTGTTCATAGTAATCATGCTTTTCTACTGACTTCTAGCATAACTGTGATCCTTTTAAATTCTAAGATTCTAGAATTTTCTCCCTCTATTTTTATTTTTAATATTATCTTAAAAAATTAATGAATATTATTAAAGTTAAGTTTGTTTCTAAGAATATACAGATAGTTCATGTATTTATCATTAAATATTTTCTGCTATGCTGTTTATATACATTAGTGTTATGGAGATGATCATATGTATCTGACTTGCTTCAGTATGTACCCTGAAATCAGGAGAGGCTCTTCCCGTGGATGACAGCACATGTGGTTGGACCTCAAGCTTGAGATAAGGAAGGTTGGCAGAAGTGTCGGAAGGTCAGGTATAAGATCCTGGATTCCAAATTCAGAATATCTGGGTTCAGTCAAACTCATGTTCCACCAGTTATGTTTTGTGTGATCATGCATACTAACCTATGTGTCCCTAAGTTTTCTCAAATACAAATAGGAAATTAATAGTAATAACCACCTTATAGCGTTGCTGTGAGAAATTCAGAGAAATATCTTGGCATATTTATAAATTACTTATACTTATTGATAATTGTTTTTTATCAAATAGTTATTATTGTGAAAAGATTTAAATTCTGGCTCTGTCACATACCAGTGTAATCTCATGAAATGTCTTAACTCTTCAGTTTGTCAATACCTCAAATGAGAACACCTCTATCATAAGGTTATAATGGGAATTAATGGCCTACTATGTAATGTGCCTAGAGCTTAGAACTTGAAATATGTAAATAGTAATTTCTTCCTAACCATATGCATGGCAGTCTAATACATGTCTGAAAATCCTGACCAGTCCTGTAATCCCAGTACTTGAGAGGCTGAGACAGGAAGATAACAGTTTTGAGGCCAGTCTCAGAAAGTGAGACCCTCAGCAACTTAGCAAGACTCTGTTTTCAAATAAAATATGGTTGGGTGTCTATCTATCTCAGAGATAGAATACCTCTGGGTTTAACCTCTGGTACAAAAAAAAAAAAAAAAAAATTCTGACCAGTGAGACTGGAGAGTAAGATTGAATTTTATAGGATGAAAGAAGGGTGACAACTTTCAAGATTTCAATGCTCCAACATAAATATTTTTCTAGAGTTGAAGCAACTTAGAGAAAAGCCAACTCCCCTGTCTGGGTGTGTGCATGAGAACCCTGGTGAGAAGGAGGCCCAGGAGAAGATTGCCGAGAAATGTCAGTTCCTGGCCTCCCTTGGAAACACCGCACCAGTTGCTTAGCTGGCAATTTCCAGGGACAGTGATTATCCTGTGTCCTAAATAGTCAAAACTATTTTTGTAATGATATGAAGACGTTTGCTTTTCACTCTCATTCTCTCCTGAGGGTGCAGTGGAATTTCCCAGAGTCTGTAAAATGTGCAATGATGTTACCGTTCTCAAGGTTAGTGGGGTGTGTGCTCATGTGCTTTACATTGTAAAGTTTTCTCAGTTTTCATGCCTCACCAATAGCTATAACTCATGCAACAAAAGATCCTTGGAGTCTGATAGTTTTTGAAGGTGTAAAGGGAGGCCTGAGATCAAAATGTCTGAAGGTCACTAATCCAGAAGATGGAACCATCTTATTTGAGATCTCCAGCTACTTTTCAGATGAGTTTGATGCTAGAAACTTTCTAGGACGCTCACTTATTTCCCCGGATCTTCACTTTCCTTACTCCAAACTCTTATTCAGTCCACCTCAGTTCTTTTTTTTCCTTTTGTTTGTTTGTTTCTTTTTTTTTCTTTTGGTTTTACTGGGATTCCTGGAAAACCTTCTACCTCCGGGCTACACTCCCAGACCTATTTTTGTATTTTTATTCGGAAACAGGGTCTCTTACGCCAGCGCGGCTGGCTTCGAACCTGCGCGATCCTCCTGTCTCCGCCTCCCAAGCGCGGGGATTACAAGCGTGCACCACCACGCCCGGCGACACCTCTGTTCTGTTGACACATTCTCCTCCTACAGATCGTAGGGCAGTTGATTCCATGGATGTTCTCTGCTGGTCATCTTTATGCCTTCCTTTGAATCTACCATAGTCAGTTGGATTGTAGAAAGCCAAATTCTTTGATTTCTGGTCAGGTTTTGGACGCATCCTCCTTCAGCCATCACCTTTACCGTCCACCTCTCAACATGGACCATTTACTTTATGTTTCTCAGGTTTAGAGCCATCATGCCTCTTTTTATGGCTCAGTCATTTAAATTTCAGGTCATTTTTAATAGAGCCTCCACCACCGCACTTATTGTGTCAAATATATAAAGAATAAAAGATTAGGGGGAAAAGCAAACATGGACTTCATTAAAATTGTTCCAAGTGAAGTTTGATGTTTGTTCTTCCCTATCCCAAATTGTTGTAATTCTACAAGTCTGGTAAAAATTATTCTGACACATGAAATGACATCTGGAAAACAAAGCTGTGCTAATCTTCATTTGAAGTGCCTCTGAAAAATTGTTAAAATGAATAATTTGAAGAGCTTGGAAGTATATTAATACTGTATGAGGCAATCATGCAAATTAGGAGGAGTCCAAAAGTCCTGGGTCAAACTGAAGAAGGCACAAAAGAAATCAGCTTTTGAACAAGTAGGAATTTGAATAAATCTTAAAAATATTATCTATTTTTATTGACATTAGAGGCTTACTTTTGTTAGATGTTTTCTGGCCTCTAACTACTATGAGAATCAACTGGCAATATGATATTTAAAATAAAAATTGTATTTTATTTTAGTTTTTATTTTTACTTTTTGTGGTACTAAGATTGAACCCAGAGGTGTTCTACCTCTGAGCTATACTTGTTTTGAAACAGGTTCTTGCTAACTTTCTAAGACTGACCTTGAACCAGCAGTCCTTCATTTTAAGTACTGGGATTATAGGCATGTGCCACCATGTTCAGGTTTATTTATTATTTTTTTGATAAATTGCTTCTTACACATTTTTTTGAGACAGGGTCTCTGTGTTACCCAGCGTGGCCTCAAACTCATAATCCTCCAGCCTCAGCCTCCTAAGTAGCTGAGACTATAGGTGTGTGCAGCCACACCTTGCTTACAAATCTTTTGTAATATTAAACTACCCATAATCACACATATGCGTGTCTTCATGAGGCAGATGGCGAGTGTTTGTCAACACACTGCTAACTCAATTCCTTTTCAGATGCACCCTCTATAAGGCCACTTAAGAGTCCTCACAATGTGATGACTGGCTTCTTCTAGAAGAGCTATCCAACAGAGAACGGAGTGGTGGAAGCTACAATGTCTTTACGACCTCCTTGTGGAAGTGCTAGGCAGTGTCTTAGTGGTTACGAAGGTGAGCCCCATCCAGTGTAGGAGACTACACAAGAACCCTGGGCATCATCTTGGACAATGACTACCACAGTGCACCTCCTGGTTCCCAATGCTTCATGTCTCTCTCACATGCAGAATACACTCACACCCCTCCAATCCCTGAATATCATCTTATTAATTAATTTGCCAATTATTTCTTAATAAAATGGAGGGAAAATCTTTGCTTTAGCTTGTCTTTCTCTGCTCACATTATGGTATAAGCACAAGAAGCTTATAAGCAGCATCTTCAATATTCTACCTTAACTCTCCTTAGCTGGAGCATTCCATTACCAGGTGGTACTTATTCTACTTTCTACATGACTGCAGGAAATAATCTTGCTAAGCTAAAACAAGCATCCCCTTTCCTCTACTCTCCACTGTCTTTTCTCCATATCTCTTTTAGGCCTCTACTCACCACCCTCCTCTGATGTCTCCTTAAAGTCTGTTTACTCACTTTAAGGTCTCAATAATATTCTTTACCAAATCTTCATAGACCCTGCCCACTGTCTTTCCCAAAGCCATCTCTTCATTTTTTATTTATCTGTTACTCTAGTAATTCACTTCCAAGTACCAATGTACCAAAATATGAATTGGATATCTATCATGATGTAAAAAACACTCCAAAACTTAGTAGCTTATATTGATAAACATTTATCATTTTGCAGTTTTTTCTTTGTAGGTCAGAGAAATTTAGAGCAGTGAGGTTGAGTGGTTCTGGCTTGAAATCACTCATGAGGTTAAAGTTACATTTTTGGCTTGAGATGAAGTCAACTGAAGGCTTGACTGGGGCTGAAAGAGCTGCTTCCAAGATGGCTCACTTACAATGATGTTGGCAGGAAGCCTTAATTTGTCACAGGCTTTTTGGCAGGAACGTTCAGCTCCTTACTATACATCTTCTCCATAGGGCTGTTTGAGTGTTCATGGGAGCTGACTTCTCACAGAGCAAGTGATCCAAGACAGAAGGAGAAAATTATAGCTGCAATGTCTTTTATGACCTAGCCTGAGAAGTCATTCACTGACATTTCCACAATATTCTGCTGCTTCACGGATCAACCCTGTTCAACATGGGAGGACCTTCCTGGAGTCCATATTGCTGTTACTGCTTAGTTATCCACCATATATATATATATATATATATATATATATATATATATATATATATATATATATATATATATATATACATCTAGTATACTTCTTAAAAATGCATAAGCACAGCAAAATATTTTTTCTAGTCATTTTTTTTTTGTGTGTGTGTGGGTCTGGGAATGGAACCCAGGGGCATTCAGCCTTCAAGCTACACTCCTGCCCTATTTTTTATTCTTTGTTTTGAAACAGGGTCTCACTGAGTTGCGGAGGGCCTCACTAAGTAGCTGAGGCTGTTCGCGAACCATGATTCTCCTGTCTCAGCCTCCTGAATGCTGGGATTACAAGCATGTGCCACCACGCCTGGCTCTAGTTATTCTTATTTTATAAAAGATTCTGAATCAATTTCTGACCCCAAAGTACAAGTAGTGGCTTCTGGAACAAATGTAGGGGTTAATATTGCCCTCACAATGTCCACTGACATTGTAACTTAAAAAAACCCCAAAAACTAGGGGGTTGGTTGCAGTCTTTTGACTGAGTCCTGGGGAGCTAAGCATGTGGGCTGGTGGATGTATGGACACAGCTCACTTTCAGTCCAGTGACTGGTTTCTTGTTCTTGTATCCATTTATATCCATCCCATCTTTTCTTCAAGCTCCCTAAATGCTAATTGTTGTCACCTTTCATTTCTATCCCAAGTTTCTTTAAACCTTCATACAATTAATACCTGGAAACTCTACTTCAGGCTGAAACATGCCTGGATCATATTTGTGCTGGGATATTTCCTGTTATACTAGAAACCACTAAAAAACTGTTATACTAAAAATTAGGAATTAAACTCTTAGGTAACTGAATAAGCATGGCTTGCTCTTAAGTTTGGAAGCTGGTTCCTCTTTTCTCATCTGTAGCTTATCTCTGATGAACCTTGATCAATCCTAAGACACAAATAACACATACCTTTGTTGAATATCATTTCTTGGTCGCTTGTCTTTGAAGCAAAAGATATTGCCTTAAAAGTAGCAATATTCAATTTCTCTTGTTTTCTTTCCTACCTTATAAAAGTTAAACCCAATGTAATGGGATCTTCTGTTTGATTTTTGGATGAAAATTAGAATTGGAATCAGGGAAGTGTGGAGTTGTTTGAAGAGTTTGATGCATGACATTAAAAATACTTTTCTCAAATCACAGTTGTTTGATGAGGGGTAAGGATGCTGTTCACTGCATGAACACAGTCAGTTCAGGTGTCTTTTTCTGGAATTGTCTTATCACATATGTGACACTCCCATGTGGGGTCAGAAGAAGGAACCACAAGGCCTTGGAGAGGTTGTGAGTGGGTGGGAGGATAAGGCCTCACCTTAGCCCTCCAGTGAAAATATGAAAAGAGACAAAAGAAAAGTTGTCCAGGAACAGGTATGTACACGCTGATCCCTGAGGCTTGTAGGAATGGTGACGGGTGATTGCTCCATTTAGCTTGCTGGCCCAGATCAACTCATCCTTCCATTCAAACATGACTCTATCTACCCATCCACCTTCAACAAACTTTTGGTGGACAGATACTCTATATCACAAAGTATACAAGTTTTGTGGAACTAAAGCCATTATTTTAGGTTTCGGCTCCACTCTGGCTGGCATCTATCAAATCCAGTTCAAGGTACTTCCTATTCAAATAATCCATACCATTACCAGGAGTGGTGGCGTACACTAGTAATCCCAGTATTGGGAGGTTGAGACAGGAAGATCGCAGGTTTGTGGCCAGCGTCAGCTACTTAGTGAGGCCCTCCACAACTTAGTGAGACCCTGTTTCAAAATAAAGAATAAAAAATAGGGCTGGGGGGTATAGCTCAGAGGTAGAATGACCCTGAGTTCAATACTCAGTATTGCAAAAAGAAAAAAAAATCAATACCATAAATACTAAATACAATACCCTATAGCAATCCCCAAAGAGCCACGTGTGTATTCTTTTAAAGTTCAAGCCACAGCAGAGAGAGAACACTTCAGTTTTCTTCCTTTCAAAGCCAAGTTTCAGGTAGTCCAGCACATTTCCTATCTTGAAGGCAAAACGATATGAGGAACCAAATAAAAAGAGGGTAGAAGTCTAAAAACATCACCTGCTTGGGGAGCAGACAGTTGTTATGTTAAACCAGTGATAGCAGAAGCCGGGCTGCTCTTTGCTCTTGAGAGGTCAGAGCTGATTTTCAGCCTGTGCTTCAGAAATGATTTTCACTGCTGACACGGTCGCAGGTTCTGTCAATGGCAGATGGCTCCCTGGAATCTATTTCATTTTCTCCCTCTCTTGCTCACCAGCATTAGCAATCCCGTAGGTGTGCCTCCTACTCCAGCTTTTCTCACCCTGGAGGTGTGCTCCAAAACACCGTCTGTTTCTCTTCCATGGTTTGGTCTCTGCAATATATGCCTTTATTAAAGAGCATATAAAAAGGCAGAACCCAAGTCATAATTTTGCATAGTCTTTAGTCTAAAATGGCTGTTACGTACTTTCCAAAAGCAAAAGGGAATAGGAAAACAATTCAAGCCATCCCGGCCTCGTTCCGGAAAGGAGAAAGCCTGCGGGCTGAAGCAGCCCCGCAGCCCCACACCTCTGTGTGGAGTTGTGAGCTGCAGCCCTTGGAAGTTATCATTGTTACAAAATGACGGCATGGAAATAAAAAGAAGCCAGTTAAAATGTTTTACAGCCAATGTTCTTTGGGTTTGTGTTTCACTAGTGCTATAATGCTAAAGTATACTGAAAAAAAAATCTCTACCTGGAGTCTAAGTTTTGCTACAAAACTAATTTTCCATTAATTGACACCTTAATCGTCCCCAGCAAGCCTTAAAGGGCTGTCTGAAATGGGAAAAGCACAGCTTGTAACTATTCTGCAATTCTGATGATCTAACCACCCACACTGTATAACTATACACTTATTTAATCACGCTTTTAATTTTTCAGAAAGGTGCTTAATTTGAACTCAAGCAGCTGAAATGGTTTCATTATTTCAGATAATGGTTGCTTTAGTTCATTTCATTTTGGGTGATATGCAGTGGTTTTTATTTTATTTTTAATATAATTGTATTGGTGCGTTGTAATTATATATCATAATGAGGTTCTGAGTGATAGAAACAGACTAGCACATGGCACTTGGTGTATTTCCTTCCGAATCTCACACCCCCCTCCTTATACATATTGCTGAGATTGGTACTGATAATTTTGACCCCTCCATTTCCCAATCCCTCTCCACCACTCCATTGGAATCTCTTCTACTTTATCTGAAGTCCCTTTTTGTGCCCAATTTCTCTTTAGCCTTCATATTATGAGAGAAAATATGTAACCCTTCACATTTCCTGAAACTTGCCAGCTAATCTCACTTAGCATAATATTCCCTAGTTCCATCCATTTTCCTGCAAATATATATATATATATATATAGATAGATATATAGATATACCCTTTGGACTGGGATTGAATCAGAGATATTTTGCCTCTGAGTTACACCACCAGCCCTTTTTATTTTTTGTTTTGAAACAGGGTGTTGCTAAGTTGCTGAGGCTGGCCTTGAACCTGTGGCCATCCTGTCTCAGCCTCCCAAGTGCTGAGATGACAGGAGTGTGCCGCTGCAGTGACATAATTTTGTTTTTTATGGCTGAGTAAAATTATTTTGTATGTATATACCACAGTTTTGTAATCTCATACATTGTATGTTTATTTTTACTCAGCGTATCCATTTGTTTCTTGTTTAAAGTTTCTTCTTTATTGATAGTTCCTTTCATCCTCCATATCCTGATTTCTTTCCTTAGCAATTTGATCATATCCAAAACCAAAGTCTGAATTTTTCTGGCATTTTCTGTTCCTCTGTATCTGTGCCTTCTACTGTTATGCGATTGTTGCTTAATTAGTCCTTTTTGTTATATTTCCAGGGTTCTTAGTTTTGCACCTTTTTTTTAAGTGATTTTTTTTGCCTTCTCTTTTTTTAAGTGTATTCTGGGTAGGCTTATTTCTTTTACTTTCTTTTTTCTTTTTTTTTTTTTTTTGGAGGTAGCAAGGATTGAACCCAGGGGCATTCTACTGCTGAGCTATCCTCATAAACCTTTTTACTTTTTGTTTGAAGGAGAATTTCACTAGGTTTCTGAGACTTTAAGTTGCTGAGACTGTCCTGGAACCTGTAACCCTCCTGTCTCAGTCTCCCACATACTGGATATAGTCAGACTGGATAATGCTGAGACTCACTTCAAAGGCACTGGAGAGTCTTTTTGCCCATGACATTTACATCCTGAAAGAACCTGTAAGTTGGTTTCAGGCAATTTTTAAAATCTCAATAGCTGTGGGTGGAGGGCTGATGTTAAAAGGTGGACACTACCACAGAAAAGAGATTATAGTAGCTGAGTGTGGAGTGGAAGACAGAGGAGAAACATGACAGGGTGGGCCAGGATTGGGCCTGGAAAGGCAATGATGAGGCAGGGCCAGGCCACCAGAGACCGTGATGAGGTGGGACAGGGCCAGGAGCAGGAGAACCATGGGATGAGAGGCATGGGATGGAGCAGGGAAGAAGACCAGGAGGGTCACATGATGGGGGGTGACAGGGCCAGGGCCAGAGAGACACCTGAGGAGGTGCTAGGCCATGAGAACCACTGAGGAGGCAACAAAGGCAAGGAGATGCACGTGAAGGGGTGAATGAGGCCAGGAGATGCATCTGAGGTGGGGTGAGGGCCACAAGAGGCCGCCTTTTGTTTTTAATTACCATAGTATTGAATGTTATGCAAGTTGGTGGAACAAAAACAAAGTATTTGCCTTTTTTTTTCTTTTTTTAGTGGTACTGGGGTTCCTGAAAACCCTTCTACCTCTGGGCTACATTCCCAGACCTATTTTATACTTTTATTTGGAAACAGAGTCTCTTAAGCCAGCATGGCTGGCTTTGAGCCTGTGTGATCCTCCTTGTCTCTGCCTCCCAAGCACGGGGATTACAAGGCGTGCGCCACCACGCCCGGAAGTATTTGTCTTTATATAAGAAAAAAGGGCTTATTTCTGAACTTGAATCAAGCAATTACTTGAGCACCTGCTGTGTACTTAAGTATATTTGACGTTAAAAAGTTAAATAAGAATGTGTAGGTTTCTATAAAAACCTCACGTTATTTGCTGAGGTTAGAGAGAAGCTTGACCTATCTGAGCATTTCAGTCAAATGTCTGCTCTGAGTGATTACATTAAACACACACACACACACATACACCTCTTGAAACATCGCAGCACCTAAGGCTCAGAAGACTTGGCAGTTGCTTAAATTTGCTTTTTCTCGGATAGAAACATACCTTAGGCAAGAACAATTTGTTTTTGCTAATTTTTCTGCATTGGTTTTCTATGATTAAGTGTTATTCTCCAGCTATTTCAACTAATTACCATTGTCTCCCCAAAGGCTGATGAAACAAGGAAGTTGGGCCGAATTAGGCTAATTTTACTCCATGGCTTATTAGGCATCCACACGCATGTGTTACTGTGCTAAGTACTATATCCAGCAAGTTAAATAGCTATTATCCCTGCCTTCCACATGATCACTCCCGGAGATTTGCAACAAGGGTCTGGATGGGCAAGGAGGTGCAGCTGCGTCCACGCTGCCTTGTAGCCTCGTACTGAGGCACGAGGTGATGAGAAACTGTAGCTCAGAATGAAGTGGGAATGGCGACGGCATCCGCCTCTTTGAGCACCCCGACTGTTGGTGTGGAAGGATGAGTTGGTACAATGTATTTTGGAAGGGTAAATGGGGAGGCGGCCCAGGCGTGCGTCACTTCTGTCATTTCGCCTGCAGTGGTGGCTGAGTTCCTCTCTGAGCTTTATTTTGGCTCCTGTGTGCTTGTTATTCTCCTTGTCTATGATGTCTTGTCTGCAAATTGAGGAATGAAGGAATGTGGTTGGAGAGGATGACTGTTTCGCTTTTTTAATTGTGCTTGGCACTCTGTGATTGGCTTGCATATTTATCATGTTATGTTGAATAAAATGCACGTTTCTCAGAGCACACACATGTAGAAATTGGAAACGTAAATAAAAGGTCTGTATTTTGTATGATCACTCTTTTTTAAAATTTTTTATTTTTTGCAGAACTCAGGATGGAATCCAGTTCCATCCCATTCTACCTTTGAGCTACACCTCTAGCCCAGCCCTCTTTTTTTATTATTTATTTTGTAACAGGGTCTCACTGCGTTGCAAAGGGCCTCCCTAAGTAGTTGAGGCTGTTCATGAACCTCCTGACTCAGCCTCCCAAATGCTGGGATTACAATCATGCACCACCATGGGATACAAAATTGAATGAAAGAGCTTGACAGAGAACTAAGTAAAAGTTATTATTTTTCTTTTCTTTCTTTCTTTTTTAATTAAAGAAGACCTATTGCTCTTCCAGTAAACCAGTGGCTCCTCCTCTCAGAGATACAGATTCAATTTGGTCAGGACCTAGGTGTTATTAGACTTTTAAAGCTCCCATACTGGTTTTGATGGATATTTTAGCAGAGTGGCTACTGAGACTTTCAGCTTATAGAGAATTAGAAGCAGAAACTATATTTTCTATTACACTGATTAGTAGAAGCACAAGAAAAAATTCCCAAACTAATTAGGTTTGCAAAAAGCAATAAAAACTGGGTTTGTTGGTACACCCTTGTAATAACAGTATCTGAGAGGCTGAGACCGGAGGATTGCAGATTAGAAGCCAGCCATGGTAATTTAGGGAGGCTCTCTGCAACTCTGTGAGATCCTGTTTCTAAATAAGAAATAAAATTGGCCTGGGGGTGTAGCTCAGAGGTAGAATGCCACACACACACACACACACACACACACACACACACACACACACACAATAAAATAGTATATAACAAACCCTGCTCACTAATAAATTGATCCAGTAATATATAGGTGATCTGCTTTTCTGACACTAAAAATGTCACAGGAAAATTATTGTAATTTAAAATGCAACGTTAGTTGAATTCTACTTATTCAGTATTTGAAGAGATAAATGTTTTTAAGCATTGCACAATGTTAAACCATCACATGGTACCCCATTAAAATATATTTTATAATATTTATAAAATATATTAAAAATTGAATAGTTTCTTAATTATAGCACCAGAAAAAAAAAATACAAGCCTTTCTCTTTGGTTCTGGTCCTCTTACCAGCTGTCATCATACAGAATCTACACTAATACCTCTGCTTTGCCACAGACATCAAAAGATAAGCTTTCTTCCCTCTTGGGTGTATTCATTACACTGTATTGTTATTGTTTCTGTATTTATTTACATTTACAACAGACTTTCCAAAGCTCCATTAAACTAAGGATAACATTTTCTCGCTCATTTTTGTATTTCCGGCTTCTACCATAGTCCTAGCCTGTGTTAGATAATATTTGTTACATAAACTAATAGCCTTATCTCTTATTCATACTAAGGAATTGAGTTCAACCAAAGTGCTTAAGATGGGGCCTAGAAATTAAACATAAACAATAAATATTTAGTGTCCATTCATTGTAGTGAGTCATGACTACCTCACATGCTGTGATGTGTGTTCTTGAACATTTCTTTGTTTTTGTGTATTTAGAACCTTCCCATTTTTTCAACATTATAAATCTCATTAAGTAAGTGTTTCCATGCATATAGTTTACTTCTACTTTTTGATTGTTTTCTAGGGTGAATTTTTCAGAAGGGAAATTCTTAGATTGGTGAGTAAATCATTTTTATAACTCTTGAAAATGCTTCCCATGGTTCTTTAAAAATTATTCCTATGGAAAAATCTTGAACATATGCAAAATAAACAGAATAGCATAAGGATCACCACAAATGTACTATTCATATTCAACAACTATCAACATTCCACCACTCATGTTTCATCTATGTGTCACTGATTATATAGCTATTTTATTATATTTACTTAGTCACCTACTGGTGGGCATTTGAACTACTTTCAATTTTAGGAGCAAAACTTCTAAAATTATTCATATAAAATTTTTTTCTAAGCCGGGTGTGGTGGTGCACGCTTGTAATCCCAGCATTTGGAGGCTGAGACAGGAGGAGCCTGCAGGTTCGAAGCCAGCCTCAGCTACTTAGTAAGGCCCTTTGCAGCTCAGTGAAACTCTGTTTCAAAATAAAGAATTAAAAAAAATAGTGCTGGGAGTGTCGCTCAGAGGCAGAATGCCGCAGGGTTCCATCCCCAGTACATTAAATAAATAAATAAATAAATAAATAAATATTTTTTTTTCTCAGCATGTTTTCAGATTTTTGAGAAAAAAACCCTAGGTGTAGAGTTTTGGGTTGTATGGTATGTTTAAGTTTATAAGAAACTATAAATATTTTCCCCAAGAGTAGCTGTGATATTTTATATTCTTAGCAACAATGTATGTGAATTCCAGTCGCTCAAAAATTTTAGCAACTGGAGTTATTAGACATTTTTAATATATTGTATTAGCCATTTTAGCTGGTCTCTTGCTATCTAATGGTTTAATTTTTATTTCTCTGATAACATTAATGTTGAACATTTTCAACATCAATATACCTTATTTTGTGAAGCTAATGTTCAAACCTTTCACCTATTATGTTACTGGCTTTTTAATCTTCCTATCATGGAGTTTGTTATATATTTAGGACACCTGTCTTCTTTTACAAACATGTACTGAGAATATTTTTTTTCTGGTCATAGGTTTTCATTTTGTTTTCTTAATATATTTTGAAGAGCAAAAGTTTTTAACTTTTGTAAAATTAAATTTACCAATGATTTATGATTCATAATTTTGTATGTATGTGTCAGAAGAACTATTTGCCTACTTTACTGTTGCACAAATTTTCTCTTGTGTTTTCTTTGAAATAATTTTTATGTTATGATATGAGTAGGATTGTGTTTAATTTTGGTATGATTTCAATTACTCATATAAAAGATTGCTCATTTTCCTTGGCACCTTTGTTGAAAATAAATTAACAATATATGAGTAGATGGCATAGTGCTTGGTTTGTGTGTATAAACCCATATACTGTCATAAATCCTGGCCTGCCTGTCACCTAGCTCAATAATGAACAACATTGTATTGTTCTTGTTTCATCTGTGCTTTCTTTCAGAGCACTGATTTATTATTTTGATAGTGTTTTATGATATAAAATATCCATACATTTATTCTTGAAAGTTTTAACTTTTATGTTTACATCTATTATCCATCTCAACTTAATTTTTGTATATGGTGTGAGATAGGGGTGAAGGATCCTTTCTTTGGATATTCAGCTGTTCCAGAACATTTTTGGAAAAGATTTCCCTTTCCCTGTTGATTTGCTTTGATCTCATTGTTGAAATTCAATTGGTCTTATGGATCCACTTCTGGTCTCTGTATTCTATTTCGTTGATTTGTGCCACATTCCATATTGGTGTCAGTTTTAATGACATTCAACAATGATTTTGAACAGTCTGAGATAGTTTTTTAGCAGACTTAGAAGGCAAGATTGATCTTGAGATTCTTGTGTAAATGATTTGTGGAGGCTGTGTTCTCAGGAGTAACCAGAGGACATTGAGGGCTTGTGACAAGATAGGGCAAAAGAATGGTCTAGGCAAAAATACAGTTAGATCTAGTCCCAGCCTCATCTGCAGTGTACATAGCCCCCCATATTTTCCTATAGTAATAATTTTTAAAGTATCATCAAAAGCACTTTCAAGAGTTATAAAAATGATCTATTCACTGGTCTAGCCCCAGCCTCATTCCACAGTGACCTCTAGAGATAGAATCATACCACAGAGGGTGTTCTGCCCAGAGATGGAAAGCTGGACTGTTACACCTAAAGTCAGTAAGTATCACCTATGGGCCACACCTGGGGGGGGGGTCACCTCTTAGATCTCCAGGTGAGCTGGCTCCCTCTTGTCAAGTGCATTCTCAGGTAGACTAAGGTAGAGGTGGAGAAAGAGGTGTGAACCTTTAGCAGCCAACACCCACATGTAGCTGGCTGAATGAGTGGCCAGCCCCAGACAAACACACCTGGGTAGTCACCAACAGCATCGGTGACAGGAGCACTTCTGAGAATAATATCAGTGAGAATAGTCTTGGAGTTTTACATACAATCTTCATCATATGTCATCAAAGCAACATCTGTTATCCTGATGATTTTAAGCTGCCATTTTTTTCCTGGTTATTTCTTCATATTAGCACTTTTGCTGTGTAAAGCTATTATGATTATGGGGGAAATGCAATTGTTAATCATTCAATAAGTTTATATTTGCCCTTTCAGTGTGATGTGTGGGCAAATACATGGTGCTCTCTATTGTCATCAATGTGTATATTAAGGGTGAACCTCTTGTCCATGATTTGAGAAGCAGGTGATTCTAAAATCATGAGGTTCTTAATGGCCAATAGAAATCAGAGCTTCCATGGGAACTCTAACATCTACAGGGATTTGTGGTACTTGAAGTTGATCTAGATATTTGTGGAATCAGTTTCCTACTTGGTGTGAGACTTGACCTAGCAGCTTTGATCATGAACTCTACTTTTCTAGCGGACAACAGGAAGCATTTCTTTTTTTATTATTATTATTTTTGGGTGGTACTGGGGTTCCTGGAAGTCCTTCTACCTCTGGGCTACACTCCCAGACCTATTTTTACATTTTTATTTGGAAACAGGGTCTCCTAAGCCAGCACGTGCGGCTGGCTTCGAACCTGCACGATCCTCCTGTCTCTGCCTCCCAAGTGCGGGGATTACAAGCATGCGCCACCATGCCCGGCGTTAACAGGAAGCATTTCTGATTGCTCAAATCTCTAACTGAATTTCTTAGTTTATTATAAATAAGATTAAAAAATAGAATTCTGTGTTGCCTTGAATAAACAAGGGAACTGTAATGCTCCACTGTTCACTGGAGAAATACCAGCTTATTAAGGTCCTGTTATATGCACAAGTGAGAATTAATTCCATGCTGGACATATTTTTTAAATTTATTTTTGCCATTTTAGCCTAATTGATATTTCTTTTTTAAAAATGCAATGATAAGAGCAAATATATGAAAAAAAAGTTTATAATTTTTAGCCATCAGGGAAATGCAAATCAAAACTACACTGAGATTCCATCTCAATCCAGTTAGGATGGCAATTATCAAGAACACAAATAATAATAAATGCTGGCAAAGATGTGGGGAAACTGGAACCTTATTACACTGTTGGTGGAACTAAAAAAATACACCTTTATTGATGCATTGTAGTCTCACATTATAATGTAGTTCAGAGTGAAAGGGACATATGCACACACAGCACTTGGTGATTTTTCCCCCTTCTCCTTTCCCCACTCCCTCCTTTTCTCCATACATGATATTGAGATTAGCACTGATAATTTCATATATGATTTCTAAAATGAGGGAAACTGTAGTAAAAACATTTTACAAATTTATTTGTATTTAATAATTTTAAGCATCTGAAGTTATACCTAAACCTGCTACTATGATAAAGTATGTGTTGCTCTGTAAACAGCAAGGCTCCAAACAACTATTAATGGCTATTAATATAATTATCTAAAACTAATCTGTGGGAGTGGATGACACTGACGTTGAAGAAAAATCACACTTGTTTTATCTCTTAAATGAAACAATTTAACTTCAAGTTCTTAGAAATAAAATATTTGATCAAAGTATAATTAAGAATAAATCATACCAAAATAGATATCTTGAGATGCATGTATTATTATATTTGTGAATATAACTAAATAGAAGCTACTGCTTAAATAGTCTTGCCAAAATTCAGTCTCACTCTAAAAGGTATGAGAAATTCCCCAGGTATACAGTTAACTCACCATAAGTTAGCTCATTGAGAAAAGTAGTGAAACTAGTTTAGAAGAATAATATATATATATATATATATATATATATATATATATATATTTTTTTTTTTTTTTTTTTTTTTTTTGCAAGTTTTGTGAGGGTTCAGTATTCCCCTTGGCTGGAGATTTGACATCTTTGTCCCATTGCTGGTTGAAGTTAGCTATAGCCACAAAGGTTTGTTAGCAAATACATTCCAGACATCTTTTCTCCATTCTCTTACTAGAGCAGACATTACTAATTGATGATGGCCTCCCTCACCACCCCATAAGGCTACATACATCTAGACTCCCAAATTTCCTCCACATCCTACTTTAAGGATATACTTTGCTATGGTCTCAATGTTTGTTTACCCCCAAAAGTCATCCAAAGAAATCACCTTTAGATGATGATATTAGGAGGAAGAGTCTTTAGGTTTGGGTAGTAGGTAGGAGTTTTGGGTAGTCTTTAGGATTGAGTAGTAGGAGGAGCCCCCATGAATGGGATTAGTGTTCTCATAAAAGAAACTCAAGGGGGCTCATTTGCCCTTTTCACTATCTAAGGACAGAGCAATAATGTATTATCTGTGAACCAGGAAACAGATGGGCCTAATGAGATTTAAAATCTGCCAGACCCTTGATATTGGATTTCCCAGACTTCAGAACTGTGAGAAATATATTTTTGTTGTTTGCAAGCCACCTGGTTTATAGTATTTTGTTATAGTACACTGAACTGATGAAGACACACTTCAAGCATGTAAGATCAAAACCTTATACCATGCATTTTTCGGTAATTCTATAAGGCAGTGTTTTTCATTTTGTGAGATATAGTCTTAGAGGATTTTGAAAGTTATGAGAACAAAGGTTAGGTAAGCAAAATTTTATCTGAGTGATAGAAATAGGACTCAGGGCTCATTTCTTTGAATTAAAAAACAAGCCAGGCATGGCACACACTTGTAATCCTAGCATTTGGGAGGCTGAGACAGAAGGATACAGTTTGCGGACAGCCTCAGCTACTTAGTGAGACCCTTTGCAACTCAGTGAGACCCTGTTTCAAAATAAAGAATACAAAATCGGGCTGGAGTGTCTCTCAGAGGTAGAATGCCCCTGGGTTCCATCCCTAGTACCACACACAAAAAAATTAATGTATATTGTAGCGTTTCAAAAGAGAAGTAACATTTAATTATTTATTGTTAGTCATACTATATTTTTTCTCAAAAAGAATTCTGTATGGCTAGGGTCTAAAAAATATGCTGTGGGAAAACTTATTTAAGATCTTTCTGTATTAATATGTATGAATCATTCTTGGTATTTACAGAAAAGATTAGCTAATGGCTTTTTGTGGTGGCTCTGTATTGCTTCCATTTACCTAAGATGACACTGTGTTTTCCAGAAAATTTCCTTCCTGTGCTGTTCTGGAATAATGCTGGCTGCAGAATCATTGAGCACAAGATTTGGAAGGTAGATGTGAAAGGCCACTCTGAAGACCAGTTTAGGGCCAGGTTCTGTGGTTGTTCACCCATGTTCTACTCACCTACCTGCTCACCTTTATGAAATGGAGCAGCACTTAAATCTGTGGATCCTTGAGATCCTGACAGAGCTCTTCCTTCATCTTCTCAGAGTTTTGGGTCAACTGTGTGTGCAGTTCATGAAGAAGGTACCAGTTTCCCCCCAGAAGTCACTCATAGCATTGGGGTTGTCATTGGTGAGAGGAAGGGTGGGTTATGGTTTTCCTATGGAGTCCAGTATATTTCTGCAGGTTTGATCATTGCTCATCCATATATAGACTTTTTAAACCCCTGACCAATAGACATATTCTTAAATAGCACAATTTTAGGCTCAACAATAAATGCAGAGGGTCAACCTTTATAAAGGTTTATAAAGTACTCCATCAAGTCCCACAGTTGAATAAGGTTTAATCCTATGATAAATTTCTTAGTTTATATCATTTAGAGCAGTTATATTTCTCTGATCAAAACTGAACCAATAAGCTGGGCATGGTGGCGCACGCTTGTAATCCCAGCATTCGGAACTGGAGGACTGAGACTGGAGGATTGCAGTTTGCAGACAGCAGCCTCAGCTACTTAGTGAGGCCCGCTGCAACTCAGTGAGACCCGGTTTCAAAATAAAAAATAAAAAATAGGGCAGGGGTGTAGCTCGGAGGTCAAATGCCCCTAGGTTCCATCCCCAGACCTGCAAAAAAACAAACAAACAAACAAACAAAAAACTAAACCAATGTAGAAATTAGATAGATAGTACTAGAAGTTGTTTCAGAGAACAGATTTTTATTTTTTTATTTTTTTATTTTTTTTATTAATTTATTTTTTAAATTGGTGCATTGTAGTCATATATCAATCACATTGGAGTACAAGACTTGAGAGGATATACAAACACACATCATCCAATTAGCCCTCCTCCAGCCCCCATCCCATTCCCTCCCCCTCCCTCCATCCCAGGCTTCTTTGGTGATTTACTTTGATACATTTGTTTATGTACCTCCTGCGTTTTAAAGAGGCTCCGTCCTCCAGTATTACATACCCTCTGATTGGTCACATTAGTTGCTTCACTATAGGGCCCTTTCTATAGCTCAACCTCTTCCTGTTGCCCTTTTCCTCCTAGTTATTGCTGATTAAGAGAAGCGTCTGATTTATATTTTCTGCGATATTTCTCTGTGCATGCTGCATTGCAAGTACCGATCCCACTCTTGATGGTCCCAGTAGTGGCCTGGCTACTCAGTGGACTGATCCAGACCTCGCTGGCTCAAGCAGCGGCCTTGCCTCATGGGAGGCCCCAGTTCTGGTCTCGCTGGCCCCTGCACCGGTCTAACCCCTAAGCTGGCTTTGGTCCTGGCCTTGGAGGCCGCAGGAGTGAACTTGCCTCACGGCAGGCTCCGATGCTGGCCATTGGCCCCTGCACCGGCCTAACCCCTTGGCAGGATTCCAATCCCGGCCTCGGAGGCCCCAGCACCGGCCTAGCCTCATGGCAGGCTCCAATGCCGGCCTCGTTGGCCCCAGCACTGGCCTAACCCCTCGGCAGGTTCCGTTCCTGGCCTAGGAGGCCCCAGCACTGGCCATGTCTCATGGCAGGCTCCGATGCTTGTCTCGCCTCACGGCAGGCTCCTATGTAGGCCTTGCTGGCCCCAGCACCGGTCTAGCCCTTCGACAGGTTGTTATCCTGGCCTCGGAGGCACCAGTACCAGCCTTGCCTCACGGCAGGCTCCGATGCCGGCCTCGCTGGCCCCAGCATCGGCCTCACCCCTCGGCAGGCTCCAATCCCGGCCTCGGAGGCCCCAGTACCGGCCTTGCCTCAAGGCAGGCTCCAATCCCGGCCTCGGAGGCCTCAGCACCAGCCTTGCCTCACGGCAGGCTCCGATGCCGGCCTCGCTGGCCCCAGCATCGGCCTCACCCCTCGTCAGGCTCCAATCCCGGCCTCGGAGGCCCCAGTACCGGCCTTGCCTCAAGGCAGGCTCCAATCCCGGCCTCGGAGGCCCCAGCACCGGCCTTGCCTCACAGCAGGTTCCGATCACTGTCTCTGTGGTTATTATTTCAAAGGTTCCAGGTGTAATGTATCAGATCTCTGCCTCCCCTGAGTATTGGCCACTGGCATTGCCACTGCCTCCACCGTTTCAAATCCTTCCCAGGCTCTTTTTCCACTCTGAATGTTGTCCAGTGTTCCTAAGCATGCGTGATGGTAGCATTCGACATTTGGTGTAATTTCTCCAAAAAAATAAAGTTGGTAAGATCCGGTTTCTGCTTCTCCTGAATACAAGTCTCCACCACCATCGCGGAGAACTCTTTCAACACCGCATTTCTCCTTGGTCTCCGCTAAACTCTCTCCTTACAGGTGATGTCTGAGATTCTTAACAATATAGAGAAATAGCAGTCCTCTTTCACGGCGAATTTTTCCATAAGTTCCAGTGCATTTAGATAAGTTTTGTCTGCATCTCCAATGTCCTGGCATCCATAACGGCTTTCTTACCTCCTCTCCGATATTTTTCTTTATCTTTTTCTGTTCTGGGCCCAGTTTCTCCAGGGGTCTGGCGTGCTACTCGCAGTTGGCCCGGGGCCCAGAGTCCCGTGACCCGGGCCCCAGCTGGCGTGCCCTGCGTGCAACCCCCGCCCAGAACCCAGCGTCTTACTGGGCCCGGTTTCTCCAGGTGTCTGGCGTGCTATGCGCAGTTCGGCCTGGGGCCCAGAGTCCCGGGACCCGGGCCCCATCTGGCATGCCCCGCGCGCGACCCCCGCCAGAGAACAGATTTTTAGAAAGTGGGCATCTCCAAAATGGTTTTGGGTTATCTGAATTCAAGTCCCTGATCTGATTAGATTTACAGGCAATATTTACCTATTTCCACTGGTAAAGGGAAAACTGGTAGTTTATGATACAAAAGACAAAGTGATTACTAAGTTGATCCCATTTATTCTTGTAATCCAGTGCTATAGAAAGAAGGTCTTTGGGTGATTATATATTCATTCACTAGTAAACTTAATGCTCCATTATCCCTCTGCCTGAGCCTCTTGAGGAGCTGTGACTACAGGTGAGTGCCACCATATCTCGGTTTTATGCCATTTTTAACTTCCATGTTTGAAAATAGGATTTGGAGACCATTTTAGCTTCAGTAAACCTTGAAAACACTTGCATCTTTAAATTACTGAAAAAATAAACTGTGAGGTCCAGGGGAAAGGATATGCCACCAGTCCAAAGGCAGCATGAAAAACATCTCAGTTTGCCATTCTGAGGATATGACCAACAGAGAGTAGCCGTGCATACAAAACTCAAAACACAAGTGACAAAGCAAGAGAGTTTAATGAATGGACTTTGATGGTAGAGTCCACTCTAAGGCCTACTAGAGGACCTCTAATGGTTCTAAGTGGTATTAAAAACAAGCAAGATAAGGGGTACTGTGCAATAATGGAAGAGAGATGGGAAATGTTGCAGCCAGACTGGCCTTATTGTGTACCTTGGCTCCTACATTTATTAGCTACATAATCTTTGACAAGGCATTTAGTTCCTCCACTATAAAAGTGGGAATAAACTTACATTGCGAGGTTTTAAAATCAAGACTAAATGAAGTAAAATTTAAATATGTACGTGATAGGTGCCATAAACTTTTCTCTTCCAAACTTCTTGCTCAATTTTCTTTCTAGGTATTATTTTAGGCAATTAGGGAAGAAATTTCCACTTGTAGGCTAATTAACTAAATCAGTGCTTTTCAAACCTTAATGCACATTTGACTTACCTAGGATCTTGTTAAAATGTAGATTATGCTTCAGGAGGTCTGGGTAGGGGCTGAGATTTAGCATTTCCCACATACTCCCAGATAACTCTGAGGCTGCACTGCACAGACCCACCTTGAGTAGCAGGAAATCAAATCATGGTAAATGTTCCTGTCACAGAGAGGGACTGATATTGGGTAAGGAAACTGTGCTGCAGGACTGGCATGGCTGGGGTCATCTGAGATGCTGGTATGTCAAGGGAGATGCACTTAATTACTCCAGATATGTGATTTGGGTCAAACAACTAGTATGTTAACTGAAGGTATCAGAAATTCACCAAAAATAAAAATAGACTTTTACATATGAAAACAATCTAACTTTAGCTTAAAAATTAAAATAAAGAAACTTCAGTGTATAACATTCTTTGTCACTTAAACTCTATTACCTGACTTAAAATTGGGTATTTGTTTGTTTGCTTGTGTAAAAAATCATATACAGATTCATGGGTGAAGTTCTTTTGCTTGCTCTTGTTGTTGTTTGACCATTTGATAGAGTTAGTATGCAATTAAAGCCTTTAGAAAATATGAAGGTCCACTTTTAGCTGAGACTCTTTTCAATCATTTTGCATTGAAATCATTTTTTTTTCAGGTCCTGAGTTGCAGAACATTGGTAATACCAACTAATTTCATGGTTCATGATTGAACATAAGGCTTTAATTCAATTGTGGACATTTAAAAGATATTTTAAACAGCAAGCACTGTGCAAATTCTTAATATTCAGCCAGAAATGAGGCATTGTTATTTATAATACTAGAGAAAAGATTTGTAATCACTTAGTCATTAGGTTTTTTAAAAATCCGTCACACTGGAAAAGAAGACTTAATCCATGCAATGTAGAAAGAAAAAGATTACTGTGAATTGAATTTTAGAGGGCAGAGATTATTAAGAGGAAACCTGGACCCTTGCTGTGAAATAATCATCTTAGAAGTACTAGAGGCACATGCAGTTTATAAATATGAATGGGTTGATGATTTCATGAATCCTCATGATTTTTATTTATAATCTTTTGAGCTTTTATCTTGTAGCAAAATTCTAGTTATATTTTATTTCTTGAAGAAAAACGAAAGTAAAAATGATCTTTAGAAAGATGGCTAAGGACCAATTTCCAAATATATTCAGCAAAAGAAAAATATTAAACATTAAACCTGGTAGCTCTGGGCTTCCAGCTGGCTAACAAAGCACATGTATCTCCTAAGCTCGTGGCTTTCCTACAAGCGACTTGGCATCAAACATATAAGTAGAAGCAGAAATGCTCTGCCACTCACCTTCTTCTAAATAATAGGAAGCTTCTCATAGGTAATGAACTTGCAAGGCCAAAATTTGTTCTGTGCTGCTTTAGAGGTCATAGTGTCCATTTAACTTACATATTTAAGGTCTTAAAAATTACAGATTTAAATAAAGAAGCATTGTTAAAGCTCTTGGCATTAAAAAGAAGGCTTTAAATAGCCTGACAGGAGAAAAGTGTTTGGCCTTTTGTAATTAAAAAGTTAAGACTAACAAAACTAGAGCTTTAATCCTTTTATTAATAAAGGTAACAGGTTAGATGATGCCAGTTTTGAATTCTAATATAGCTTTTCACTTTGTTCTTAACTGCGTAAGAGCTAGACCACAGCCAGTGCATTAAGTTTCTAGCTCCTGTGCTGAGAGTAGTGAGGCACCATCCCCAGCTCTGTCATAACCAGTTATCTCTGTATCTCCCTGGATCATAGCTTCTATTTATTTATTTATTAAAAAATTTTTTTGAGGGTCTGGGGATGGAACCCAGGGGCATGTGACCTCTGAGCTACACTCCCTGCCCTATTTTTTATTCTTTATTTTGAAACAGGGTCTCACTGAGTCACAAAGGGCCTTATTAAATAGCTGAGGCTATCCACAAACTGTGATCCTCCAGTTGCAGCTGAGATTAAAAGCTTGCACCACCTTACCTGGGTAGCTTTTGTCTATTTAAAACAATAAGATTGATGATAAGAAGTTGACATTTTTGAACTTTTATGCACTACATTTTAAAAGTGTGTAATTGAGCTGGATGTGGTGGCACACGCCTGTAATACTAGTACATGGGAGGCTGAGACAGGAAGATCTCAGGTTTGAGGCCAGCCTCATCAAGTAGTGAAACTCATCAGCCTAGTGAGACCATTTCAAAATAAAAATAAAATAGGGATGGGGGTGTAGATCAGAGGTAGGATGTTCTTGGGTTCAATCCCCAGTACCACAAAAATTACATAAACAAATAAAGTGTGTGATTTAATCCTCACAACAAGTCTAGAAGAGAGCTTCAGCTATGATCCCTGTTCTGCAGATAATAAAACAGAGACACACTGAAATGAAATATCTGGACCCAAACCACTGAGCTTGCAAGTGGTAAGAAGTAGCAGGAGAGAAACCAGGACGAGAGCAGTCGCCTCGGTTCCAAGTCTGGGTCTTGATCTCTGCTCCTCTCAACACAGCTTGGTGGACTGGCTGATATCTCCAAAACTACAAAGGTGGCCACATTCCACTTTCCTTCAAACAAACATTGAACCAAACTAAGCAAGGTGCCTTTTCACCTTATCTTCTCATATTTCCAGGGATAGCATTTTTAAAAAGTGTATTAGGAAAGACTTTTTTATAGTCAGAGCTATGATAGAAATATTTCTTGTTCCGTAAGTATACTCTTTATATACAATTCTAGCACATCTCTTTGGGTTTGCCTATTTATAATTCTGATAATGTGTCACACATGTGAAAATAAGCTATCTTACATCTTGTCTTGCTTAGGATAAACATTCTCAACATTTTTCCTCATGTCCTCACAAGTCTTTTTTCATAGCTGTATTGCTTCTCCACCCCTCTGTCCAATTTCCCCTCATTCCTCTTAATCTTTCCAGTCAAAACATATATATTGATTTATTTAACACACACTTAAGTGCTACTGTGTGTCAGGTACTCTCTTAGATGCTGGGGATATCAAAGTGAATATTTCCCCCCATTAATTTCTAGGCTGGTAAGATAGATAAGTATATTATTATATTCATGTGCTACCCAAATAGCAAAACAAAGTACTTAATTTGCTAAAGACTGAAATAAACTTCTCTAGAGGATAGCATGCTTGAGGTGAGTCTTAAAGGGCAAATAGATCTTGGAGGGCAAAAGAGGAAGACGGAGATTCAGAACAGAGCGGTCATCATGTACAAGCCAGAGGCAGTGTGGTTGGGAAATAGTTACAGTCATGTATTGCTTAATGAGGGGACATATTCTGAGAAATGTGTCAGTAAGAAATTTCAGCATTGTGTGAACATCATAGAGAGTAATTACACATTACACAAACTAAGTTGGGTGTGATATCACAAAGCTATATAATCGTATGGGATATATATATATATATATATATATATATATATATATATATATATATCCTCCTATTGACCAAAATGTAACTGTGCAGGGTGTGACTAACTGGAAATAGCTGCAGTGAATAGCTTAGGTTCAGGATGGCAAGGATTGAAGCTGAAAAGATGAAGTGGGTGGTGGTCAGAAAATAAAGGCCTTGTCTATTAAATGAGGGGATTTAAACTTGACCCCAACCTTTTAGAGAACAAGTGAAGAATTTTAAGGTAGAGGAGAGACTGTATCACACATATTTCTAAGAAATATACATCAAGATAAACTAAAGGTGATGTTTAGATGAGGTTTCCCCTTATTATTTATTTTATTTTTATTTTATTTATTTTTTTGTGGTCCCAGGGATGGAACCCAGGGGAATTGTACCTCCAAGCTACATCCACAATCCTGTTTTCATTCTTTATTTTAAAACAGGAGCTCACTGAGTTGCAGAGGGCCTCACTAAGTAGCTGAGGCTGTCTACAAACTGCCATCCTCTGGTCTCCCCAATGCTGGAATTACAAGTGTGCACCATCACGCCTGGCTTCCCCTTATTATAATAGCTATAACAATGCCACTTCCTGATATCAACAGGGAAATTTCATCTGGGAACATAGGCAAGATCAGGGATTAACTTTGTGTTAGGGCTTGCTACTAATAAGGGCTGATTTTATTATGATTTTATTAATTTTATATGGAGCTGAGCAAGAGTGTATGAATTATTACAATAGTTGTGTTTCTGGCAATTTTGTGCTTTGAAATGTCGGTCTGGCTAAAGTTTTGCAAAGCACCATGCAACCTCCTGGGAGAGATAGGCATGTGTTCAGGTCCTAGGCATAGGTTCTTTACTTGGGGAGGGGTCCAGCTAAAGTATGAGAACTCATATTTATTAACAAAAGCAATACGGATTCTGGCCATGAGATAAAACTAACATTTTGGGCTAAAGTTGATAGGAAAATCTCAGAAATCATGTCAATACCTGGAAATATCAGCTACTGCCTTAGACCTGCAGGACTAAATCCACATTCTCTTCCTGATGAAGGTTTATACTGTCACATCTGGTTATACTTGTCTCAGAAACTGAGCTTATAAAGGTCTTCAATACCTACAGCCAATTAGGGCTGCACAGGCTGATTTTATTAGTAGAAAAGTCAGCATGTGTATCAGTCAGGTCCTGCCATGGTGAATTAAACCCAGTTAACCCTGATTCAGAGGTTTAATTGAAGACTATTGAAGGGGGATTATTTTCAGAGGAGTGGATAAGGTTAAGGGCATCTGTATGGAACACTCAAGTATGAAGGTACTAGCAAGAGCTTAAAGATATTTTATTCTCTCTGCTTTAAGGACAAAGAGGACCACTACTGTTGGATTCTGGTGAGAGCCATAGGGGAAGGGGCCACCTGCAGGATGTGTGATCATAGGTAGAGGAGTTAACCCCCTAGCCAAGGCCAAGTTCTACCAGTGCCTTCAGTGGACCAACCTAAGGGAATGCCAGTGGTCCAGGGTGGGGAAGTGGTTGATAGAAGCCAGCCTTGCTGGGCCAAGCAGGGCAGGAGAGGATGGATAATTGATTTAGAGAAGAAATTAGAGAATAACCAGCAGAGTGTGACTGACATTATGCATGACCAATTTGCTCTTCAATCTGCTCCGATGTGGTTTCGTTTTCCTACTCCAGTGACTCAGCTTTTCTCAGGGTCAGTGAAGCCCTCAAGTTGCTGAACCCAAAGAACGCATTTGACCATTGACTTGAACTCTCAAGAGCAGTTGGCATAACTGTCAGGGTTCTTGAAGCAGTCTTTCTTCTTGGCTTTTGAGACAGAGCCATCTTTATTCCACTTTCTTTATTCAACATCTCGATCTTCAAAGGCCTCGGATGGAGCTAGATGCAGGATTTGTGGGTTTCAGTCAGCATTCTTACCGATGGGATCCAAAATATCTGACAACCACAGTTTAGAGGAAGTTCATGGTTTTGGAGTCCTCAGAGTTTTCAGTCCTTAGGCTGGATCAATTTGGAGCTCAGGGCATGGAGACAGGAAACAGTTCAAGAGGAGAGGACTAATGACTCAGATTTTTATCTGATATTTTTATATAAGAAAGATTTATATATAAAGATAAGATTTTTATCTCTCTCTCTCTCTCTCTCTATATATATATATATATATATATATATATATATATATATTATCATTTTATCCCAGGGACTCAGATTTTTTCAGATTCAGTGAAGCACTCAAGTTGCTGAATCCAAAGAACACATATGACCTTTAACTTGAACTCTTAGGAGCAGTTAGCACAGCTGCCAGCAAATATATATATATATGTGTGTGTGTGTGTGTGTATTCATATATATGTGTGATAGTATATTTTCCTCAAGGTCACACCACCAGTGTATTGTTTTGTACCTGCCTACCTTACCACACAGTAAATTTATTACTTCATCAATGGATTTATCCACTGATGTGATTGGAATTCTTATGATTCAATTATTTTACCATAAACACTTTTGCACTGTTAATACACAAGCTTTTCCATCAAACATTCTATATCCAAACCATAATAGTGGGGCGTCATGTTCTTATAACATAGAATTCATTCATTAAGTAAATAATACAAAATTATAAATATAAATTAAATATGAAAATGTCTATTATTCATGAATAGTAAATGCACCAGCTTTTTAAAAGTTTATAAATATCACAAATATTATGAAATAAAATAATTATTAAATGCTCAATATGACTTTATCATACTCTTCTTCCTTTACAGTTTGATTGCCTAGTTTTTGCTCACCTCCATATGAGTGGTTTTGGGATATACTTTTGTGAGAGAATAGAAAGATAAACCAGTGTTCATTTTAGTGACATAGAATGTTTTTGCAGGTGTATTATGTTCAGTTTAGTGACTTTCTGTGTTAGCTTTCCCTCACAATGAAAAGATACCAGAGAAAATCAACTTAATAAAGGCTTATTTTGGCTCATGACTTCAGAGATTTCAGCCCATGATAACGTGACTCTGTTGCTCTGGGCCTGTGGTCACATAGTGTTTCATGGTGGTTGTACCTGGATATGACTGCTTCACCTCCTGCTGGCTGGGAAGCAAAGAAAGAGGAGGGGCCTGAGTTCCAACAGCCCCTTCAAGGCCACACCCCCAGGGCCCTGACTCTTACTGCCCCCACCCCATGGCACCAGAGGCTCCTGACCGAGTCTTTAACACATGGATCTTTGGGGCACATTCCAGACCCAAATTATGCCACTTTCCTTTTAGCTGTAGAGCTCATTGTTAATGTCACAAAGATTTCTTAAACGTCTCACTTGTGTGCCTTCTATCAATTTTTCTGATATTTAAACTGTCAGATTTTAGGACAGTTCAAGTTTTCATGTACAGTGATTAATCACAATTACTGTGAAATGATAATAATATCCACTAACCCTTTGTCATCAGTATCCTCTCTGTAGTGGAGTAGTATGATATTTATGTTGTCTTAGTCATCCTTTAGATTTTGTGTCAAATCCACAAGAGATTTAATTTCTTTTTGATGTGTGAATAAGAGGTATTTCTGGCCATTAATGAGAATACTAAGAAATCTGTAACCTATAGTTCTATTTTAAATCTATCTTTTTCTCTTCATAAATAACTGCTTTTCATATGATCTGAAATTATTTTTATTCATATTTTATTTTAAAAAATACTGTTTTTTGATAAACACATAAATGTTGTAAATATTTATGAAGTACAATATGATATTTCAATATCTATACATTGTGTAATGAGTCTGAGGTAAAAAATTTCTATTGGTTGTATTTCTCATTTTCATTGATTTTGTTTCAGTAAAACCAAATTAATATAGTTAATAAAATGTGCTCCTTACTTCTTTAATAAATAAGTTTAAAAATAACAAAAGATGAAACTCTTTATATCAGTTTAATTTACTTTGTAGCTTCTCACTATTTTACAGTTACAAAATTTTTTTAAAATTACAGCTAAATGGTACATTAGAAAAATCTAGGTCCCCATCAACAGATGAATGGATTGCAAAATTATGGGAAATATGCACAATGAAATTCTATTCAGCTGTAAAGAAGAATAAAATCATGTCATTCGCAAGAAGATGGAAAGACCTGTAGAACATTATGTTAAGTGAGATCAGCCAAGCACAGAAAGAGAAGGGACATATGTTTTCTCTAATATGCCCAAACTAGGGAGTATTGGGGATACCACAGGGACTTTGGATAATGGAGGGGAAACCTCAGCAAAGCTAGAATGGAAGGGGAGTAGAGGAAGAAGGCTGAGGTTGATTAATGGAGGAGTTAAATCTGAATATGTGTAAAAGTATGAATATAGCATGGTTAACCTGGACACTCATTGTTGGCAGGGGGGAGGGGAATGGGGGAGGGCACCAGGCACAGTTTACAATGTGTACCATTTTCAATAAAAAAAATATTAGCTTTTGGAATCAACTTCTTTTTCTGTTAATGTTCAAGTTTCTTTTCAACTCTTTAGCACTACATTTTAGGTACCTCAAAATGTCATTGTGCCCATTTCATAAGGTTTGAACAACTTTACAATGGGGACTACATCTTTAGGTTCTTAAAAAGCAACCAAGCTGGTGTGTTCATAACTGCTGCAGCTTACTGAAGTGGTTGACAGTTTTAAGCACTGTGGTACAGCTTTCTTTCCAGTGCAATTAAGAAAATCAGCTGTGTGTGGCACATATTCTGAATATGTGCTTATTAAATATTTTAAATAATGTTTGCAGTCCACTTTTATAAGTGTTTTCGTTTATAATTGATACAGGGTATATATTTATGGGTTAGAGTGTGACATGTTAGTATATGTATACAATGTGCAATGATCCTGGCATATCTATGCTTCAAACATTTATCATTTCTTTGTGTTGGAAACATTGAGAATCTTCTCTACTAACTATTTTGAAACTTTTAATTAATTGATGTCAACCATAGTTATTTTATCTGCTATAGAACATTGGAAGTTACTCTTCTCATCTAACTGCACTATTATAGCCATTAATGATCTTCTTAGTATGCCTCCACCTTGCACCCTTTCCAGCCTCTGGTAACCTCTATTTTATTTTTTATTTCTTCAAGGTTAACTTTTTAGTTTCCACATATAAGAACCTGCATAATTTATCATTCTGTGCCAGACTTAGTTTATTTAACATAATGTCCTTCAGTTCCAGCCATATTGCTGCAAGTGACAGGGTTTCATTCATTTTTTCATAGACAAATAATATTCTATTGTGTATAGACAGCATTTTTCCCCATGTATCCATCATTATAATTAACCTAGGTTGATCACATATCTTGGCTCTTGTGAATAATATTGTGTGAGTATGAATGGCTCTTTGACATACAGATTTCAATTTTCTTGGATACGCCTAGCAGTGGGATTATCATATGATATTTCTAGTTTTAGCATCTTGAGCTCCCTATCCCATATGGTTTTCCATAATGGTGGTACTAGTTTACATTCCTACCAACAGTGTAGAAGTTCCCTTTCTCCACCTTCTCACCAGCATTTGTTCTTTTGCCCTTTTGATGATAGCAGTTCTAATGGGAGTGAGCTGAAATCTCACTGTGGTTTTGATGTGCATTTCTGTTGATTAGTAATGATGAGCATTTTTTTGGTTTGTGCATCAGTCACTTTTATATTCTCTTTGAAGAACTATTAGGTCACTTGCCCATATTTAAAAAAATTGGATTGTGTGTTTCTGCAGCCCTTTGTCCTCTCTTTTTATATGATTGTATTGTTTTGTGACTGTCTACAAACCATAGTCCAATGGATAGGTTTACAATTGCCCAGAATTTTTCACTTTGTTGAATATAGAAACATTTTGCATTTCTGATGATTTCTGATGGTACTAATCTTAAAAGTTGCCTTAGAGTTTTCCTCACAAAAATAAAGCATAATAGTTATAATAAATGCCAATTGACCTGTGCTTGTCATGTCTAATGTAAGATCTGAAAGTGAGTTGGTGATGACTGTTCTTGGAAGCTATTCTTATACTGATGTGGCCACAGTAACTTATTCTACATGATAGAGACTGTGAACCACAGAAATGTGGCTTACTGAGTCTACCACATAACTCTACCATAACTCTATCTCCTCCTAGCTGAGCTCTGGCTCTGGCCCCTAGGTATCCCAATGTGATACTATGTGATCATATAAAAACAAACAAACAAACAACAACAACAAAAACAAACAAACAAACAAAAAAAAGAGAAAACTTGCTGGGGCTAACCCTGGTTCTTGGAAAAAGCCAGAGTATGTGAATCCTCTGGCCTCAGGAGTCAGTTCTTGGTCAGGTTTTCTTCTCTATCCTTCTCTCTTCCTCCTCATAGACTTACCCAGTTCCGAGACTTTCAATCTCTTCTACATTTTAATAAATTTTAAATTTTTAACAGTAAAAACAGTCAATTGCCAACTTGAAAATTTTACTTAGGTTTCTAATATTTAATTATTTCTGAAATGGAGCCTTTGATAGTCACCACCTCAACCATCCCTGTATCCCACTAAACTATTGACTAAAGTGACTACCTTCCCAGTCTTCCCTTTTTCTGCACACGGTACCACTGTTCACTAAGTTGTAAAAGCATAAAATGTAGGAATTGTATTTTCCTCCTTCCCTTTGCTCTGAAAGAGAAACTGTATCTTAATATTAAACGATTCCACTATTTTTTGCCTTTTTATGAGCAACCAAGAGCTACAGGATTCATTTTATAAGGAAGAAAAATAAGATCCAGACTTCCATTCATTTGGCAACTATGTATTAAATACCTAGATGTGAGGACTAACTGAGCCCTCTTTCCTTCTTTAACAGCAAGTCCTATTGGTTACACCTTTAGTACACCTCAAACTTCTTTCCCTTTTAACTTTTGGCTATGACATTGGGCTGGTTGCTATTTTGTCTTACTTCTTGCTCTTGCATTCTTGGTGTTCTTTAGTTTTTTGTTCAAGACATTTCTCTTGATTGCTCCTTCCTTCCAACATTAAGGCTTTGACTTCTTGACCAGGATTTACCAGGTCCTCCTCATCCAACCTCTCAATTCCACCTTCCAATTTATTCAGTAGAAAATAGCACATTGGACTTTTGATGTCCCTTACACAAACCCACACACCAAGTCCTTTTCTGTCTCCAGATCTTGTGTTTCTGTTTGGGTTGTGAGGATTTTCACCACCTCACTCTTATTTTTTAAGCTAAGTTCACCTGTTCAGGGAGGCCTCCTTTTAGTGCCTAATTAACAGCCTCCCCAAGTACTCCATTCCAGCATTTGCCTACTTGCTTCGTGGTATTCAGACAGTAGTTTTCTGATTAATCATTTATATCTTATTTGTTGACTGTTCACCCCATGAGAATGTAAGGACTATTAGAGTCTTGCATTAAATCTCTCACCCTGAGTCCTCAGGGTAGAGTGTAATGATCCCGTCTAGGTACTTAGTATATATGTGTTAAATGAATGCCTGGACAAGATTTTCTTCCCTGTAAAATGAGTAGTGTGACTCTTGTCAGATCACAGAAAGAATTTCTGGAATTGGTATTTTAGTTAAGAGATGTTTTCTTTTTCTGACCAAATTTGTGCTCCTCTGTTCTCTTCCTTTTTTTCCATCTGGGTCTCCCTTCCAGTTCTTTGCTTCTGTGACTGTGCTTTGAATCATGTATCTACAATCTGTATTTCTAGTCCTAATTTTTACCCTTAACTCTAGACCCCAGATTCCAACATGGGCAAAATGGAATAAAACCTTTTCTTCAGGTAAATTTGGTCCTTGTTGTATGCTAATAATGTCAACATTTCTCCCAGACACTCAGAGAGTCATTGTCAACCTTTCCCTCCCACCTTTGTAAACTAGTGAATAAGTAGTCCCATTGCCTTCTTCCAACATACTTTGATTTGTCCAATCTTTTCCACTCTCTGAGCTTCCTCCCAGATTTACAACCTCACACTTCGGGGCCTTCAGCCTCATGGCATTCAAGTGTGCATTCCACCTCCTCTTTTTCTCCTCTTCAACATATTCTTCCAATAGATCTAGATACATCCCTGCTTAGAATTCTTCACATCTTCCTTTAGCTTCAGAATATAAACTAAACATTTTATCTGGCCTCCAAGGCCCTTCATTATCTTGTTTCGATCCATCTTTCTAGTCTTCTGGTCAATGATACCTAAGCTGCCTCGGCCACACTGGACACACTTCAGGGTTTCTCACCATTTGAATTAACTTGTGTTTTATGGCAGGATTATCTTTTTTTCCAAATTTATATTAGTTAAAATCTTATTTGGAAAGACCAGTTAAAATGTCATTTTACCTTAAAACCATCCCTTGTTGACTTTCATTTCTTCTTTTTCTACTTTCATTTCTTACTAATGCTCTTGTCACATTCTTTCTTGTATCCTGTATGGGCTTTTTGTTTGTTTGTTTTTTCCCTTGTTTTTAAAAGTGACAGCAAAATACAAGCTCTCAGAGTGTTTTAACATTAAGATATTAAGAGGTATGCTGAATAAATAGATGTTCTTCTTTTATCTCCTTCCTTGGGCTATTTATTTCCAAGGAAAAAGCAGTGGCAAGTGTTACTTCAAGAACTTTCTCCATGAATTGATGAATCCATATCTTCTTAAAGAACACGATGTGATGATGATAATGGACATGACCTTACAACTTGCCTCTTTACTTTAGAAATATTTATTGGACATTATTCTTTTTTTTTTTTTTCTGGTGTTACTGGGGTTCCTGGAAGCCCTTCTACCTCTGGGCTACACTCCCAGACTTATTTTTATATTTTTTATTTGGAAACAGGGCCTCTCAAGCCAGAGTGGCTGGCTTCGAACCTGCGCGATCCTCCTGTCTTTGCCTCCCAAGTGCGGGGATTACAAGCCTGCGCCACCACGTCCGGCTATTGGCTATTGGACATTATTCTTATTAGGCTTGCTCCCTCATTTTCAATGGCTTGATAGATATCACAGAGATTAAAAAGTGTCTTCCCAAAGAAAAAATAGTACAATTTTTTTTTTTTTTTTGTGGTACTGGGGATGAAACTCAGGGGCATTCTACCTCATATCTATACCCCCAGCTCTATTTTTTATTCTTTATTTTAAAACAGGGTCTCACTGAGTGGCCTCACTAAGTAGTAGCTGAAGCTGTTCACAAACTGGGATCCTCCTGTCTCAGCCTCCCAAATGCTGGGATTACAAGCATGTGCCACCACCCTAGTAGCATATGAATTAAAAGTAAAGTTTGCCGGGCGTGGTGGCCCACACTTGTAATCTCCATGCTTGGGAGGCAGAGACAGGAGGATCGCAAGGTTTGAAGCCAGCCTAGCTGGCTTAAGAGACCCTGTTTCCAAATAAAATATAAAATAGGTCTGAGAGTGTAGCCCGGAGGTAAAAGGGTTCCATCCCCAGTACCACCACCAAAATAAAATAAAATAAAATAAAGTCATATTTTCAGCCTGTTTGTAGATAGGTATGGCCATGCTTTCTCTCTAGCCAACAGAACTCAGAACACATGATTTGTATGTCATTTGGGGAGTTGTTAAGGGAAGATATATATATATATATATATATATATATATATATATATATATATATATATATGTATATATATATTTTCCTTCCTTCCCTTCCTTCCTTCCTTCCTTCCTACCTTCCTTCCTGTTGACATAACTATAAATGTGTTGACTGAAGCTGGAGCAAACATTCAAGTCCAGGACAATTTTGGGAATAGAGGTTATAAGTAAGATCATGAATAGAAAAGTAGCTGGACTCTTGACTTTGTAGACCATAACCCCAGCCTTAGATTGCCTAATTTCATATGTTTACATGGATAAAAAGTAAACTTTCATCTGGCTCAGGCCACTATTATTTTATATTTTTCCTCTTGTTGCAGTTGAATCTAATTTTTTGCTATAAGTTTGGGTTTTAAATGTTCCCCAAAGGCCCATGTATTAAAGGCTCGGTTTCCAGGATGCTGCTGTTGTAAGGTGGCAGTGACTATAAGCGGTGGGGTTATAGGAGGTCTTTAAGTCTTTGGAAGTATGTCCTCCAAAGGGTCTGGGGAACTGACTTCTCCTTTTCCTCTTAGTTTATTTTTGGACATGAAATGAGCAGTTTGTTCTGCCAGATACTCTGTCCATAATGTGGTATTTTGCCACAGGCTCCAAAGCAATGAATTCACCTAGTTACAAACTAGAAACCATGAGCCCAAGTATATTCTCTTGATGAGTTAATCATGCCAGATATTGTGCTGCAATGACAAAAAGATAACTAACCTACCTTCGTGCACGATTATGTCCTACACATTTTGTTATTTACATCTTTTATTCTTCCCTTTAGATTTTTTTAGCCCTTGAAGCTTTCCTTATGGTCTTATTTAAATTCATCTTTTTTCATTTTTACCCATCATCTGTATTTCCCAAGTACCTAGCACAATGTTGTAACCTAGTCAAAGCTCAACTGGTATCTGTTAACTTGAGTTAGAACTGTTTATTGCCCAGAAGAGACTTTGCTACTTCTTCAATCCATGTGAATAGGGGGAAAAGTAATTTGAAAGAATATGACTCCTGAACTGCAATAAATAAATATACTTTCTTCATCTTGTATTAAACTCAGAATACCACCATAAGCAAGCTGTTGCCTACAATTATAGGTCTTTTAACTGTGCGGCAATGCTGATGTTGACAATAGAAATGATTATGTTAGTGAAGTCTAGAGAATTTTGCTTGGTTTCAAATAACTGTGTAATATAACTATGACTTAGTCGTTCAAATAAATCTGTCTTCTATGAATTTATATGTCTTGACAGCCTCTTCTGTAAACTAATAATACAGCTGTGCTTGAAGTGTCGGGCCAATTGAGTAGCTCTTATCCTTTTGTAGGTTAAAGGTAGGGAGCCCATATAATTTATCTACTAAACTGGGATGTATTTGGTCATCAAATGGGGAATTAGGCCAGAACAATGGTTATATGTGTGACTGGCCCCAAGAAAACTGTGATACATACTCTGCTTATCATAGACTTCTTTGAGAATGTGAAAAATCACAAGGCTCTCTTCAGAGAAACACATGCACACTATATTTGCCATATGATTTGATGGATTCATGGCCCGTTTCAACCTGTATATAGAATTTTAGGGACTCTACTCCCCTTGAGTAAGAACTGAAATTATTCAGAATTCTTTCTTTACAAAGATTCCACAATTCCACCTATAATTCTATAAGTCAGGAATGGTGTTTAGGGATTCCAGAAGTTATTGGCTCATTCTGAACAAGTCCTTCATGGAGTGCTCAAGGTTGGGCTACAAGTCAGCACTTGTTGTTTGTTTACAATTAAGGGGATTTTCACTTTATCCTTGAGGTAGATCCTTGCTCCACAGCCACTCATGAGAAAGGGAGAGACTTGACCAGCCACCCCGTCTATCTTACTTCAATCACATAGAGGCTACCTCCAGGGACAGCTACTTCTGGCAACTCTAACTGCCTAAGGAGTAGAACTGGCTGGGGATACATGGAACCCCTACCAGGTGCTGTGCAGCTCCACTGGTCCTGATTGCCCTGCACCTCCAACCATAGTCCCCCTGGAGTGTCATGGACTTCTATGCAGATAAATGTGGTGATCAGTTACAATACTGGTTGCAATGCAAATGCTAATACCTAGCTCTCATTGTATATAAAATAATGGATTTGGTTTTCCATTTCAATAGAAGAGGTAAGAAATACTGGAAGTGTGAAAAGTATTTAGAAAATGGAAATGAGGATGACAAAGGAAGGAGTAGCTTTAAATTCATAAAGAGAAAAAAATAAGGAGAATATACCTGAATGAAATCCAATAAGTAACATGGAATGGAGATAGTTATCATTTTAAAAGGTTTGAGCCCACTTTCCTATTGCCAAGGCAACCATCATGTTATGGAATTGCAAAACAACAAAGAAAAAGCAAAAATCATCATAACACCAAACTCTAAATAAGGACAATATCTGTACAGATGTGAATTTAATAATCAAGAAGATGAAAAGTTGTTTTGTTCAAACTAACTTTTGCTGGTAAGAAAAAGATTGTTTAAAAACCTGCTAATAGTCCTTTCCTCATTTTCAGAAAATATCAGAGAAAATACACAAATGCCACTCAAGCTATGACTTAAATCCTGTTGAAACTGTATAGGCTTTTCTTGGTCCATTCTCTCTGAGATGTGGGTGTTTCATACATGGTGATGTTTAATAGTTATTTAAAAATCTCAGTGTGATGAGTCTTTCATCAAGATACTTCTTTCTCCAGAAGTTTAAATTTTAATTAAAATAAGCAGATAGATTGAACAATTTTCATTTTTTTACTTTTTAAAATGTGTAGGCGGTATTTTATCAAAGGAATTGGTTCTAAGCAAACATTCAAGATAAGCACTGTGTGAACATGTTAACTGAGTGATTTCATAAGAAATATAGTAAAAAGCTATGTTGGATATTAAAGGGCACTGATCATCACCTGTTCTTTACTAAAAGATTAATAGTAGCCACGTATGTATATTTATGTATAATTTACATTAGGCTGTGTAGAAACATGGGCTTTCTTTCTAGCAATTATCTAGAACTCTTAATTTCTGTCACTGTTCTTTTCATTCATCTCAATCTGCATGTGTGTGCGTACACACACACACACACACACACACACATCTAGGAAGAGGTGATAGTGAGTAAACTTATTAACATGAAAGCCTTTTAGTGTCCCTGGGCCAGTTTGGGAAGCAATCCTGTATTTTAAATTATTGGATCGCTGTCAAGGATTGCCTACTGTCTTGAATTCCTTTGAATTTCTTGCCTTCCTGATGCTTTGGTCCAAACACATTTTGTTAGCCTCCTTACTTTCATATCTAAGAGTTCTTAGCATTTGCTTGCATAGAGGAAAACTCTAGGAAAAGGTAATTTGCCCTTCTGATGACCCATAATTCTGAAAGATGGGAATCTTGCATTCTCCATACCTGAAAAAATAGGCAAAACATAAGAGATAAAGACAATCCCCTGAGGAAAGCTGTTGATCCTTTGGCTGGCCTAGGAAAATCCAGCTGAGATGGCAGAAAGCTGTCAGAAAAAAATTGCCAGTGTCTCTGGCACCTGCTCACTCCAGCTTGTAACTGGGCCACATGAGAAGTCCCTTGGTTCCTGCCCCAGTTTCTCTCCTAGACTTTGAGAAGACACCCACTCTGGCAGTCAGCTAGTCATAAGAAGCATTTCTATAAAGCACCCCCTTAACCCCATCTTGCTCCACGATGGGCCCAGAAAACCTTCTGCTTTGACATTGAACTGATTCTTCCTCTTTTGAAATGTGCCCAAAATGGTCCCTTGAAGCAAACCCAGAACTGTCACATCTATCTGAAGAACAATTAGAAAGTTTCTCCACTTCCAGAAATCCCACCTCAACAGATCATTTACCAGACACCGTCTCGATATTAGCTCTTTTTTCTTAATAAACTTAGTGTCTTTTCTGATACTCTTGAACACTTGCTACAGTGAGAGCAGAGGCAGATGGGTGCCCTGGCTGCAAGGTTATGAATAAACAGCCTCGTTAATTTTGTCTTGAACTTTATTTTGCCTCTGACAGCTTCGATTTTGCTCCTGTCCTCAGTGTCTGTTTTCATCTTTGCTTTGCATGGATTCCCATGGGGAATGGCCCTCCAGTGCCTCACGCTGGGCAATATAGGGTGAGCTGCTCAGTCTCCTTCGGGGTTGGCTTTGGAACACTGCTCACAGCGATGATGAGTCAGGGCCCATGAGCGTTGTGGCACTGGGTGTTTTGCCCTTTGCTGCTGTTTGCATGATGGTTTTTCTTATGCAAGAAAATGTCAACTTTTTTTTCCAGGCCTGATTTTCTGCTCTTGCTGATCCTGTGAACTCTGTTGTGTGCTGTGATTAAACCTTTTCTGCCTCCATTAACTTGAGTTGGGTTGTTTCACTTACCAAGAACCTCCTCATAGACATGGATCTCTTGGAAATAATGAAAATAACAATAACAATAATGTCCACTTCTCCTGGCCTCACTGGACAAGCTGCTTCCTGAAAGTGCTGACCTCCTGCCTTATGGAGATAGATAAGCATTTATTCATATGATGGGAGTTCCAGAGGGTGAAAGCAGGGCTCTGCCAGGGTGAGAGCAGGGCTCAGAATGGGCGTCCAAGGGCTGCAGAGACTTCCCTTAAGCCCTGTCTCGTTTCCAAGAAATGTAATGGGGGAGCAGATGATGTGGCAGAGTCTGAAAGCTCAGTATTGCATTAAGTGACTTTCCCATATGTGAGTTATTCGTCTATTGGAAATAAATCTATCTGCGTGTGATATTGATTGTCTTGCCAGGCTGGCACAGATCCCAGAGAGAGAGAGAGAGAGAGAGAGAGAGAGAGAGGATTTACCATGGAGGATGGCTCTAGGTCATTGCCTTCATAATGCTGTTCATTTTTTTTTTAAAGGCTCCTTTGGAATTTTCAAAATGCTCAGCTAGAACCAGTGGTTTCTGAGTTGGTATTGCAGTGAGATATTCTCCTTTGGCTTTGGGAATCAGAACTGTGGTTAATTAGTGCCTTTCCTCCAGGCTGAGAACAAGGACATTATAACACCTGAGGCCGTATTCAGCTTTGGATTAGCATATATCATACCAAGTGATATCTGAAATGGCTCTAAAAATGTGAAGCAATAATTTCAAACCAAATCCTGTTTATGACTGCTTTGCTGGCTGTGAGCTATTGGGCATGTAGAAAGAAAAAGGCAATCAAGGTAAGTGACCCCATTTTATTATTCTGCGATTGTTATCAGCTTAATTACTCTTTTTCGAAGTTTATGTTTGTGTCACCCATTGGTTAAAATAACCATTTGTGAGGCCTGTTTTTGGAAAAGATCTTGATTTTAGACAAGAAGAAACTAAAAGAAATTATTTTGAAAGTTTAATGTTGGTGAAACTGTACTATCTAATCTCCAAAGGGTTCTTTTTGTGTGTGTGTGTATGGTACCAGGGGCTTTCTACCTCCGGGCTATACTCCCAGACCTATTTTATATTTTATTTGGAAACAGGGTCTCACTAAGTTGCTGAGAGCCTCACTAAGTAGTGGAGGCTGGCTTCAAACCTGTGCTATCCTCCTGTCTCAGCCTCCCAAGCGCAGGGACTACAAGCGTGCATCACCACATCCAGCAAAAAGGTTCACTTTTAAGGGAAAGTTAGTAATCTGAGATGAGGGACTTCTACTTCAATTTTAGGTTGTTTGGATTTTGTTATGATACTACTGGAAAGCACGTTCTCTAAATGAGTGTCTTTAGTTTTTGGATATAAAATAAATTATGCTTTTATCTTTATAATTAAACACTGATGTTAAAGATATTGAAGAAAGAGAACTGGGAAACAGGAAGGACCAGGAATTCTTGGGAAATGACACTGATATTCTTCATTACTTTTTATTTTACAATAAAGATTTTTGTCTTACTTTATAAATGCAAAATGATGCACTGAATATAAGAGAAATTAAGCATATGCTATTAGCTTTATTTGGAACTACAGATAACAAGGATTTAATTTGATGTAATTTCAGAGGACAGGGGCTGGATAGTATTTATCTCTTATATTTTAGGTACCTGATTGGCATCCTACCTGGCATACAGGTACACTTAGTAACTATTAGAATCAATGAATGACACTGTGATTTTTGAAGATCTGTGGCAGATAAAAACGTTGCACCTTATTTTGCAGCTTTTCCCCTTCCCCTCATTTTTGTAATTCATTCAGCAAAAATGGTTTGAGGGACTTCTTCAAACCAGGCCCCCTGTAGGTAGAATTGAATCAAATATGGGTCCCTGTCTTCTAGGGTCTCCCATAGTAGTGGAGGCTGGGAACAAATGTGAGGGTAGGTGCCTTTGTGTTTTCTAATAACCTGGTGCCCCAATGGATCAGTTTCTAGCTGAGATACTTGAAGGATGGTATTAGCTTTAGGAGGATGGGTCCTGTTTGCCTGGGTGTCAGCTGAACAGGGAGCTGATGCATTGGAAGTGAGAAAGAAGCTACCGTTAGCAGAGTGGCCAGGTTAGCACATTGTACTGGTCCGGCAAGAAGAAATAAACACTGTATGCACTGGATACTTTTGATGCATGAATACTTCTTGAAATGAATGCACCAAAAAAACAGGAAGACAATGGAATGAGTGAAGGAAGTTGCTGTGAACCACGTCTTACTCACCTAGAGGAAAGGCTAGTGGATTCCAAATTCTTGGTGAGCGCTCTAGTTTTGTTCTGTGAAGCTGGAACGTATTTTCTTATTTACAATCTCTTGAAAAGAGTAGGTGTCTTCTTACAAAGATTTTACTAATTAATAATGGGGCATGTTGCTAGGAACTCTTATTTAGATTGGTTTGATTAATTAATAAAACCCAAGCAGATAACAAGACAAAATCAGGCTTTAAAAAGAAAGGAAGAGCCGGGAGTGGTGGCGCACGCTTGTAATCCCTGCGCTTTGGAGGCAGAGACAGGAGGATCGCTCAGGTTCGAAGCCAGCCAGCGGCTGGCTTACAAAACCTTGTTTAAAAAAAAAAAAAAAAATATATATATATATATATATATATATATATATATATATATATATATATATATATATATATCTCCCAGAGGTAGAAGGGTAACCCAGAGGTAGAAAGGCTTCCAGGAACCCCAGTACCACCAAAAAAAAAAAAAAAAGAGAGACAGAGAGAAAGAAAGAGAGAGATAAAGAAAGAAGACACCTGTCATTGCTTATGTTAAAACATTTTAATTGTGACCATCTGAAAACTGTCAAGCACAATTAGTTGACTTGATATAAAATATGATTTTTTTACTAAATGAAATGATACAATTTATTATTTCATGTCCTGTTTTGAATTATTTCTCTCATTTTTAAATATATTTTTTATTGGTGCATTGTAGTCAAACATCACAATGGAATACAAGACTTGTGAGGATATCCAAGTGTACATCAATAAGCCTTTATCCAATCCCCATCCTACACCCTCCCCCTCCCTCAAACCCATATATGACTTAGTGTTTAACATTGATATATTTGTTTATGTACATCATGTGTTTTAAAGAGATCCAATCTTCCTTCATCCCATCGCCTCTGACTGGTCATCTTAATTGCTCCTTCATAGGGCCTTTTCTTCCACTAGATTCCCTCCTATTACCCATTTCTTCCTAGTTTTTACATATTAGGGAGAGCATCTGATTTTTTAATTTCCTGTGATATTTCTCTGTGTATGCCGCATTGCAAATTCCGATCCCACTCTTGAAGGTCCCGGCACTAGCCTGGCCACGCAGTAGACTCTGATCCCGGCCTCGCTGGCTCCAGCATTGGCCTTGCCTCCGGGCAGTCTCTAATCCCAGCCTCGGAGGCCCCAGTACCGGCCTTGCCTTTAGGCAAGTTCCTATCCTGGCCTCGCTGGCTCCAGCTATGGCCTCACCAAATGGCAGGCACTGATCCTGGCCTTGCTGACCCCAGCACCAGCTTCACCCCATGGCAGGCTCTGATCCTGGCCTCCTTGGCCCCAGCACTGCCCTCCCCCCTCGGCAGGCTCCGATCCCGGCAGCCGAGGCCCCAGCACCGGCCTTGCCTCACGGCAGACTCTGATCCCAGCCTCATTGGCCCCAGCACCGGCATTACCCCTTGGCAGGCTCCAATCACGGCCTTTGAGGCCCCAGCAATGGATCTGCCTCATGGCAGGCTCCAATCCTTGTCTCGCTGGCCCTGGCACCGGCCTCACCCCTTGGCAGGTTTCTATCCCAGTCTTGGAGGCCCCAGCACTGGCCTTGCCTCTTGGCAAGCTCTGATCCCGGCCTTGCTGGCGCTGGCACCGGCCTCACCCTTCGGCAGGCTCTGATCCCAGCCTCAGAGGCCCCAGCACCAGCCTTGCCTCACGACAGACTCTGATCCTGGCCTTGCTGGCGCCAATACCAGCCTCACCCCTTTGGCAGACTCCGATCCCGGCCTCTGAGGTCCCAGCACTGGCCTTGCCTCACGGCAGGCTCTGATCCTGGCCTTGCTGGCTCTGATACTGGCCTCACCCCTCAACAGGCTCAGATCCTGAACTCACTAGTCTCGACATCAGTATCACCCCTCGGCAGGCTCTGATCCAGGTCTTGGAGGCCCCAGCACTAGCCTTGCTCTAGGCAGGCTTTCATCCCAGCCTCACTGGACCCAGAACCAGCCTTGCCTCATGGGAGGCTCTGATCCTGGCCTTGCTGACCCTGGCACCAGCCTCATCCCTTGGTAGGCTCCGATCCTGGCCTCGGAGGCCCCAGCCCCAGCCTTGACTCACGGCAGGCCCCTATCCCGGCCTCACTGGCCCCGGCACCAGCCTTACCCCTTCGGCAGGCTCTGATATCTGCCTCCGAGTCCCCAGCAACAGCCTTGCCTCATGGCAGGCTCCGATCCCAGCCTCACTGGTCCTGGCATCAGCCTAGCTGCTTGGCAGGCTCCTATCCTGGTCTCAGAGGCCCAGACATCGGCCTTGCTGTCTTGCTGTGCATAGGGCTTTGTTCTCTGCTACTATGAGCAGGTCATCTACAGATGTTCCCTTTTTTTCTTCCTTTTTTTTTTTGGTGGTACTGTGGTTCCTGAAAACCCTTCCACCTCCAAGCTCTACTCATGGGGACCCACTACTCATGGGGACCCACTTTTTTTTTTTTTAATTTGGAACTGGTGTGTCTCAAGCCAGCAAGGCTGGCCTCGAACCTGCATGATCCTCCTGTCTCTGCCTCCCAAAGCATGGGGATTACAAGCATGCACCACCAAGCCCAGCGTTCTTCAATTTTTTTTTTTTTTTTTGGTGGTACTGGGGTTCCTGGAAGCCCTTCTACCTCCGGGCTACACTCCCAGACCTACTTTTACATTTTTATTTGGAAACAGGGTCTCTTAAGCCAGTGTGCGTGGCTGGCTTCAAACCTGTGTGATCCTCCTGTCTCTGCCTCCCAAGCGCAGGGATTACAAGCGTGTGCCATCATGCCCGGCTTGATTTTTTTTTTTTTTTAATATGGAAAGCAGTACATGTCTTTTGTGAAAGCTGGGACCCCAAATACCTAGTGGCAATGAATTTTGTCTTCCCTCCAAAGGCAGAGGTCCACAACTTCACTCTGGAGAGCAGGTTCTGCTGCTCCACATGTTCCCTGGCCTCCTGATCTGCACAGAGGAGTACAGTGGCCATGAGGGCTGTTGACTCCCAGAATACACAGCGTGATGGCCCATCCCGGCCATGTGGGGCTCCCTCTGAAACCCCCCAAACCTTTTTCCAAAAGTTCCAGATAAATTGGATAGGATTTGTCTGCATCTCCTGAATTCTGGATGCTGCCACGGCCATCTTGACCCCTCTCCAATATTTTTTCTTTTTTTCATTTTTAATAAGAGAAGCCATTATGTGTGTTTTGAAGAGGTTGTAGGATGGAGCATTCAGCAGCAATGAATTTTATTTCCCTTCCAAGAGTGAAGGCCCACAGCTTTACCACGTAGAGCAGGATCTGCTGTTCTGAGCACACCACGGGTCCCAGCATAGCCCAGAAGCACTGAGATCCCTGGGTCGCGTGGCTCGGCTTCCTGACCGGTGCTGGGTTTCCCGGGATGTGCAGCTCAGCTTCCTGCCTGGCGCTGCTCAGCTCCCTCCACCACGCCTGGGTCGTTTTTACAAGGTATGTTGTTAAGAGTTCCCAGCATGTGCAGCTGAAGTGGTCTTTTCTCTAATCTCTTCTGGGGTGTTCTTCCAAAAATCACTTTTCTTGTGTGGCGTGCACCTCCTTGTCATCTTGATTCTAATTCTGCCATTGTCCACTTTCTCTCCTGAATTCTAGATAGGAATTCACGGCTGGAAATTTCTCCTTAAGTTGTCCCAATCAGATATTAAACCAAACTCTGGTGTCCAGGGCTTCTCCAAGGAATGCATGTTCTTTTCAGCAGCCATGATCGCCACTGTGACCGTAGCCGCCACCATCTTGCTGACCTATTTCTCTAATTTGAAAGTGTATTTTCTTTGGGTTTCTTTTGGTTGTTTGCCCTACTTTTTATTTGGTTTCCATCTGTCAAAGTTTTCTAGTTGGAAACTCCCAGTCATAATTTTCCTCCCTTTGCTCCTTTCTGTCTCCATGAGATTCCTTACTTCTCTTGACAGACTCATACTTTTCTACCTTGCCTAGACTTTAAAGTTATTAACAATTTTAAAAATAAATCCTTACAAGCCGGGTGTGATGGCACACACTTTTAATCCCAGCATTTGGGAGGCTGAGACTGGAGGATCGCAGTTCTCGGACAGCCTCAGCCACTTAGTGAGACCCTCTACAACTTAATGAGTCCCTGTTTCAAAATAAAAAATTAAAAAATAGTGCTGGAGGTGTAGCTTGGAGGTAGAATGCCCCTGAGTTCCATTCCCAGTACAGGAAAAAAAAAAATCCTTACATTCAATCAGATTTCAAGAGCTCCATATTGTATATTCAGTCTGTTTTTTCCCTGTCCACTCTTTCTGTCCACATTCCTATTATACTACAGTGTTTATTTCTTCTTGCCTGGACTGGTACAATGTGCTAACCTGGCCACTCTGTTAACACTAGCTTCTTTCTCACTTCAATTTTGCAGATTAGAACTGGATTGTTCATTTTATTGTTTTTGTTTTTTTGTTTTTGCTGGTACTGGGGTTCCTGGAAACCCTTCTACATCCAGGCTACACTCCCAGACCTATTTTATATTTTTTATTTGGAAATAGGGCTTCTTAAGCCAGCAAAGCTGACTTCAAACCAGTGTGATCCTCCTGTCTCTGCCTCCCAAGTGCAGGGATTACAAGTGTGTGCCACCACGCCCGGCCCTGGATTGTTCATTTTAAAGCAAAGATGTGATCATGGAGTTTCCTGCCTTGAAAATTTTCATGGTACTTTATATCAAAATAAATACAAAGAGCGAGGTGTGGTGGCACACTCTTGTAATCCTAGCATTCAGGAGGCTGAGACCAGAGAATTGCAGTTTGCGGACAGCCTCAGCTACTTAGTGAGGCCCTCTGCAACTCAGTGAGACCCGGTTTCAAAATAAAGAATAAAAAATAGGGCAGGGGCTATAGCTAAGAGGTCGAATGCCCCTGGGTTCCATCCCCAGACCTGAAAAAAAAATTACAAAGGCAGATATGGTACATACTTTGAATTTGAGAGGCTGAGACAGGAGGATCAACTGGTTTGCGGCCAGCCTCAGCTAGTTATTGAGGCCCTCTGCCACTTAGTGAGATCCTGTTTCCAAATAGAGAATAAAAAATAGGACTGGAGGTGTAGCTTGGATGTAGAATGCTCCTGGGTTCAATCCCCAGTACTGCACAAAAACTAAATCCCATAAATCAGTGCCCAGACTTCTATATTCTGGGTACTCTATTTTCAGTTTTTCCCCCCTCTACGGTCTGCTGAACACAATCTATGTCCCACCATACTGGATTTCTTACTACAGAACTATACTGTCCAGTGTTGTAGCCACTAAGCATCAGTGATAAAAAAAAATAAGTATATAAATGAAGAATGGATAAATTATTTGTAAAAATAAAACTCTGACCCACAATACTACAAAAACCAGCCCAGGAAAACAACCCATAATCTAGCATAGACTCCCAAACTTACTGTCCTCTTTTCAGGGAAAAAAAGAAAGAAAGAAAAAAAAAAAACAACTTCAGTATTATCCACTTCAGGGGCTTTTACCACCCTCTTATTTTTATTTTCCCCTGTGTGTGGGAGGAGTACCATTTACTTTGGGAGTCTAAGACAGTAACCAGTCCAAAAAGCCAGCCTACCATCTACAGGTCAGTAACGTAGGAATTCAGGCTGCTATCTCTAGCACCAGTCCAGGTAGCCCAACATAAGCCTTGGAACAATCAGCCTAAAAAGCCAGGACTGGATTCATAACCCATAGCTTCCCTAATTTTCCCTCTTATTCTCAACTCTGGACCAACCCGAGAAAGCCAGTGTGGTTCCCTAACCAATCCCACAGGAATGCCTAACTCCCAGACAACCTCTCTGCAGCTTTCTCTCACCACAGCCTCTGTCAGGCTCCTGAGCCTGCCTTTTCCCACTCTGAAATGTCTCCACTAATCTGCCTGCCTTTAAGTCTCTGCCAACATGCAGATGGTGGCTGCCGACTCCCTGGTATAGTGGGCACTGGATAAACATCCTAGTTTGTTCTCATTGGATTGGTCTTTGCTTATTTCCACAGTGGCTATTTAAATTAAAAATCAAAACCAGACTTGGTGGTGCATGCTCGTAATTCCAGCATTCGGGAGGCTGATACAGGAGGATTGTGGTTCATGAACAGTCTCAGCTACTTAGTGAGGTCCCTTGCAACTCAGTGAGACCCTGTTTCAAAATAAAGAATAAAAAAATAGGGCTGGGGATGTAGCTCAGAGGTAGAGTGTCCCTGGGTTCCATCCCCAGTATTAAAAAAAAAATTGAAATATCAAGTTCTTCAGTTGGACTCGCCACATTTCAAGGGCTCTGTAGCCTCATGTAGCTAGTTTATACCGTACTTGACAGCATAGTTTTAGGACATTTCCATCATTTTGTTTTATTGAGTTAGTAAAGTTTTATTAAACAATCCTATACTTTTCTAGGGGATTCATACCTTATGCTATTCCTTCTGCTTGAATTGTTCTCCTCCCACATTGTTTTCATGCCAAATTCCTACGTGGCCTTCATGGCCTGGCTTGTCATTCCCTTCAGAAAGACTGCACCAATTTCTCTATGTAGACATCACTTCCATTACCAGTATTATATTTTTTTCTAGTTCTATGATCTCTTCCATCTTGTTGCACCATAGAGTAGGTGACCTTAGAAAGGGGACTTTGTGAGTTTGTTTTTAATACATAGTAGGTTGGTAATAGCTTAAAAATAAAAAGGAAACTTAAATGTAGTTTGGGGAAAATAAGGATCACTTTGAATTACTCATGTTTAGAAGTCGTGGGATGACAGATGGGATTTGATGTTATGTTTTCATTTGGGACATACAATGTACAAATAGTGTCGCACATGCTTTGTTCTTCCCTTCCTGTCCCTGCATCTGTCATCCTCTAGACAGCTTCCTTTCTCACTAGGAGGATGTTTGTAAAGTTAGCTGGGCATCACTGCAGAGCCTCCGATTGCTTTTCCTCAAAAGTCTTGTACCTTCAGAAGTCTTTTCACAAAGCAGCAAATGGAGAAGAGGTTACAGGTCTAAGATTCACAAGATACTTTTGGAAGAGATGGATTTTTAACAATGCCTTCGACATTCCACACAGATTCATGCCTCTGTGCCTTGCTTGTGTTTTCTCTTTGCCTGGAAAATGATTCCCAGAATTCCCTTGTGCCACTTCTGTGCTTCATGAATTTCCTTTAAAAGTCAGGTCAAATACCATTTTGTCTATGAAGTCTTCCTCCATCTCACTAAAAGAAATCACTGTTTACTCTGATGTGTCTTTATTTTCACAGTATGGTGAGATAAACACTAATTCTTCTTCTTCATCTTAGTCTTCATCTTTGTTGTCATTTTCATCTTCATCGCTGTCCCAGGGATTGGACCTAGGGCATTCTACCACAACGAAGAGCTATACTACAGCCCTTCATTATTTCTGTTTTTACTTTGGAACAGAGTCTCTCTAAGTTTCTGAGACTAGCCTCAATCCTGTGATCCTCTTGGCTCAGCCTTCCAAGTCCTGGGATTCCAGGCGTGCACCACTGTGTCTGACGAACACTAATTCTTGGAGTAATGCTACTAGGAAGAACACACACTCCTAATGAAACAAAGGTAGTCCACTTATATTTATTTTTAGAGGTTACTGTTACCTTTTTTGAATGCTTTATAATAAAAGTCACTGAAACCCAGAGAGAACATTCTACTGTTTCTCTGCTGATCTCCTCTTCCCTCCCACACCTAAATCCAAGGGCCAAGAGCTCATCATTCAACTGAGTGAAGTCAGTAAACCCTCATCTCACTTTGTATACCAGCAGAAATTTGTCTGGGAGAATGCAATTGCCTGAGGTTGGGAAATTTGCAAGAAATAAAACAATGAGCAGAGTTCTGAGACTTAAATATTTACCAGAGGGTATGGGATGAGACTGGTGCCAGTTCATCAACTGGGGATGAGACTTAAAAGGAGAGGACACCAGGAAGAAGTGCAGCCAGAAAGAAGATGAGCCTTTGGAAGAACCAGGCAGAGGAGCCTCTTCCTCCAATGAGTTCAAGAGAATGAGGCCAGTGGCATAGTGACTAAGTCCCTTCCTTACGGTCACATCACTATTCTGCCAGGTTTTTCTTGGGAAAAATCTTGAACTTTTTGACAAAGAGTGGCTGAAATCTTCATTATTGTTCAGTAGCATTTGGGCAAGAATGCATTTGACATGGGCAGGAAGCCTTGTTCTGATGCCATCCATCACTAATCTCTACTCTCACCATGGCTGTTGGGTACCAAGACACAAACACCCAGCTGGAGAAATGATAAGAACTGTGCTCTTATGTTACCTATCTCAGAGGATGTGGACATGGGGGAAGGATCTTCCCCTTACATTGATTATTGCTGAGTTCCAATAACAATTCATTATTTGGAATTGATTTGGGGAAAAATTTCTGGCTTTAGTTAAAGCGTGAGCTTTCTCACTGAAGGCCGATACTGTGTCTTATCTCTTTCTGTATCCCAAATGCAGCCACAGTGCCGGATTCATGGTCAGTGCTTTGAAAAAATGCACAGATAAATATACTGGGATTTTTTTTTTACTTATGAGGCTCAGTAATTGGGCTAGAAGTACATGTGCTGTCCATGTATTGGGAGGTAATAGGAAAATTTCTTTTCCAACTCATATGCTTTCTCAGACTAAAGGAAGGTTGGAGGAAGAGATACCGATTTAACTTGAAAGCTCAGACCAAAATCCTCTTGGGAAGGCAAATCACAGAAATATAAGATCCCAGAGTTGAGAGAGTCTTAGAGCCCACTTATGCCTGACCCATTATTCTGAGGATGAAGATATGGAGATTCAAATGGTTTCCATACAGCTTTTAAGAAATGAAAATATTCCTTTAAAGTCTTGCCAACTGCCAGGTTAATTTACAGGTTTGAGCTTTATAGTTGAAGTTCCCATTTAGTTTCTCAAAGTTCATGAACTCTCCCCACTCAGATCCAGGTCTGGGTGTGGTGCTCACTGCTTCTAGCCTTTCATCCTGCCCTCTGCAGCCCACTTGCTGGGAAGTCAGCTCACTCCCACCCTTTGCTGCCTCCTCTCTTGCTGATGGTGGAGAAAACATACCTTCAGCCTAAGCACTCCTGCTAATTTCCCCATCCACCCTGGGTTCCCCGAGCTCTGAGCTTCCCTGCAAGATGTACAGGACTTCAGGAAAGAGACTGTCATTTAATTATGAAAACACTTAGGATTTTCTTTGTTCCTATCTGAACATTTTTGTTCATAATAGGAATAATTATATGAAGTTTTTGAAAACCATGACAGCATTTAAAAAAAAATTCTTGTTCATTTTGCCAGATTAATCTGCAGTTGCATTGAGTTAGCTGCTCATTCAGTGGAAAAGTAGGGGGAGCCGATTTGCATTCTTTTATGAGGAGCTGAACATATGTCAGATGTATGTGACTCTTTTGGGGTCCGAGTGTCACAAGGATGTTTTTCTCTGTTCCATTTGGGGTCTTGTCATTGTTCTGACCATCCAGGTCATGTTGTCGTGCTCAGAGCTCCTTCCTGGGCAGCTGTCTTAGCTGGAGTCTCTGCAGAAGAGACCTGCGGAATCTCGGCCCCAGTTTCCTTGTGTCCTGGCTCACAAGACCAAGCTGAGTGCATTAACTAGCTCTACTTTCTGTTAAGTCACAGAAACTGCAACCATCAGTGGCTTCAACAAATTAGGATATTATTCTCTCATAAGAAAAGCCCTGGAAATGAGCAATAGCTCAGTCAATACAGTGACCTGGTAGTATTGGTGATTGTGGAAGCAGACTTTACCTACTTAGGTCTGAGTGTTCAGGGCCTGTAAATTCATCCACAGCAGATGGACCAACAGGAAGAAAGCTGATTATATATTGAAGGCTACCAGAATATTCTGCTCTAAATATGCCTTTTTGGAATATGCATTATTTTGAACCAAAGACCATTGAGAATCAGCAGACATAGGCCTGATGAACTGTGTGTCCAGCAGGCAGAAAGACAAGCCAAATTCAGAACACAAAAGGAGACAAACAGGAAACAATAGCTGTCACTGGGAGAGGGAGGATCAATAACCAATGAATGCTTAGGACCAGATTCATGAGTCACAAGCCAAAGAACTTATTCTTACAAAGGTTTTTCTCCTGTTAATCAAAGCCGGGAAAGCAAAGACTGAGACTTGGACTGCTTTCCTTTGATCAGACTCTGAACACAGAAGCCCTGAACACCCTTTCCATTAATAAGATAGTACACAAGCCCCAGTTCTCAGCAGCTCTGGGATCATTCAGTCATTCATCTCTGGGTACTTCCAAGTGTTACATGACTCTGGTCATCTTAATAAACTTGTGATGGTTTTTCTCCTCTTAATCTGTATTTGGCTAGTATATTTCCCAGGGTCTCATTTGGAGACCCTAAGATGAGTAGAGAAAGAGATTTTTACTTCCCTGCTGCATGCAGGAGCAGTCAAAGTGGCTCTCCAAACAGCCAGGGAGTGTTTACATGTAGCATAAAGAGAAGGTGGGAATGAGTCCAGTGGGAAAGGGTGGAAGGTTTAATTAGGCTGTGGAATTTCTCATCCTGGTAAAAAAATGGTCCTTCTCCTTTCTGGCTGGATGTTCTCCCAGGGAGATTTATAGCAGCTAAATTCTTACACCTAGATCTAAGGGTTGTCAGCCTTCTATCTTCTTGACTGGTGGAGATGGAAGGATTCTCAGAAAGCTATATGTGTTGAGGAAAGTTTAGAGAAGGCTTTGTTCTCTGCCGCAGTATGTTCATATGTTTTCAGCGTAGTCTCTATGCCATCCTGGTGGGTTGTTGATCTCTTTTGTATCTGCATATCAAGATGGTGGCAGCAAGTAATGGAGACTGAGACTTTTGGGCAACAGAGGGGGTGGTTTCTCCTCTTATGGCTTCCTTTTTGGTGGGGGCAATCTTTCCCTGGACACTGTCATCAGAATCATCTGGAAAGCTTTAGCATGCTGTAGGTTTTGAGGAGCCTGTCCTGGAGACCAGATTCTGTGGTTCTGGGGGTGTATGTGTGTTAGCCCAGATAGCACAGGGTCTGGACTCTGCAAGTTATAAAAGCATCTGCCAAGTCTGGGCTTCATTCCAGGAGGGAAGGAGCAAAGCATCATGGAGTGATCTTTGCACACAGCTGCCAGAAACATTTGCTCTATGGCAGTTTTCTGAGTATTTGGACATTATTGAATTTGTCCACTCTGATTCCAGACTGAGTGGGTAGTCTCAGACTAGAATAGCCAGTTTCATCAAAGCTTGCTTGTACTTGTGTCCATATGTGAGCTCTTAGCTAGTTGGTCTTTGTTATGGTTAGATTTAGAATGGCCCTTGGAGAGCTCCTAAATTGGTGTTTGGAGCCGATGTAATTGAGTCCTGAGTGTTGCAATCCCAGAAGTGGATAAATGTATGGTAATGGATTTACCTGGGTGGTGCCTGGTTGGGTGTGGCTGGAGGAGGTAGTCCCTGGGTTGATACAGCCTTGGAGATTATATATGCATTCTCCTCCCCCTGCTCCCTCTGTCTCTTACTCCCCAACTCCACAGGATGTGAGGGCCACAGCTCATGTGCTCTCCCTCAGCCTCCTGCTGCCGGTGCCCTGAGAACTGAGGTCTTCAACCTCACACGACTGAGCCCAAAACCATAAAAAAATCTCTTTTCCTCCAAGTTAATATGGTCAGATCTTTAGAGTATGTCTGCAAGAATGCTGACAGATACAGTCTTCATGGTTAAAAATAAGATTTTAAGCTCACTTCTATTATCAATTGGACCATTATATGATTAAGATGATATAATCCTTTAGGATATATATCCTTTAGGATGCAAAGGACATTTGCATTCAGTTTGAGGTGACTTTTTTTTTTTTTGGTGGTGGTACTGGGGTTCCTAGAAACCCTTCTACCTCCAGGCCACACTCCCAGACACCTATTTTTTATATTTTTATTTGGAAACAGAGTCTCTTAAGGCAGTGAGGCTGGCTTCGAACTTGCGCAATCCTCCTGTCTACGCCTCCCAAGCAGGGGGATCACAAGCGTGTGCCACCACGCCTGGCCGAGGTGAAATTTTGATATGACTAATAGGGGCTCCTTGGGCAAACATGCATTGTGTGGATTTTGAAAGGAAAAGAGCTGTGTTTAAAAGGGCCAGCACACACCAGCACTGAGGATACTAAACTGAAAATGTATGTATGCCTGTGGTTGCAAGGGTGCTGATCTGGGATACACACTTACCAGGGAGACAGAACTTGGTTCCAACACTGAGGAGTAGGTACACTGTCCTGGAGAAGCTGACTGTGTTGCCAGAATCACCTCAGCCTCTGAATCTCAACTCTGTCATCAATAAAATGATAACCATACTCTTTACATTCACTGAGATGATGTGTATAAATGTGCTGAGAAAAAATGTAAAAAAAGTATTCATAATTTCCAAATACAGAGCAGACAAAAACAGAGTTGAGTGAATTATCTAGAGAGGCTCAGTCACTGAATGGGGGACTGCACTGCTTTTGTGCCTGACTTTCAAAGCATAGACACCAGACATGGTGGCACTCGCCTATAATCCCAGTACTTGGGAGACTGAGGCAGGAGGGTTGCAGGTTTGAGGCCAGCATGTGGTAACATATTGAGATCCTCATTTCAAAATAAAAAATAAAAATAAAAAGATCTGGGCATACTTTAGTGGTAGAATTCCCTTGTGTTCAGTATCCAGCACAAATAAAATCATATAAAATAATTGATGTGATTCTGCAGTGCTATCATGGGCTCAGCATATAGCAGGAGAAAACTAGGCCCTCATTATGAGGTCATTTCCCATTGTATTCCATGTTTTTCTTTGAGATAGGATATTGCTGTGTTATTATTTTATGCAAAAGTTTGTTATAAGCAATATTTCCTTCCACCTTTTCTTGCAAAATGTGTATGGGTAGTGAGATCAACTTTCATAACTATTTTAAGAAATAGATAATTCAGACTATTTGCTCCTTATGTTTAGTGTAGCTGATAAAGGAACTGGGTGATAGAAATGTAAAATTAGTGTATTCTTTGGACAGAAAAAATCCTATAAGAAAGAACATGGAGATGTCTATTCAGGTTTGCCCTTGGGGAACCAGAGATCAAGATGGAATGGTCAAGTGTGAATTGCTTCATCTGGAAGTGACACAGCCATTTTAGTATAATATGGGCTGGCATCTCTGTCTTATAAGCCTGAGTTTAAGAATATTTACAACCCAGTGGCTCTGGAGTCTTGAGGGATTTTACTTCTACTCCACAGTTGTTGGTTTTCCTAACATTGATTTCTGTAGCTGTATTCGGCTTTACTCAGTAGAGGTGAAAAGTGGTTTCACAAAGTTTAGATGGAGAATGTGTTTCTAGTTTTTATTTTATTTGTGATATCAGAAGTTTCTACCTAGAGAAACGTCTCATTTTCCTGAAATCCGTTGAGTTCATTGATACTGGTAGAAGTAGGAGAGATTAAAAAATATGTTCTTCTGTTTGTTTGTTTGTTTACATTTCTGATCCTCCCTTTGTCTAGTAAGTGTTCAGAGGACCTGACAGTGCACAGCTCAGAGGAAAGCAGAGAGGAGGGTAGCATTGCCGCTCAGAGGTCCTTCCTTGCAACCTGTGCTAGGATCTGAATGTGTCCCCAGGCTGCTTTCCTGGAAACTTAATCCCAATGCAATAGTTTGGAAGGTTAGGACTATAAGTGGTGATTAGATCATGAGGGCTCTACTCTCATGAACAGATTAATGTCATTATCCCAGGAGTGAGTTAAGTACTGTGAGTGGGCTTGTTATGGAAGTGACTTCGGCCCCTTCTTGCCTGCTCTCCCTGGCTCTCCTTCCACTGTCTGCTTGTTACGAGGTAGCAAGGAAAGATCCTCACTGCATACTGGTGCCATGCTGTGGGACTTGTCAGCGTCCAGAACTGTAGACTAAAGAAAACTCTGTTGTTTATATATTACCCAGTCTCGGGTATTCTGTTATCACAGCACAGAATGGATGAAGAACACCCTGCCATTTTATATTTACAAATCCTTATGTTTAAAGAATCTCAAGGGAATAACTTTCCATGTAGTATAAACATTATGGTTCTAACTGTAGGTGGAAACAAGTTAAACTGGCTAACTTTGTTTTTTTTAAATTTTACTCCATAAGTCAATTTACTCTCACATGGCAGTGTTTGTTTAGGATTCCAAAATTAATCATACGCTGAAACCTCTTTTAATTCCTTAGCCGCTTTTGGCTCTAAAACATGCTAATATTTGGAATTGAGAATTTTCCGACATGTGTTCATCTCCCACTTTGGAATCCCAAGTACATCAAGGAAACTCTTCTAGTAAACACAGGAGACTCAGGAGAACAATCTTTTTGAAGAGAGTCCCCACTTAATAGCTTTTTGGAATGTAGAAGCTGAGAGATGTCTAGCTGTCAGGAGCAGAGCAAACAGCCTCATTCTTTATGTAGCTTGGTATCTGCCTAAGTGACATTAAATCAGAGAGCACAGCCTTGAAAGCCATTGCACACTTTGGCTAAGAGGCAACACAGCTCTCTAGAATTTCTGGGCATTCGTGGCATGCATGGAAGCCAACCAGCCTCCCATTCCAGGTCTCCTAATTACAGGTTCAGGAGAGGAAAGGGAATCTAATAAGGGGTCCGTTTTTTGGTGTAGTTATTTTTGGAAGCATATGTAGGTGACAGTGATTCTCTTCGAGTGTGTGCACTGTGTTTAAAGGTAATGAGATGGCAAGTGTCTCAGTTATTTCCTGCAGTAGAGCTGGCCTCGTGCTGATCAGTCAGGCTTTTCCATACCCGGCTCCCTTGTGATCAGTGAAATGCCAAGGGACAAAGTCACACTCACAGACCCTGAGAACGAATCCAATCCTTGACCTTCCCTTCATTAGCTGCCTGACCCAACCAGAGTAGAGTCTGCCTTTGATTCTGGTACCACAGCCGTATCCGTGACAGGGACAGCGATGGCCTCCTCACTACAGTGCAGCTGTACAATGAGGCCCTGGTTGTCTTTGAAAAGCTTTGGCTTCATAGACGTACAACTTGGTCTGTCTTTCTCTGTATCTTTTCTTCTTTAATTAGAATGCCAACATGTTCCAGTTACCCACCGATCTAAAGGAAATTCAGTCTTTAGTTCCTTTTTTCCCCCTTTAAAGGTATCAAATGCTCACAGATATGTCCTGAAATCCATTATTTATGTAAACATTTTAGCTGATGATATGAAATAATTTCAGACTTAAAGTAGCAAAATATTACAAAGAATGCCAATATGCCCTTCACCCAGCTTTCCCAAATATTTTAACACCTTATTTAATCTTCATATAATGATCAAAACCAGGAAATTGACATGATACTATTATCTAAGCTATAGAACTTACTCAGATTTTTTCCAGCTGTCCTACTAATGTCACTTTTTCTGATCCATAATCTAGTCCTGACCTCAAAGTCTCTTCCAATATGGAACAATTTCTCAATTCTTCTGTATTTTTATGACCTTGACATTTTTGAAAAGGTAGTAGCTAGTCATTTTATACAATGTCCCTTAATTTGAGTTTGTCTGCATTTTCCTCATAATCAAATTCAAATGATGGATTTTGGGCAAAAATATCACAATAGTGATGCCATTCCCTGTTCGGTGCATCCTTGCAGGGATATAGGATGTCAGTATGTCTAGTTCTTAGGGAGGTTAACTTTGATCATGGTTAAGGTGGCCTCTATAGCTTTGCAAGTATTCTTTTTTCTTTTGTACTTAATAAGTATGTCATGCAGAGATACTTCAAGACTCTATAATCCTGCTGCTTCTCACCATACTTATTCCTATCTTTGAATTTCTGCAATTGAAAAAGGCTAGTGAGATTGTGTCTTATTATTTTAAAAAGACATGCCACAAATGATAAGAACATTGGGGTGAGAAAAAAGAGTTCTAGTGACTAAATCTCATCTTGTCATTGTTACTATTGGCCTTTATTTTACTGATATCAATATTATACTTTGTGATCGTTGGTACTTTCTTAGATTCTTTTCCTGAGTGAAAAGAAAAACCAATAAATGATACACAAACAAAGATGTTTCAAAAATTAAGAGTGAAAGGCACATACACTTATTCTATGTGTCTAGGTCCAGTTCCCTTCCTCCCTCCATCCTGGCTTTCTTCCTTCTTTTGTAGCATCCATGGAGGCCTACTGGATGCCAGTCACAGATATTAAAAGGTAAGGAAAACAATTCTGACTTACAGAAGTGCCAGGCCGGAGGTACCAAAATGGCGCATACTCAGACAAGGTGCTGGAGTGCTAATTGGTGGAGTTTAGCTTGAGACCCTTTTATCCTTTAACTATAAAATGAAAATTAAGGCACAGTGTTGCAAAGGATTAAGGTAAAATCCAGATGAGGACTGGGAGTCTGGCAGAAGCAATGCCATTTGTAGCATCTATAACAAATCTACCCATTTCGTCTTTGTGGCTTTTGTTGCTGTATGGTTCCCATTAAGGATGAGTATCGATTGGATTCTACAAAACAAAAAAGAAAAGGAAAGAAAAGAAAACTAGATTCACTGACCACGAATGTGGGGAGCCTTCTTTCAGAGACACTAAAGAATCCACAGTGTGGCTACTTGCTGGGAGCCATTGTAGAGAGAAACCAGAGGATGACCCCTTTGAAGTCTTTACTCCATGATTACAGTCTGTGTCTTCTCTCCTTAATCATTAGCTTTTTGGGAAGGGACATCCCTGAATATACTTTATACCATTAAAGAGATCAAAGACAGGGTCTCATAACCTATAAACCTTGCTGTGAAAGCATGTCAACTTTTAGCTAAACGGCTTGTTTCTTTATTTGATTCAAATAATTTCTACAATACTCTGGTTTACCAAAATTAAAAAATATATATTTCAGGCATCTCTTCATGTATGTTTTAGTATGTGAATTTTATTTTGAAGTTTTTATATACAAGTACATCATTTTTACAAAGCTGGAGAGGTCAATTCACCCTATAAAGTGATGAATACTGAGAGTGCTGAAACGATTTGATAATCCTGAGGACACACACGCAGCAGTATCACCAACAGGAGACTCCCTGTAGAGACAAACCTACAGAAGCCCAAAAACATAACTTAGTAAATGTGCAAATAATAAAATTGAACAACAATTATTTGTTTTTAAAATGGAGATGCTGTGCCACTTTCTGGATTTCTTCTAACCGCATTTAAAAAATGGGAAAAGAAATATGTCATTCATTTTACTTTACTGAGCTATGTATCTGTCAGGTCATTTATTGGGATAATAATGCGTATTCTCAATCATTCCAGCTCCAGCTGCCTTTTTATTCTGATATAGTCACCTGCTTCATCTGTTTTCATTAAAATCCTGAATAGACCTGGATTGGAGATCAATACAAATAATGATGGCCTGTTAAATGACTCACAGAGTTGACACTGCCAAGGCTTTCAAATAAAGCTCTTTTTTCCTGTGAATCCCAGCCCCACACCCCCAGGCCCCCGAGTCCCCTTTGGGAGGCAGCTCTAGACTCCTCAGGAGCTGCTGAGGGATGAACAGTTGCTGGGTAGGGAGAAGCTGCCATTTTTTCCTGGTGTTCTTGCCGTGCTACTCAGAATCTCAAGAGAAATACAGCAAACACACCAGTCACCACACATCGCCAGCTCGGCTCCTTCCAAGCCTCTGAGTAGATAATCAGATTGTTAGTGTTTGAAAATCTCACCATTCTCCTTGGTGTTTATAATGACTCTTAAATATTATTAAGTCTGCACTACGGACAGTCTTGTGTGCTCACCAGAAGCAAAATGGGTCTTTATAACATGGTTAATATGGACCAGTATTTATAGAAAGGTGAGGTGCAATTTAACTCCATTGGTAAAACAACACAAATAAAATTTTTGTGGATGGGCCATCTACATCCACAAATAAAATATTCACCTCAAATGAGGTCTGCCTAATTTTCCACCCCACTCCTTTCCAGGTTCTTTTCCTTTTAACATCCTCTTTGAATGTTTCAAAATACATGATTAATTGATCTGACTCTAAAAATGTTAAACATTCCTAACCTGTTTCCTCAAGAGACATTTGGCTGTACCTTCTCCATTTAATCTGAGACTGCTGTCAGATTAAATGATTATCAGCTATCCAATAGGATTATGCAAGTTAAGTGCTATAAGTGCTAGCATTTTGCCATAAGATCAGTAGAAAAACTAGGGAAAAAAAAAAACAGATGAAAATGTAAATGTTCTTTTGCCAAATCACAAATAACTATAAAAGCTCCCAGCCTACTCTCATACCTTTAGTCTGTGAGCCAGGGATGTGGGTGTGGCTAAGGTGCTCTTGCATGAAGAAAGTGTGAAGGATAAAAGAGAAGGTACATTTGTTGTGGTAGCAATGAGCTGTCCTCAGGGCCCTGTAAGGACATGGTTTCTGTGGTCCATGGATATTATCACAGGGGCTTCCTGTGGAGCAGAGGTTCTCTCTTCAGCCTGGGAGAAGTGCTGTAACAGTGGAGGCCCTTAGCCATGGCAGACAGTGCCCTTGACCTCCTAGCTGTGGCCCTTCAGAAGCTGTGTCCTCCTGCTGCTCATCAGCTGCATCCACACTGTTTTAACATACACCAGTTCTTTCCCTCGTCTGGAAATGGATTTGAGTGCCTTTAGTGGAGCTAGATATAGTGACAATACCCAATTGAATGTAGAGATGGGATTGTATAAGAAACCCAGAAAGACTAGAAAAAATTTTAAAGCATTCTTGGTAGGTAAACAGATAGTGGGAAAAGGAGAGTGCTACTATACAGTGGTCCCATAGAAGACCTTTTCAGGATAGAATTATTCTGATGTTTTTCAACAAACATGCAAAATGAAAAAAGAATGCAAAATTTTAAGTTTACCATAATCAGGACTCCAGAAAATAAACAAAATTTTGTGCACATTACTAAGACTAGAATGAAATACAAGAGGATGTTAAAAATACTATTTCTGCACAATAGGAATATGGATGAATTCTGTCTTCCTTTCACTTTTTATTTCCTACATTTTCCATAATAAGCATGAATAATAAGCATAATGAAACATAATGAATAAACTAAGAAACAAACATGTAGATATACACATGCTAAAAATATCTTTTAAAAAAGTAGCTTAAACAACAAAAGTTCTAACTACCAGGCTTATGTGGAACCTGAAATGCTCATTAAAATCTCATTTGGGGTTGAAAGTTTTGTATTTTGGAAAATCTCATTGTAAAATATAGAAATACTGCATAGTAGAGGAAAGGAAACATTAATCCATGGGCACCTCCATAGGAAAAATATATCTGATTTTCCAGCCTGGCAGAATGCAGAGAGCTGAGGTGTGTTGGGGGGACATGCAGGTCTTTTTCTGGAGTGTATTCCAGGGCCTCATGCATGTTAGGGAACTATTCTTCCACTGAGCCATACCCCAGCCCTACAAGTGAACTTTATTTTTTTATTTTTATTTTTTATTTTTGTAGTATTAGGGGTGAAACCCAGGGGCTTTTCTACCTCCGGGCTACATTCCCAGACCTATTTTATATTTTATTTGGAAACAGGGTGTCACTAAGTTGCTGAGAGCCTTCACTAAGTAGCTGAGGCTGGCTTCGAACCTGTGTGATCCTCCTGTCTCAGCCTCCCAAGTTCCGGGATTACAAGCGTGCACCACCACGCCTGGCTATAAGTGGATTTTAATGTCAGAAGACCCAGGTCTTAGAAGAAAGCTTTTTGCCTGTGGAGGGCACAGCTTTGCAGGTTAATGTTCCAAAGGACAAAGGCACTGGAAAGATTTCCACGGTAGAGAAAGGGAACATGAGGTTTTGGGAGGGTTAAGGACAATAAGAAGGGAGGAAAGACACACAAAATTTGCTTTATCTCTTGCAATAAACACCCTTATTTATAAATCTTTTCACAAACACCTGATTGTTTCTTCAGAATAAATTTCAGGCATGAAAATACTGTAGCAAAATGTATAGGTCACATAAAACTTTTTTTCCCCCCCTGCAGTACTGGGAATCAAGCCAGGGCCTTACATGCTAAGCAAACACATTACCACTGAGCTACACTCCAGCCCAGCCTGGGGCCTTGCTATAGAGCCCAAGCTGGCCTGGAATTCTAGGGCTCAAGCCATCCTGATCCTCCTGCTTCAGTCTCCAGAGCAGCTGGGTCTACAGGAGCAAAGCGTAGCACCCTGAAGATCTAAGACACTTGATAGCCAACATCAGGCATATTCTAGGTATAAAGCATTTCTTTACTATTCATTCTATGCTCGAAAGGAAGCACCTAGTCCTAAATACTTTCCATGAGACTTCCCACAAAAAGGAAAAACCACATAAATAACCAGCACCACCTTTTTTGCTGACATCTCTGGAAACTGCCAGCTAAGTTCTCTGCAGAGAATTAGTACTTCCTAAAAGAACTGAATAGGTATTTTGAAGTCACGTATTCAGTGGAAGAACAAGCCACCTAGAAGTGAGGCAGGAGAGATCACTGGAGCTCAAGCACCCCGCTCTAGGGCTCAGCTTGCATTGTAAAACAACCCTTTTTGTTTACAGCAGTCAAATCCAACTGTCTACTAGGGATCAAATTAACAGAAAATAAGCTCGGGGAGGCTGACAGCTTTAATTGTCATTTAATAGACCCATTTCCTAAACTCCCTAATATCTTGTATTGATTGCGATTGCAGAAGGTCCCACGAGTAAATCTAATTTAAATGGATGCTCAATTTGGCCAGGATTGAAGAAGTACTGGGTGGCAATTGTGGAACAAAACTGGGTAAAATTCCTTTTTTGTATGTGTGTGGTTAAAGCTCTTGAACTTTAGTGCTGAAATACAGGCCATCTGGAATCCTTAGATGAAAGGCTTTAACTTTCAGAGAGAGGGTTTGAAGGTCTCTTTGTCTTCTACTGAATGTTTAAAAGGCAGTCAGCAATTAATAAATGAGACCATTGGCAAAATAAGATTCTTTTTAAGCTGAATTTTAATAGACTCATATCTCAACCTGAGCTTGGTGGTGTGTAGGATGAAAGGATGCTCATTATTTGTATGACCTCTGGGAGACCTATAATGATTGGGGGGGAAGAAATTATAATCCGTCAGCCATTCATGCTTGGAAGATTACTTTCAATAGGCACATAAATTATCTGTGTCATGCATTTCTTTCGGGAACATTCAGAAATTACTAGAACGTACGTAATGGATTGATATTTGCTGCACTATTTTTAAAAATTCTTCCTCCCTTTTCCCCCAGTTATCTATTAGTGTAATTCATGTCAGTTACAACACTCTGGGTCTCTCTTAGTCACCCAAGAAGTCCTCTTGCTTTTCCAGAACTACCTGCTATCACAGATGCTGGGCACCCTAGAATACTGCATGTGGTTTTTATTAAACCTGCACCTGAGATTGAAGCCTGCCACATAAATTAGTGGAGCTCTGGGACCTGCATAAGGATTATGTCTTTTTTATTGCTATAATCCAAAAGCAGGCTCATTACAAATACGAGTCAGACAGGAGTCATTAAAGTGTACTCCCACCAGTAGCCATAAGGTGATTTCTCCAATGTTCAAGGAAATATAGTACTTTGGGCAGGTCACAGGATGAGGAACAATGTCCCCAAATCCCAAACACATATGTTTATAGCACCAAATTCTTGGAGATGCTAGTTGCATTGAAAAAGTCATTGTCAGATGGGAAAATCTTTTGAGAACTGATAAAATGTTATAGTCTCCAAAAACCGTGTAGCATTTTAAGAGGACGATGTAGTAGGATAAAGAATAATCAGTAGTTAATGTCTAATATAGAAAAGTAAGTGAGTTTCTGGGTAGTAGCTCCTGTTTTTGATACATATATAATTTTTTTTCCAGTTCTGTATGGACTTCAGTACAAGTTTCTTCACAAAGAGCAACTGTGATTTACATATAAAACCAACAGAATTTTCTGTGATGAAATACCCTGCCCTCATATTTGCTGACTGAATAAGAGGCCAATAATAAAGGAATACACCTTCTTTTTACTTATGTAAATAGAAGATGTGGAAAATAAGAATGTGAATCTGAAATAATTAAACATTTTTTAAACTTCTAAAAAAAAACCCAAACAAACAAACACTTGATACAGCCTTATGGTTGAGCAAGATATCCTGCTTCTTTTTCTGAGATTCAAAAGCCAGGGCCATGAGCTGGAGCTCTTTGCTCATTTGAAGTAAATTGCCTTGACAGTGCATGAGAGGGAGAAGAGCTCTGAGATAATTGGGTTCAAAACAAGTGTTTGCAGAATGGAGACAGGAAGCTTTTGGTACAGATTAAAAGACGTGTAAATGAATGATTGGGTGAAAGGTTCTATCTGGAAAAAGATATAAATAGGGATCATGATTCAGTTAGAGGAGAGAAGAGGATAGAATATGTGAATACTAATTCAGAGAATATGACTACCTACTGTGTGTATAGCTGGGTGTTGGATAGCTTCAGGGTTATGTTGTTGTAGGCATCACTGCGGGAGCTCTGAGGTCCTTTCTGAAGATCTCTTGCAGCTTTCATCCATAATTCCAAGCACACCGAGGGCTTTCTCCATGGAGTGTCTGGGTCTTTCAGCAGAGGATGTTCTTTGGCCACAGGAGTACTCCCTGCCTGCAGTATATAACTTTAACGGGTAAAGGTTTATTGGGTTCGCTGTTCTGAAGGCTAGGAAGTTGAAGGTAGGGCAGTTGCACCTGGTGAGTCCTTCTTGCTGGGGGAGACTTGGCAGAGTCTGAAGCGGTACAGAGCACTGCAGGGTGAAACAGTGTTCTAGCTTATGTCTCTCCTTTTCTTATAAGGCCATGGTCCCACTGGATTAGTGTCCACCCTTATAATCTCATTTCACCTTAAATATCTGCCAAAGGTCCCACCTCCAAATATCAAAGTTGGGTTAAGTTTCCAGCCTCTCTAGCCCCCTCACAATGGGGATTACATTTCGGCGTGAGTATTGGTGGGGACAGTCAATCCATAGCAGTGGGTCACTGTGCCTCAGCGGGACAATTCTGAGCTGGGAAGTGGATCTTTGCACAGTTTCTCCCGGTAACTTGCTCTTTACTGCACCTCTACTTGTCTGGCTTCTTCAGAGCTATACTGTGCTTCCTTGGCCTGAGACCACTTCCCAAATAAGCTACAGGTGCCCGGGTTCTTTCTCAGGCTCAGCTTTAGGCTGAATTGATGTTTGATGGAGAGCATTTGAAGACAAATGTTGATCTAATTTTATCTGCCCTCAGAAAAAAAATATTTTCATATAAAATGAGAATATTTTGTGGAAGGAAGTAAAGATAGTTCACAAAGAGAAATTTTAAGGGAAGTAGGAAGATTTGTTGCTAGACTGGTTATAATGTGTCTTTGATTAAGAGGTTGAAATGGAACCTGGTTCTTAGCTTTGAGGATGGTTGTAAAGCTTGCATCATCTATAATGATTACTATGAAAACGGAGGAAAAAGATGTTAGGAAGAACCCCTCCAGGTATAAGTTATGTGTAGCCTGTGTACACATTTCAGGTCTTTCCCCTCAAATGGCATATTTTTTTCAATAGAATTGCTGAAAATATTCATAAGCATATCTACAGTTACAATTTTTCCTTCTCTTTAAAATACCATGATAGATAAATGAGGCAAAGAGATCCCAATGTTCTAAGGGGGCTAATTGACCCTATGGTGTATAATATGTATCTGTTTTCCTCTTCAAATATCTTAAGAGAAAAACAACAAAAAAGCCTTATTATAGAATAACACCTGTTATATACTTCAAACTGACAAGGAAATGTTAGAGCTGTTTACTCTTAAAAGTGTCTTCATTTAATTGGGTCCTCTTGGCGTTCAGTGATGTCCGTTCACCTGGGCAGGTTTCAAGGCTGATATAGTCTGTTTTGTTATTTAAATGTCATATTTTAAAACTCTTTCCTCACTTAGGGTTTTTATGATTTTATAGCTCTACTTAAGATTAATACAGAGATTACTTTTCTGGAGCCAACCGTAGTGAATTTATAACCAGGAGGGTTCAGGTCAGCTTTCAAGGTTATGAGTTGAACTTTGAGATACCAGGCTAACCACAGTGAAATGGAAATAATTTTCCCAACCAGCCTCTCTCCCCATCTGACGTGTGGAATTTTTTTCCATTTTCACAGCTGAGGCATTGCTAATTGTTGAATTTACATTAAGAGTGTAAGCTCTAGCAAGCCTGATATTCATTTTGGCTCGTTTCCTCAGACTCATTCTACAAATAATATCTCCAGCCCCAAATGATAAGGCCAAAGGAGAAAGACCCTGAGCTATGTAAGGCAGGGCTGTGGCCTTTTTCTTATGAGAGAAAGATGTGTTGGATAGAAGTAAAATAACTCGGAAAGTTTGAAAATATTCTTCCAGTGATACCTTTTTACGTTTTTGTAAACGGAATTATATTACATTCTGCCCACAAGGAACTGAGCTTTGTCATATCAGGGCAATTTGGCAGAGGGAGGGTTAGTTTTGGGGAGTGGAATTTTGAGTATTCCTCCTAGTTTCTTTTGGTTCTAGCAACAATTCAGAGACTGTGGCTATATGGAAGGTCAATCTGTTTAGATCAACACTGATTCAATAAAACAGTTAAGCCTTTCTTCAGAATCCATCCTGTAGTGATAGCAAAAGCAGTAGCAAGAGTAAACACATTTTTTTTGACAGTGGATTATTTTTTTTAGTTCACTTTGAATAGTAAACAACATCTCAAAGCTAATGTTTAGACACGTAGATGATTGCTGAATATGAGGTGAAATAGATCTCTTCTTGAAACAGTATTGCCAGATTTTAAATAATTAATAGTCATCATTTAGATTAACATAAAAAGTTGTACAGGTAACACAGAAAGTTCTCATATTCCCTTTACCCACCCCCAGTTTTCTTTCTGCAATACATCTGACATCGGGTGATACATTTGTTATAATGACTGAACCAATACTGATATATTACTATTAACTAAAGTGCAGTGTTTGCATCAAGGTTTCATCTGCATTGTACAGTTCTGTGGGTTTTGACAAATGCATAATGCCATTCACCATCATTGCAAAATCATTTCAGGTAATGGGTACATTATTTATGTTTCACCTATTAATCTTCTCCCCTTTTCCTGGAACCTCTGGTATCCATTGATCTTTTATACTATCTTTATAGATTTGCTTCCCCAGAATTTTACATAATTGGAATTAGAGTATGCAACTTTTTCAGACTAATTTATTTAATTTAGCAATATGAACTTAAGGTTTCTTTTGTATCTTTTTGTAGTTTGATAACTCAATGTATTTTATCACTTAATAGTATTCCTTTGAACAGATGTAACAGTTAGTTTGTATATTTGTCTACACCTGAGGTTTGACTCAGCTAAGTTGAGATCAACAATGGTGATGAATCCTTTACCCCACTGCCATCTAAGATAAATTAGTTTCTGACCTCCAGCCTTGGGCCCCCCTTGAGTGTTATGCTTTGCTAAAATTGTTCTGCTGTATTCTCAGTATTAATGTCCAGCTAGTGGGTAAAGGTGGAGTGTATAAAGTAGGCTGCTGGAGAATTTTAGAGGAACCTCTTCTCCTGTTCCCAGGCTTTTCATAGTAGAGATGAAGAAAATGGTCAAATGGGTCTAAGGTAATATCTGATTTGCTTTTCTCAGGAGATGCAATGAGATTATGTACTCTATGTAATTACTAAAGTTCTATACAAGTTAGTTGTTAGAGTGGCAGTTTTTATGATGGTTAAAGTATGGTGTTTGTAATAAGAGTCTCAGAGACCCAGTCTATGCTTTATTACCTATTAGCTGGTTGAGCTTGGTAATAGTTTTATTTTTTGAATTTTAGGTTCTTAACCTATAAAATGAGACCAGGCTTGGACTGAACTGTGTGCCACCCAAATTCATATGCTGAAGTGTTAACACTCAGTACTTTAGATTTTGACTAAATTTGGAGATAGGGTCCTGAAATAGATAATAAGGGAAATTGAGGTAATATGAGTGAGCCCTAATCCATGTAAGTGGTGTCCTTTTTAGAAAAAGAGATTAGGGCACAGAAACCATGTGAAGAAACTGGTACAAGACAGCCATCTACCAGTCTTAGAAAAAAACCAACAATCTTGGTGATGAAACCTTTAGAACTGTGAGAATCCCTCCAGTCTATGTTATGCCAGCCGTACCTTTAGAAAGATTTTTAAAATTTTTAATTATTCTATAAGAATAAAATCATCATAGACAACATTATAATACGAGACATTTCTGCCTCTAAACACTTTAAGACTAAAGAACTTTCAGATTGAAGAATTTTGACAGATCTAAAAATGCTCAGCTATGGAACTTTCTCTAGGGTTGTAATCTTACTGTGTCCAAGGGAGCATTTCTTGATTTGAGATCATTTAGTAACAGGATGTGAAGGAAGGTGAGGCATTTCCTTGGTGTGGCTAGGCTGTGTTAGGAAACCCAGGCAGAAGACAAAAGAAAGCAAACTGTGTTCTGCATTTCTTCTAATGGCCATTGCTCAGTGTCACTCAGAATCCCCACATATAGCTGAACAGGCAGCAAATGTCTATGAAAGAATTTTAGCCATGGAATGAAAGAGTGTTTTTCAGGAAGAGGGAATATCCTCAGGTTTTGTAAGGGGCAGAGTAAGTGCACTGAATTCTAGATGCTTATTTTTATTTGGGTTGGGTAGAAGTCATTTTTTCCAGTGTATGTTTTTTCTTTCAATGTTTATTTACTCAAGCTCTTAGAGAACTGGGCACTGCCCTGACAAAGCAATATAAGTAGGTTGAATACACAGAAAGCCAGGAGCCCTTTCTTTGCAGTCAATACAACATAATTTGTGTTAGGCTGACAGCAGCCAGGCAATCATGTATCAAGTGAATTTGCAAGGTAGAAAAAGCGTTTAAGGTTAAGTGGCAAAGAAAGTTCAGTACTTTTGTCTTTTGGTCTGAGAAGGCGTTTTCTTAGAGTCTATGTAGAGGAGTCAGTCGTTTTCTGTTAAAAAGACTTGGAATCCATATCTAAACTTCACAGTAGATTTTAATTTAGTAACCTCCTCTTCTTTCTCTTCTCCCTTCCCCCTTCCTAAGCCACCCTATATTTTCTTTGCACAAGTATTCTTGAGCTCTGCTTCCACAAAGGGAATTGTAATGAGAACCCTGGCAAAAAGGATTATCAATTTGGAGGCTGACTATGAAAAGAATAAATTCTTAAGTTACTTTTGCATGACACCATGATTTGTGATTCAGTTTTTTCCCCAAAAAACAAACCCAAAAGGATTAAGGCACTTAGTTTGATAGCAGGGAGCAATGCAAAGATTATAGCAAATCAGAACAAGTTATCATCAGTTGAGTGCTTTGATTAACCTGAGATTAAGCAATTTAATAACTATAAATGGTTCTTTTTTAATCAGATTAATTGTGTTGCTGTTATTGGGGTGAAAGCTGTAGTGTCTGAAATCCTGGATAGGTAATGATGGTAAACATTACCGAAGGAACAATTATCCAGAAGGATTTGTCAGGGCATTTCATTTCTATCACTTTACAGAAGCAATCATTTCATTAGGAATTTTATCAGTAATCTGATTTTCTAAATATTGAAACCTTTAGAAAAGAAGGTGAGTTAAAAGCGCTTTCATAGAAGGAGGTATATGTTCAAAATGGCTCACAAAATGAGTTTCCCCTTAGGTTAGGACAAGATGGAATATGTAGATGGATGTGACGGGAAAGAGAGCCACAATGATCAAGGTTTGGGAGAGGAGTATCTCTTACTACAAAGTCAGGAAGAACAGTCTGGTAAATGACATTTGTGGCTTTGGGAGACACACTGTTCTCTCTGGCCTATGCACCCTTTGCTTGGATCTGTTACAAATCTTGTGGAGTTTGAAGGCTTTGGGTGATGCCCACCTTGAAAGGATATGGGAAGAGCAAGCTCTGTATCTGGGCCAATAGTGGCACTCCAGTGGTTTTGCCTGTTATGAAGATCATCATCAATGTTTTTAGATGTATTTATTTGTGTCTGATGCTAGGGATGGAAACCAGGACCTCGTGCATTGCGAGGCAGGCTCCCTACTACTGAGCTACACACGAGCCTCAATAGTTTTATTTCTTTTGACTTTCTGTTGGCAGTGAGATCCATTTGAATTTGGTATTGGGATAGCCCAGATCAGTCTCTGTATCAATAAAAGTATGCTTTATTTAAGGCTTTCTTGAACATCACCTGACTCACTACCTCCTGACATATTTCTTGGTGAGCAGGATGGAAAGGAAGCAACAGTGTAAATCCTGCCCTAAGTACCTCTCCTAAGCAGTTGGAGATAACTTTCCCTTGGGAGACTGGGAGGTTCATGTTAAAAATGGGAACACATTGGTGATTAGATAACCAGCAACTGTTCTTCGTTCTGGAGTTATTAATATATTTTGGTCATTTTTGCTTCATATTTACAACAAAAGAAATATGTGTGTTATAGAACATTGAGGCAATAAAACAAAAATAAGCTAATAATGAGTGAACCAGAAACTTTTCATCTGTTAATGAATTCACTATTCTCCAGTCAGTCTGTTTCTCTGTCCCTGGTTTACAAAGGTAGTGATTTTGAAATTATGATTCTGTTTGGTTGTTATTTTGTCTCTGCTTTTTTCAGCTTTTCTCCGTTAAAATAACCTCTCGTGATCAGCCCATCAGAACACTTGTTCTATTTTGTAGGTTGAAGTGTTGTCCAATTCTAGATAAAATAAAATCAATTAAGAGCTTTAAACTAAATTGTTGTAATTTTTTGCCAATGTAAATCCAGATTCCTGAATAATGCATCAGGTAGCAGTTAAAAGCCCAGTGACATCATTCAGACTCTTGGACAAGTAGTCAACAGCCTACAGATCATTTATTGAATCCAGAAACCTGAATAAAGTGCATTCCATATCATTAGCCTTCTTACTATTCAGAAAAAGAAACAGATACTTGGAAAGAAAGAAAGGAAGAAAGAAAGAAAGAAAGAAAGAAAGAAAGAAAGAAAGAAAGAAAGAAAGAAAGAAAGAGAAAGAGAAAGTATGCATGTTTCCAAAGAGAAGGATGATGAGCAGAGCCCTGTTAAGTGTTAAGAGAAGAAGGCACCAGTTTGTAGCTCATGAAGCGATTCCCTTACCAGTTCTAATTCAATTTCGTGCCTTTCATCTGAAAATAAGCACAATTAATATGCCAGTATCCATCTTTTCAATCTCTTTTCTGTACATATACATTTATATACACAATGTGCAGCAAACACAGATTTACCAAAATACAATAATTTTAAGTTTTTTTTTTTTTTTTTTTGGTGGTACTGGATTCTTGGAAACCCTTCTACCTCTGGGCTACACTCCCAGACCTATTTTTTATACTTTTTTATTTGGAAACAGGGTCTCTTAAGCCAGCGTGGCTGGGTTAGAACCTGAGTGATCCTCCTGTCTCTGCTTCCCAAGCATGGGGATTACAAGTGTGCGCCACCACACCCAGCTAAGTATTTTCATTTTTAATGGTTCCATAGCAGCTCTTCTTAGGATGGTATCGTCATTTATATAAGTACAATTTTATTTTTGGAATCTCAGTTGTTTTCGGCTTTCTTCTAGTACACAGCACATTTTCCTGAACATCTCTGTAAGTAACCATGTGCATACATCCATTACTATTTCCTTAGGATACCTTTCTCAGAAAAAGTGAGAACTTCTAAAATATGTTACCAAATTTCCACCTTAAAGAGTTCATGCAGGCCGGGTGTGGTGGCGCACCCTTGTAATCCCAGCATTCCGGAGGCGGAGACCAGGGGATCATGGTTCCTTGACAGCCTCAGCTACTTAGCGAGACCCTTCGCAACTCAGTGAGACTCTGTTTCAAAAAAATAAAAAGACTAAAAAATAGGACTGGGGATATAGCTTGAAGGTGCAATACCCCTGAGTTCTATCCCCAGTACTGCAAAAAAAAGTTCATGCATTCATTATGTTTGTTAACTAAACATTTCGTTCAAATCCGAATTGTGCTATGAAATAGAGGCAGGAAACAGTGAATAAGACAACACATGCCATGTCCTCAGAGAGACAGCCATTAAATATGTGAATATAGTCAGCTTTCCTTATCTATGGGTTCTGCATATGTAGATTCAACCAACTGTGGATCAAAAATATTAAGAAGAAATTTCATCTTTATCAAACATATACATATCTTTTTGGACACTGTTCCCTTAAAATACAGTGTAACAACTATTTCCATATAATTTGCATTGTATTAGGTATTATAGGCAATTTAGAGATGATCTAAAGAATGCAGATATGTGTAGGTTCTAAGCAAATACTAGGTTGTTTTAATAAGGGACTTGTGCATATTTTGACTTTGGCACCCATGGGGATGGCCTGGAACTAACCCCTCTTGGCTTCTGTGGACCAGTTGAATAGCAATGTCACACAGGGGGAGTCTACACCTGCCTGAGCTTCTGGAGAAGAAGCAAGGCAGTGTCTGAGGAACTTGTAGGTATCCCCATGTCGCCGAGCTTTGCCAGTGCACTCTAATATTGTTTCACTTGTGTTTTATAATGAAGTAAACAAAATTGAGGCTCCTGGATAAGCTGTGCTGTGCATTTGTAAATCAAACAAAAAACAAGATGTGGTCTTTATGGTCCCCATACCACTTTGGTCTCAGACATATGAAGCACTTTGTTCAGAGATTTCATGTTTTCCTTTTTATTAAAGATTTCATTGGTGCAATGCAATTATACATTATAGTGTGGTTTAAAGTAATATGAATATACATGCACACAACACTTGCATTGAATCCCACCCTGCTATCCATCCCCACCCCATATGCAGCCTTGGGTCACTTGCTTGGGTGTGAGAATGTTGAAGCATCCTGGAGATACACCGAGGCTCCTGCTGAGCACCAGGGCCATCCTTCCACTCCTAGAAGGGATCTTCTGGTGCCTTGATCAAGTCTTTAGGTAATTGTAGTTCTGGCTGATATCATGCTACACTTTTATAAGCAATTTCTTCAAGCCAAACTGCTCAGACTGCTCCCAAAATTCCTGACCCAGGGAAACTGTCAAAGATAATAAATGTTTATTGTTGTTTTAAGTACTAAGTTTCAGGATAATTTATTATGTGTGGTTAATTAATGTGTGTATGTTCCCAAACCGGACAACTCAGAGTAAACTTTCTGGACTAGAGTAGCAATACATAATGCCCATCTAATATGACTCAGCTAGATGGGAAATGACCAGAGAATTCTATCTCGTTTTTTGTAGATTCTGTAGGTATTCATTCTTTCCACATGAAAAACAAAAAAGAATAGATAAAACAAATGGCCTCTGACAGATATTCTGCTCTAAGGTCCCTAGGTTGATTGGGAATCACGTCAGATAATAAAGATTGATGCTCTCTAAAACCTTCTTATACTTTGCAAATATCCCGTGTCACTGCTACAACCATGTGAACAAAGGGATGGAAGTGAGTTAGAATCAGAAACTGGGAAAAAGAACAGTGAGGAGAAGTAAGAGAAAAACTGTTTATTTTTCTCTCTAAGGAAAACAATTTCTCTAAGAATATGTTTTTAAATCAATTCATAGATTATATTGATATTGTTTGGAAATATTTCTGCATGCAGAAAAGCTGTGAAATCAGAACTCCGAGAGACCTGTGAGTTACAGAGCTGATAATAAGCTCGTTCCCACTGATTCTGTTGCCCAGCACTCTCCTGACATCCCCCAGCAGAGCTCATTTGCGGCTGGATAGTAAGTAGGTCTCCACGGCCCTGCTAATCCGTGATACTCACTGATGTATGAGCATGCTCCTCCCAAGCTGCTCTCTGTATCACTCTTCTCACGGAGACCCCATGCCTACCTCAGGGGGTAGATTTCATGAGTGGAGGTGTAACTGATGAATCTTCTAATTTTATAGTCTGAAATGGGGTGATAAAATGCTGGATTTATAGATATTATTTCATTGTGCACAACACTCACGTTTTTTACTCCCATCTGGCGCAAAGAAAAGAAATTTGCTCTCCCTTTAACATGCGATGCTGTTCAAGGCATGGTGCTTAAGATCTTGAGAAGCTGAAGGATTGCTCTCCACCAGCATAAAAGATACAGTGCTGTGGGCAATACTTTAATGCAAGCAGAGCTTAACCAAAGGCATTCTATTACCATTGCAGTTATTTTTTTTGGAAAGGGGAAGATAAATCTTTATGTTCTGGTTTATTAACAAAACCTGCCCTCAAATTAGGACGAGCATTTTCAGATACACAGTTGCCTGTCAATTCTCCCTCATATTTTGCACTATGAAGTGTGCAAACTGGCACATTGTCAGAGTGCGTCAGAAATTCTGCCTGAGGAATGTGCTTTCTGCCATAGTCTTATCAGGCAGCCTCCCCAGGGCCATGCGAAATGGCTTCTTAGAGATTTCAAGGGATGGAAAATATAAGTGTCTCCCTCCTGAAACCAGAACCTGTGCCAGACAGGAACTGCCCTTTCTGGCTTCCCAGAATCGACAGAAAGAAACTGGCCTCACAGGTACTTTGATATTTAGCATGCTCTTACTATAGTATCATTTCTCTAATGGGACAACAGTTACACAGTCATCTCACTACAATAGAGAAGATATACAAAATATGAGTGTCACAAAGGACATGAGGGGGGAAATGCAAGAAAAAGAATGTGCTAGTATTATTCAAAATCATGACTTTCACATAATATTGTTATATAAAATCTTACAAAAGGGAAGATAAGGCAAAGCAAAATGAATCTGTGAAAAATCTGTGGAGTGATCACTATGCCAGGATAAATAAATTTTTTAATGATTAGCAAGCATACATATTTAAGTAGGGGAAGACTGCTGGGTGTGGTGACACACACCTATAATCCTAGAACTTGAGAGGCTGAGATAGGAGGACTACAGGTTCAAGGACAACCTCAGCAAGTAGAAAGACTCTCAGTAATCTAGTGAGACCATGTTTCAAAATAGAACAAAACAAAACAGAACATGAGGCAAAATAAAATAAAGCAGGGCTGGGGTTGGTGGAGCTCAGAGGTAAAATACCCAGTTAAGTCCCCAGCACTATATACACACACAGAAATACAAACACCAAAAAAAGAGGGTAAGACTTTATATTCAATTTATTTTTGACAAATCACTAATATGTTCTCTTTATATGTATGTATATATGTGTATATGTGTATGTGATAAATAATATTTTATGTTATAATTATTATATATATTATAATATACTATATAATAATATTATATATAATAATTTATGTAATATTATGCATAATAATATTATATTACATAAATATATCACATAAACTATCAATATATAGATAGTTTATGTGATATTATTATTTATGTGATGACATATGTGAGAAAGACATTTAACAGCCCGTTTCTTAATTATATTAAGAAAAAAATCATGCTGGGCGTAGTGGTGCACGCTTGTAATCCCAGCATTCAGGAGGCTGAGACCGAAGGATCGCAGTTTGTGGACAGCCTCAGCTACTTAGTGAGGGCCTCTGCAACTCAGTGAGACCTGGTTTCAAAATAAAGAATAAAAAATTGGGCAGGGGGTGTAGCTCGGAGGTCGAATGCCCCTGGGTTCCATCCCCAGATCCACAAAAAAAGAAAAAAGAAAAAAATTGAAAAAAATTCTTCATATGGAGAGGCATGTCTGTAATCCCAGTACTTGGGAGGCTGAGACAGGAAGATTGCTGGTTCAAGGCCAGCCTCGGCAACTTAGCGAGACTCTCAACAACTTATTGAGGTTCTCAGCAACTTAGCAAAACCTTGTTTCAAAATAAAAATTAAGGCCGGGCGTGGTGGCGCACGCTTGTAATCCCCGCACTTGGGAGGCGGAGGCAGGAGGATCGCGCAGGTTTGAAGCCAGCAGCGCTGACTTAAGAGACCCTGTTTCCAAACAAATATAAAAAAATAGGTCTGGGAGTGTAGCCCGGAGGTAGAAGGGCTTCCAGGAACCCCAGTACCACCAAAATAAATAAATAAATAAATAAATAAATAAATAAATAAATAAATAATAAAATAAGGAGGGGGTTAGCTTGGAGGTAGAATGCCCTGTGTTCATCCCCAGCACACACACACACACACACACACACACACACACACACACACCCACAAAATGAGTGAGTGAATGAATGAATCTGGATTTTTTTTGAATATTGGTGCATGTTTTATCATCTTCAACCCCAAGTATTAACTACTATTTACAAGGGACTTTGGAAAGATCTTATTAGGAAAATGAAAATGTGCAGCACAAAATTGTGTGAAAGGGATAATGATAATAGTTAAAGTTGGCAATGATTCAGCACTTGTTTTGCAGGTTATTTGTATATTATCTCGTCTGATGCAAATCATCACCTAAATGTCAGCGCCATTCTCGTGAGGTTTTTAATAGAGGAACAGATCAGTCATGATGATTATGAAGTTTGATGAATAATAACGCAATAACCTGGCTGCAAGGGTCAGAGATGACTTGTGTAGGCAGGTGATATTTGGAGACAGTGAGCAAGGGGAGATGGACGTGTGATGGGATTGGGCTGGAAGTCAGCTGCCTTTCCACATCTTTCCATGTAAAGGAGCAGGACTCTGCACCATTTTCTGGCTGCAAAATCTACTTTATAGCTGTGATATGACTTTGTATCTTATTTTTAAACACCAAATTTTAGTTTCATTGCTTTAAACAAGGTTGTAAACTGAGATCCACCTTGTCCACACATCCTGAGACTTATCAGTATTTTCCTTTCAATAAATCCTTTGAAATGAGGTTTTGTGTAGGCATTTGACACTTTATTCCACAAATCCCTGTCTGTGGTACCTGTGGTGTCAGCAGCAGCAGGACTCAAGCCAAAGTTCCCACTAGGAGACACTCTTGGAATCCTGCTGGGATCCCCTCCATGATGACTTTTTTTGTGTGTGTGGTGGTGGTACTGGGGGTTGAACCCAGGGGCATTCTATCTACGAGGTACATCCCCAGCCCTATTTTTTATTTTGGAAGCAAGGTCTCACTAAGTTGCTGAGGTTGGCTGTGAAACTGAAATCTTCCCATTTCAGCCTCCCAAGTACTGGGATTACAAATGTGCACCACCACGCCCGGTTTGACATTTTTTTTTTAAAACATCAAAACATTCTCCAATTTGGAAATGAGGAATTTTGCAAATTATTACCAGTTCTCTCTCAACAAGCTCCATGCTAAAGTAAGTTTCTCCCTCAGCAACTAAAAGATTTTTAAAAGTCTTGTTCACCTGGGGATGATGGTGCACTCTTATAATCTCAGTACTTGGGAGGCTGAGACAAGAGGATCGCAGGTTCATGGCCAGCCTCAGCTACTTAGTGAGGCCCTCTGAAACTTAGTGAGACCCTGTTTCAAAATAAAGAAAACAGGGCTGGGAGTGTAGCTCAGAGGTAGAATGCACCTGGGTTCCATCCCCAGTAACACACACACACACACACACACACACACACACACACACATACACACACACACGGTGGAGCCTGGAAACCTTGCTAGACCCCCACTTCAGCTTCTGTTCACCAGCCACATCCCATCAGCCCCTGGGCTTGCCCTCCTTCCTCCTCATTTCAAAATCCATCTCTCCTTTCCAGCCCCACTACCACTGACTTCTTGCAGGACCCCCTTGTCCTTCATACAGTTTATATTAATTTTATCTTATAGAGATATAAGATATTTTATGCTTATGAGCTATCAGCATGGTGGGCCACGTACAGGAAAAGGTCACACTCAGCTTTGATCCTTTGAACACTCCCATGGCCTCCATCCCTACAACACTGGGGCAAACACCGTCATGTGGTACCCGGTCCTACACCCCTCGCCCTGGCTGCCCCTTTCCCTCCCAGCCTGCCTCTCTGTCCTGTGTCACTCCCTCCCCACTGGCCTCTGCAGTATTTCCAGTCCCCAGAGGGTGGACGCTGCTCTTGTCTTTTCTGCCTGGGCTGTGCTTGGTTGAGCCTTCACTCATCCTTTAAGATGCAGCTAATGCTTCTCTCTCATGTGACGCCTTGGCTGTCTGCCCCGGTCATTGCCTGGCACCCCTTCCTTCATGCCATCTGTGTACCTTGTACACACTGCCATCAGAGCAATAGGAGAGAGATTTGCTTTCCTGAAGGCTAGACGACAGACTTTAGTCTGCGTGGTAGATGAAGAAAAAAAGTGGAATGCTTTTAGTGGATTTCTCCAGCGGAGATAAGAAAAGGACCCAAAGCACGAGATCCCTGCCTGTGAGATAATGCATGCAAAGCTCTTTGATCTGCACCTGGCTCACCATGAACGCTCAGTAGGTGTTAATTATTGTTGTTGATTCAAAAGATATTTCTGGTCTAATGGATATTGTAATAAGAGGGACAAAACAAATTCATAGAGGAGCTAATGAGTGACTACAAAGATGATGTAGAAAAAAGGGAGGGTGACTTTTTTTTTTTTTACCCTGAATGATACCAAATAGCACTGTTCTGCTTTAATATGGAAATCATTTTTAGTTAAGAGTCAATAGAGTAATAATAATCATCATTATGGTGGCAATAATTCAGTGCTTCCTCCTAGCTTTATCAGGCTAAGTACTTTCTGTGAGTTATTTCATTTAATTTCCACACTAACCTCTTAAGGCAAGAATTTGTCTCCCTCTTGATGGGTGAAAACCTCTGAAATATAGGAAGGTCCATTTCCTTGGTCAAGTGTCCACAGATGGAAAATTGTGGGGATCAAGATGGAATGGGGGACCCTCTCAACTGGCAATGGCTTTTAGTAAAGGGTGTCAGGAATCACCTCCAGGGCGATCCATCAGCCATGTGGTGTTCTGGAAAATGCTTTTAAAAAGTTACTGGGGACAAGTAAGGCATGTGTCTGAATTCAACGCTTGGCCACTCTGGGCTTTAAGAATTCCATTGTTATTTGTACCCCTCTATATGCTTTCAAGTTGACTGGCTTACATAGAAAGAGAGAGAAGGTGCGGCAGCTGCTGCCTTTGTGGGCTTCTATGTCCCAGTAGGTGTTAAGCAAAGGTAAAGTGGGGAAAGAAGCTTATATCAGAGAGGCCCTATTCAGTAACATTTAAAGTATAGGACATTTAGAACACTATTATTAATCCTTAATTACGTATCTATGTGTTAAGTTGCGTTTCCAAAAGACTATAAAGTATACTATAGTTCAAATACAGTAAAAAGAAAAAAGTCCACATTATTATGCTTTTAATGTCCCCTCTTTTCTATATTCATTAACTCTTTATGTTATTAATAAGCTGAATAATTGATAATAATTAATAATGAACTAAATAATGCATTTCCTACAATCTGTATGCTGACTGGAGAAGAAATAACATATTTGTTATCTGTGTAATTATCATTGGAAAGCCAATTTCCTGGATCCACTGCTCAGAGATACACACCAGTTCTTTAAAGATATGGAACCCTATCTCTCTTCCAGTCTTGCCACAATGTTCCCACAGCTCAGTCACCACAGAGCCCTGTTGCTGGTCAGTTAGAACATGTGTTTTTAAAGGGAGCGTAAATTTTGTCTTTGATAGTCAAAATAATAATGCCATTTAGTTTAGACAACTTAGATATCTTTTGCTGAATCCATGCTAGACATCCTTATTAGTCAGAGTCGCCAGTTAGCCGGAGATCAGTGTTTTAAAGAAAGTGAAATGAGGTTGGGTGGAGGAATTTGTAGGACCAGATGTATAAACAACTGTGTGCTGCAGTACAGTGAGAAATGCTGTTGGAAAAGTTTGACTGAACTGTCGGGCCATTGACTGTTTCTATTTTTTTTTTTTTTACCATTATAAATAAAGCTGTTGTAACCAGGCGTGGTGGCACACACTTGTAATACCAGCATTGGGGAGGCTGAGACAGGAGGATCACGGTTCGTGGACAGGCTCAGCTACTTAGTGAGGCCCTCTGTAACTCAGTGAGACCCGGTTTCAAAATAAAGTATAAGAAATAGGGCAGGGGGTGTAGCTCAGAGGTCAAATGCCCCTGGGTTCCATCCCCAGACCCATAAACATGCCTTGTATATTTTTGTCAGTTAAATACCTTGAAAGTAGCATTACTGGCTCATAGGTTATATATGTATCTTCAGAAGATATCACCAGTAAAACGGTAAAACAGTTTGACCAATTTATTGCACACTTAAATGTAGGAATCCACCAGGTGTGCTGCACACATCTGTAATCCCAGTACCTGGGAGAGTGAGAGAGGGTGATTAGGTTTGAGGCCAGCCTCAGTAACTTAGTGAGACCCTGTTTCAAAAGAAAAGAAAAAAAAAAATGGCTCGGAGTATATCCCAGAGTTACAATGTCCCTGGGTTTGATTTCTACTACCAAAAAAAAAAAAAAAAAAGAGTACAAACAATACTTTTGATTGTTTTCTGTGCTTCCAATGCTTGATATTTTCTTTTTCCTATTCTTTGCCAGTGATATGTAAGTTCTGTATCTCACCATTTTTGTTGTAATTTTTACTGATAACTAGTGAGAATGGTCACTTTTTCAATGTTTACCATTTACATATATGTATATATAATTTATTTGTGGTACTGGGGATGAAACCCAGGGGCATTCTACCTCCAAGATCCACCCCCAGCCCTGTTTTTTATTCTTTATTTAGAAACAGGGTCTTACTAAGTTGCAGGGGGCCTCACTAAGTAGCTGAGGCTAGCTGCAAACTGGGATCATCCTGTCTCAGCCTCCCAAGTACTGAAATTACAAGTGTGCATCACCACACCTGACTGTTTACTAACCATTTACATATTATATTTTATGAAACACCTGAGTAAGTCTTTTTTTGGAAGGGGGCTCTTGGCCTTTTCTCTCTGTGTTTTGGAGTTCCTTGTAGGTTATAGATATAAACCTTTTTTCAAACATATAGACATGGATTACAGTATCTTCTCTCTGACCAGGCTTGTTTTCTTGTTTTCTCAATATCTTAATGTCTTATCAATATCTTGATTTAAAAAAGTTCTCAATTTTGTGAGTCTAATTTATCACTCTTTTTCTTTATAGTTGGTATTTTTTTTTTTTTTTGGTGGTACTGAGTTTCCTGAAATCCCTTCTACCTCTGGGCTACACTCCCAGACCTATTTTTATACTTTTTAAAATTTGGAAATAGGGTCTCTTAAACCAGCCTGGCTGGCTTCGAACCTGCGCGATCCTCCTGTCTCCGCCTCCCAAGTGCGGGCATTACAAGTGTGTGCCACCACGCCAGCTTATAGTTGGTAAATTTTTATCCTATGAAAAGAAAACTATGTCCACCTATGATCACATGATGAAATAGTCCCTTAAATTCATTTCCATGAGTTAGTTGTTTTTTTCATTCTTCCCCCTCTTTATTTTTTTAATTTACTCTTAGGTTTGAAATCTACTTAGAATGGGTTGTTATGTATGGTATGATTAGAAATAATATTCTTCTCTTCCACTTTCACTTTTGAAGTCTGCTTCCTCAAGATAAAGAATTTTGACTTGGCAATTTTTTGCTTCTAATACTAAATATGCCATTTTAGTTTCTCGACATAGTTTCAGTTAGAAAAGTCAGCCATTCTTCTTATTGCTCTCTGAAGGTAAGGAGCCTTTTCTCACTGACTTGAGTTTTCAGCCGTTTTGCTGTAGTGTGTCTAGTTGTAGTTTCATGGTTCTTTCACCACTTGGCACTGCTAAAGCCTCCATCTTCTCTACATCTCTGAGGTTTTACATCCTGTCAGGTCTGTAAGATTCACAGCCAGTGTGTCCTCACATTCTGCTGCTGACATTATTTTTCTTTCTTTTCCTGAGAACATCTTTTAGTTTTTTTATAGTGTTTCATATATTTCTCATGGGCTTTTCTCTTATGATCTTTTTTTCTGCCATTTTTTATTTCTCTTTAAATATGAAAATTTTGTATTTAGATCATTGCTTCCAGTGCACTCATACTTTCTGATACCATGTTAGCCTGTTATTTAATCCATTTATTATATTCTTAATTTAGGTTATTTATTCTTGGTTTTGATGATTCCATTTGATTATTTTTAAAAATAATTATCTGGTGAAACTCACTATCTTGCTGTGTATGTTTACTTGAATAAGAATTACAAGTATTCTAAAATTTATGTCTGGTAACTTCAATTTCTAGTCACCTAATAGTATTGTTGCTATTGTTGTTCTTTTAATACTTCCTGAATTTTGTGGATAATTTTTAAAGAACTTATTACCTACTGGAAACATATATTTGATCAATCATAGATGGATATATAAGTATGCAGTTATAACTTCTGCTTCCTTTTTGTATATCTTCAACTGTTCCTCTTATATATATTTTGTGCGGTAAAGCACAAATGTACTTTGTCCAGCAAACTCTAGAGTCACATTTCAAGCTCTAGGAGTTATCTCTTTGAGCTTTTCTCTTCAGTTTTGAGATGGGATGTGAGGAAGATCTTGCCATTTCTCCTTGAAGATGGAGAAGGGAACTATTACAACACTCAACAACTTTTTCCAGTGGAATTTTCTTTTTTATTGGAAACACCATTATTATTCTAAATAGACACCGTTGTAAATAGTTTCACACCTCACTTTGGAATGGAAAAGTACTGGCACCTATTTTCCTGAGACCTAAGTTGAAACAGACAAAAAGTTTCCCACAATTTGAAATAATCTCCTCCTTTTTTGTGATGTAAAAATTATTCATTTAAAATGTCTTATTTTAGTAGTTTAATATTAGGATGAGTTCCTAGAAAATAAACAAATTGTTGATCCATGTGTATGTATGAAGTTGTTAGCCCCTATATACTGCTATACATCTTTAATAAAATAAAAACTATTGAGCCAGGCATGGTGGCACATGCTGAGGCCCTTCACAACTTAGTGAGACCCTGTTTCATAATAAAAAATAAAAAAATAGGACTGGAGGGTGTAGCTCAGAGGTAGAATTCCCCTGGGTTCAATCCCTAGTACTGCAAAAACAAACAATCAAAATCAAAGCTATCCAATTTTTGACACACTGTAGTCATCAGAGGTTTTTTAAAAAATATTTTTATTGGTGCACTGTAGTTGTACATGATAGTGAGTTTTTTCAAGCTTAAGTTATCTAGAGAACACCATTACCCAATATCAAGAGGCAGTTAGAATCATAATTCTGGCCGGGTGTGGTGGTGCATGCTTGTAATCCCCGCGCTTGGGAGGCAGAGACAGGAGGATCGCGCAGATTCGAAGCCAGCTGCGAGCGCTGGCTTAGGAGACCCTGTTTCCAAATAAAAATGTAAAAATAGGTCTGGGAGTGTAGCCCGGAGGTAGAAGGGCTTCCAGGAATCCCAGTACCACCACACACACAAAAAAAAGAATCATGATTCTGTACCTCAGAGATATTTAATATATAATTTTTAATATATAAAATAAATCCGAGAAATGCCTGAGACATTCAGGTAGACGATGTAGAACAGGAAGAACATGGATGCCAGAATAAATAAAGCTCAGGGGAAAGTGAACAGATGGTCTTGTGACTTCAGTTATGATAAGGAAGATTTACTCTTCCTGGATTTTCTTTATCCTAGTGTACATAAATCACTTTACTTTTGTGCAACCTAATAAGATTACTCTCATAATTCCTAAATTCATGACTATGACTCCCTCTTTCCCTTCCATATATAGGTATGTGTACACCCCCCCCACACACACACACACATAGTTAAGTCTGAATTCACCTACTGGAGACCAAATAGGAAGCTGAGCATAGGGCTTGGGTGTCACCCTAATAGAAAATGAGCAGGTCTAGGATGTTGAGTTGTGTGTGTGTGTGTGTGTGTGTGTGTGTGTGTGTGTGTGTGTTGTGTGTGTGTGTGTGTAGTAGCAGCACCCCGACCCTGTGAGTCTTATGACCCAATGATTACTCAGTGAAAGAATGATGATGATGATTGTGGAATAAAAATGATATTTTAGTTAAGCCAAGCCCTAAGCCCTTCTCTTTACACAGAGACCGAGTTCTGCATCTCCTTTTGCCCGTCACACTTGCTGCTGTCTCATGTGTCTTAAACCATCATCAATTCCACAGTCTAGCACTGCTACATGCCATTAGCATCCTGTTCCATAGCACTCTTGGAGAATCTTCTCTGCCCTGTGAACTGACCCGGCAATTATGGCCAAATGCTTTAGGAATGCTCCTCTACATTATAAACACATCAGTACACATGTTGATGTGATAATGATGAAATTACACTTTCTCACTTTCAGTAGCTCCCAGAAAGTCACTCACAAGGGGACACTTCCTGATCTAAGGTGAAACCCCTCAATCACTAGGCTGTGCAATTTCTGTAACTTGGAGCTGGGGGGCGGGGGGACTGAACCCTAGGGAGATGTAGCCCTTACTTTGGGCTTAGATTCTGCTATAAAATTCTTCAAGATACCTTCACCCATTGCATTTAGGTAAATTATGACATTAGCAAATTCCTTTTCTCTAAGCTAAAGGCTCCCACTTGCTGAAGACTGTAGGTTGACCACAAATATGAACTTAAAGCATAGTAATGCAGAAATAAGGAAAGTAGAGTCAAAATACCTGTTTTACTAAACACTCCTATAAACCACTATTAAGATGATGCTCTCAGTTCTTGAAAAATGACTCCGTGTCATTGCTTCGATGACATCATCATAACTCAAGTACGTCACACTTTAGTTTGCTAGCACCTGTGGGTTTGACAGTGTGTTTGGAGTTTGAAGACAGTAGAGGTGAGATCGAGAAGGAATATTCCCTTTTGCTAAAGATGGATATATTTTGCAAAGCATATAGCCTCTTTTACTTGAGTCTTTGCCTAAAGTTTCATGATTTTAATAAATAATATTGTTGTATTCAGTCTTTATACCATCTGTGGTCTCTTTGCTATATATTATTCTGTCCTAACATTAAACACGTTCATGGATTCAACAGGCTGCTTGATTTAGTTTTGAGTTTTTAACTTTGATCATGTTATCTAAGACAAGACTCTGAATCTTTCTGGACTATAATTTTCTTTTCTGTAAAACTAAAGAAAGAGTGAAAAGATGAAAGACAGAGAGTTAAATTCAGACTCTCTTCTTCCACATAGTTATTCACTAAGCATTTAATAAGAGGTAAGGGGTACATGAGTAAGACACACATCACCCCACCAAAATCTTCCTAGTAAAATAGAATACAGAGAGACTCATGAACAATGAACTCTCACACAGTATGGTAAATGCTGTTACAGTTTGCCAGAGAATCACATTTCTAGCAGTATCACATTCTGCTCAGGAAGACATTTGGAAGGGTTTCCCCAAAGGAGATGTTAATTTGGTCTGGTCTTAAACAATTATAGTTTGATCTGATGGTGTTTGGGGGAAGGAAAGGGAAGGGAATAAACAAAGTTTTATGCATGTTTAAGGAATTGTAGACACTCAGATTTTACTAGATATGATGTGTGGATGATGAGGAATGGCACGAAGGGAAAGTGGAAGCCTGTGGTATGAGGTTATTAAGGACACTGAACGCCAAGCAAAGTGATTATTTTTCTCTTTCCATGTTTGAGAATGATATGGAGGCACAAATAATATAAATCAAAAATAATTCTTTAAAGATGATAATTCTTGGTTGGATTATCTTCTAATGAAAAATAAATAAGAAATTTGTATCTCTCCAACTATCTTCAGCGTTCTCTGGGATCTGAGAGTTAAGTCTCCTTATTCAAGTGTTTGCTCATCTGTTAATGTTTACCTTGGTTACTGGTATTTGGATTGGCTCTTGAACTAGCCTGGCATCACTTCATCTTTCTAGACAGCTGCTCTTTTGAAGCATCCCTGCAAGAGATGCTTCTGTACTTATCTAAACAGAGCATACACTTGTCAGTCAAAACATAAATAACACCCAAGCCACCTGCATGTCCAGAGGCTGGAGGAGAGACATGGCTGATTTTGCATGAAGATCTGCCAGGTTTAGAAGGATTGGATTCTTTGTGAGTCCTCTGAAATTGTACAGAGGAATCCCAGCAGAAAAACCTCTGCTTTTTCTGTCAGTTGTTTATATGCATTCTTTACTGTTGTAAAAAAAAATGTCCCTGAAGGGCTTCCTGAAACTACAAAATTATTACACTACCTTTTTTTGCGCCTGATTTAGGGACATCTGAATATATCTTTCTATTGCCTCACTTTTTGCCAACCTTTTAGCATTGGATTTAAAAAAATTTTCCTCAGTATCTTACACCCTGAAGGCTTGAATTTTGCATTATTCAAATTACTGGTTTTTTTCTCTAGTGCCCAACAAAAACAATGTCCTCTGGGGTATGAGAGGTGATCTGTGATTACCATCATTGGGCGCCTTCTGTTCACAGGGTCTGAATTAGAGCTGTCTTGCATGTCAAGAAGGAGAATGATCTCTGGAGTGTATGCAAAAGCTTCAATAGGGATCAGGATGGTCCAGTCACATTTCTTAGAATGCCTAGAAGGTTGTGAGTATAATTCTTTCTGTGTTTTTTCCTGTCTCTTTTTTGAGAGTGATTTGATAGTAAGTAGAGATTTGGCAAAGCGGAAGACACAGAGTGCCACTGACACCAAAGAACTTCTGGTTCAGATTTGTTTCTCTGTCAGGTGTTGCTGGGAGAACCATTCCTTTCACATCACTGCCAAATATGTGAGCTCCAGTAATTTAGTTGGGCAAAGAAATCTCTGGCAAACACAGTAAAGCCAACTGTGGACTAATCGCTAAAGCCGAAGATGACTTTGTTAATGGATCCAGCAGTGTTTTATCAACTAGGTTAAGTATCTCACCTAAGTCCTGAGAAGCTGGGCCTGAAGCAAAGGGGACAGGAAGTTCAGGCAAACTGTAGAAGACAGAGGATTCATTTCTACCACTAGCAGTTGTTTGCTTATCTTTTGAAAAAGATACTCATGCTCAGTGTTTCTTATAGAAAAAAGCATAAACTGGGCGTGGTGGTGCACGATTGTAATCCCAGCATTTGAGAGGCTGAGACCAGAGGATCGCGGTTCGTAGATACCCTCAGCTACTTGGTGAGGCCCTTTGCAATTCATGAGATCCTGTTTCAAAATAAAGAATGAAAAATAGGGCTGGGGGTGTAGTTCAGAGATAGAATGCCCCTGGGATTCATCCCCAGTACAGAGAGAGAGAGAGAGAGAGAGAGAGAGAGAGAGAGAGAAAACAAGCATAAAATTGGATATTCAGAGATCCTAGTGATTGGGAAATGGGAGAGAAGAAAAAAAAATTACAGGTTGTGTGGCAGCATCTGCCCTTAGACTCTCACAGACCTCCTGAATCAGTTTCTTTGACAAAGAAGAAAAGATATCACAATAATTTACATGTGTCATTCCTTGGCTGTATCTCACAGAAATCAGATGATGTAGGAGTTAGCTGTTGGTAATGTCAATTCTCAGGATGTCTTGATCCCATTGCTTAACCAACTCTACAGATTTTTGTCATGTATCTTTGCATGCATAATATCAGCATATTATGTTTAAGAACCAAGTTCTTGCATTTGAGTATATATATATATATATATATATATATATATATATATTCACATGCATAGAGATTAAAGTATTTAAATTCTGTTGAACATATTGGCACAAAATAAAATGTTAGGTATAGTTTGGTAGAGAAATTTCTCACCTCCTTTTAATTTGTTAATTCTATCAGCAAATATTTATTGACCATTTACTATGTGTCCATCACGATTGCAGGTGCTAGAGACCGAGTGCTGGAATCCTGAAACCAATCCCCCATGGATACCAGAGGATGACACTCTACAAGTAAAATACATAGAATGATGTTGAGCAAGTGCAAAAAGCAGGCTGGTGTTGCTGGAACAACATAGATGAAGAATGCCGGGTTTCCAGATAGGATCAAAAGGTTCCTTGAGCAAATGGAGCAAATGAGGGAGCATTGGGCGGGGCTTGGGGCATGCATAAAGACTTACGCTTTTATACTAAGGGATGGGAATCCATGGAGGATGTGAACTAAGCTTTTTTAAAGGAGTCATGCAGGCTATTGGGAACCAAGGGCAGAATGAAGGAGTCAAATTGTAGGAATTTAGGAAGAAACAGTGAAGGTGAAGATATGGCTTTGGAGTCTAGAAATATTTTGAACATGGATCAGCGAATGAGTCATCGGAGTAGGAAAGCCTGAAGGTAGCTCCTGAGGGAGGGATTCATAGGGAGTCAACACTCCTGGGAGCCTGGGGAATGAATGGCTGTGTCTTGAGAAAGTGTTCTGGACATAGACGTGTTACATCAATTTTCATATCTGCCAGTGTGATAAATAGAGTTGTGATTGCTATTTTCACTTTGCAGATAAGAAAACTTGCTTTAAGAGATCAAATGATTTATTCTAATTTCCAGGCATTCAAGTAATCCATCTAGGTCACAAATAAGTTCTCTGAAGCCATATCATGCCAATGTTCTTAGGTCAAACATACAGTCCACTCCCCACTTTTATCTTGCTTGCAATGGGGATCTACATGGGCAAAAGACCAGATACCTCCTACACTGCTGAGTGCCTGTTCTTGCACTGAGCCCAAATGACTAAATCCCATTCCCAAATGTATGATTGTTTGGCCAACCTGCAGATCTCTGTCTGTGAACATAGCACAGGCTGGCACAGACCATATTTATATGATGGGGTATCCACCTGGCTTCTTCTTTCTGTCCTTAAGCAATCTATAATAACAAGTACATCCTATGTCCAGTAAAGTACTAAATGTTTTTAAAGCATCCTCCTAATAGAAATATGAATAAAATAGCTAATAATGCAAAAATCTTAGTATAGAGCTATGGAAGAAGAAAGATTTTAAGTAGAAGATGTTCTCTTTTGAATATTCTCCTGCAGAGAGTTCTGCGAAACATTTTGGCTGAAAGATGCAAGGCTCCAACTCAGACAAGTTTAAGTGAGGACATTGATTTGAGAGTTTCTGAATACTTTTAAGATTTTTTTCTTAGGCTCTGACTGGTAGTAATCAGTGAGGCAGTTTTCCACTTAACCTTATCTTTTTGTTGTTGTTTGTTTGTAAGTGTGCATGAGAGTTGACAAGAGAGGCGACCAAACAGGAATCAGATCTAAAAGAAGCAAAACTTTATTTCACCTCTCATTCCTCAGAGTCCTCATTCCTCAGAGGCTGGATGAAGATTCTGGCAGATCCAAGGGCTCTACTGTTTATTCTTAGAAAATACACATTCTTATGGTGATTTGGAGATGTGGGCATACTCTCAATTTCAAATATTTCATGTCCTGGGTGAGGTATTACTGGAAATGTCTGGCTCAGTTTAATGCCACAGTGTTGACCTTTTTCTGGGTCAACCTGGAGGCAGAAGAATGGAAGGGTAAGAGGCCCCTATCTTTTTTTCCCCATATTTTATTTTATTTATATGTGGAACATATTGAAAATGGTGTACATTTAGGTTATGCTTCATGCCCTCTCCCCCCCATTCCCCTTCCCCCTCATAATAAGTGTCCAGGTTAATCATGCTATATTTATACTATTACACATATTTGGATGGAGCTCCTCCATTGAACAACCTCAGCTTTCTTCCTCTCCTGTCCTTCCATTCTAGCTTTGCTGAGATTTCCCCTCCATTATTTGGAGTCAAGAGGGCCCTATCTTAAAGCCTCTCTTTCCTACCATGGGGAAAAGAGGGGAGAAGGAAGGGGGTAGTGCCTTTATTACTTTGCCTGGTGTTTTCACGCTCTGGGTTGGCAGATGTCTGCTTCTTTTTGTGGAGTACATTTTGGGCTCCTTAAAGGTTCCAAGTTGGACCTTTAAACTTGAAGCTGCCATAAGCACAAAACAGCCTATATTCTGGGTGCCTCTTCTGACTCCTGTCTTAATCCAGAGGCATTGGTGCGACCCCTGACTAGCACCCTAAACTGGATCTTTCTGTAGACATCTGCTGCTCTGCCAATCGGCCCTGTTGGCCAGAACAGGACCCAGGTACTGACACTGGCCTTGCACGGGACATGCCTATAGCGCTTGGTCTCAGAAGCAGTGTGTTGGTCCTTCTCTTGTTTGTTTGATTTCCTGTGCAGAAGTCAGGCTCCATCTACAGTCTTCAGCTTCTTCAGACGAGGGCAGGGTGCCAGTTCCTGCCTTTTGGACATCCCGGGGATACAGGTCAAGACCAGGAGGGGCTGTGTGCTCCTAAGAAGTTCTCTTCCCCTCTTCTGCACTCACTTGATACAGGAATGACGGGCAGTCACCCTCCTCCCACCACATGTTTCTTCCTGTTCCTCACACACAGCGGTAAAAATACTACAAAGTGAAATATCACCAAAGTTGTGAAGCTTCCAGGGGAAGGATGGCTGTGACACCCCCAAGGAAGGAGCCCAAAAGAAGCTGGAGAAGGGATCCATGGAGACAACCATCAATTCTCCTTTTACCTGAGATAACCTGGGATAGAGATTTGGTGGCTGTGGCTTCCTGCCTTATTATGTGTTGGGACATTCTCCAGGCTGGAAGTATTCACACCCCAAAGGAGCATCGGGTGATGAGGCCAGGGATGTGGGGCTGGGCCAAGCTCCTCACTCTCAGAAGGTCCTTGTCATGCCTGTAACTCGTGCTCCCTTATTATTGTGAGGCAACAAAAGTAGGTCATTTTGTAGGTGGGAAAGCCATTCCCAATTGTGTGTGTGTGTGTGTGTGTGTGTGTGTGTGTGTGTGTGTGTGTATATATATATATATATATAATTTTTTTTCTTATAAAATTCCAAGAATTTCAGCTTGTAAGTCAAAATTTTCACACCCCAAATGAAATTGGCGAGAAGCCTAGAACTCGCCACTTTCACTTGAGGTACTAAAATTCTCACGTGGATTTACTTTAAGAGTAACCAGGGTATTAAAATGTTCTTTGAGCTTAATCTGCATATGATCCATTGGCATGATTATTTACTTATCAAATGAATTCATAGTTTTGTTATTTTAAACCTGTCCAGGAATCACACATTTGTTAAATTTTAAGAAGCCCTGAGATCAGAAAATGTTGAATTTCTTACAAACATGTATATAATTAACAATCTGTCGGCATACTTTCACATGATACACATTTTTTTGTATGAGTAAAATATAATAGTGTCTCCCCTAACTGGATGCATTAGAATCTAAGTTGTTAACTCAGTTGAATAAAAGAGTCTTAGAAGGCTTAATCCCCTCTGATTAGAAATGATAATTTTAATTTATTAGCTACACTTCCATAGAATGCTGTAAACTGCATGGGATAAGCAGAAATATTGTTACTGGCTTTTCATCCTCTAGTATGTGTGTAACTCACAGATACATGTTATAACATGTATGCCATACAGGCAATGGCCCTTTAGAAAATACAGTCAATCATTCTTATATAATATGTGAATTCGGCATTTGTAAATACTACTCACTAAAATTTATTTGTAACACCAAGGTCAATACTGGAAAGCACTCTGCAGGCAATTGCAGACGTGTAAAGAGTGACAAAATTGTGTTATTCAAGATGCACATTTCCAGCTGAGGTCAAGGAGGGGGTACTGCCTACATGTTAAAGTCCTCATCCTAAAGACAAGCATCCTTTCTACAATCAAGTAAGCACCATTTTTTCTCTTATATAATTTTTATTTCATTTTTCTGTTTACAATGGTCCCTAAATGTAGTCCTGAAAGGCTGGCTGTGCTCCTAAGTGCATGGAAGCTGTGCTGTGCCTAGTGGAGAAAATACATGTATTGTAGAAGCTTCATTCAGGCCTGAATTAAAACACTGTTGTCTGAATTCAATAATAATGAATCAACAGTATATATTAATTAAGGTGTTTGAACAACACAAAAAACAAGGTTATGCGTTGATTGGTTGGCGAAAATGGGTAGCCAAAGTATTGTGGGAACATAACCGTCTATTTTCCTTAGGAGCAATGGTTTGGTATCCAGCAATTCAGGGTGGATTAAGCTCATGGTGACTTTATAGAACATAAGTCCTGCCAAAAACATGACATGGAGTCACATCCCACTCTATACTCTCCTTGTCCTTTGTGTCAATCCAAAGGTCATTGAAGACTATTTTTACCTAAAGACCCTGGGGATGCCATTAAAAGGTTTAAAGCAAGGAGATGGATAATTAGGTTTGTGTTTTTATTATTTATTTATTGATTGATTGATTGATTGTGAGTTTAGGGATTGAACCCAGGGATATTCTACTTCCGAACTGCAACCCCAGCCCTATTTTTTATTCTTTATTTTGAAACAGGGTCTTACTGAGTTGCAAAGGGCCTCACTAAGTATCTGAGGCTGTCCATGAACCACGATCCTCTTGTCTCAGCCTCCCGAATGCTGGGATTGCAAGCATGTGCCACCATGCCCGGCCAGGTTTGTGGGTTTTTTAAATTTTTATTTATTTATTTATTTTTGGTGGTACTGGGGTTCCTGGAAGCCCTTCTACTTCTGGGCTACATTCCCAGACCTATTTTATACTTTTTAAAAAATTTTTGGAAACAGGGTCTCTTAAGCCAGCACGGCTGACTTCAAACCTGCGCGATCCTCCTGTCTCTGCCTCCCAAGCGTGGGGATTACAAGCGTGCGCCACCACCCCCAGCAGGTTTGTGGTTTTAAATGATTGCTTTTGTAAACAGCAAAGAGCCCACTGATTGAGATTGAATGCATCAGTGCAGGAGAATAAGCATGGCACGCTTAGCTGTGGGAGTCCTAGCTAGGAGAGGGGGACAAAATGGGAGGCTTCCTGGCTTCTATTTTGGGGATGCCTGTGTGAATCGATAAGAAAAGGTATGTGGAGCTTTAACCATTTCCACATTTGCAAGTAATTTCCCTTCAGAATTGCTTTCTCTGAGTAAAGTGGTTTCTTTCATTTTTTTTGAGAATATAATAATAAAAAATACCACAAGGCTGTGCTGATACAGACTTTTTTTTTCCATATTGTATTATATCACCCAGAAACAGCAAAATTCAGCTTTGGAAAATTTAGTGGCTATTATGAATAATTAGGTGATATATAATGAATACTGTTATTTATATCCTACTTCATGTCATGGCACTAACATATATTACTCTTTGATATGCTTATAGGATATAGATTATGCCATTCTGTTTAGAAATTGTTCTTTATGTTGATAAAAATTTTTAAAAAGCACTTAACATTCTGAAAAGTACTTTCACAATTGTTTGGTGAGAGCATGAAAATAATTTATTTTTTTAAATCTGAAGATTAATAGATCTGTACCCACTTGAGGTAATTTCTACCTCAAAAAGTTTAAGTTCATGTTCTCCTGACACTGTTTTGTCATCTGTTCTATATGCTCAATGGATGTGTGCAAAATGGATTTGTTATCACCCAAATATGCCTTTTTCTTTTGTGTTGGACAATATCTGAAGTGAAGTTTTCACAACAGAAAGGCTCTGTAGTTGACCAGCCTGACAGATGAGCTTATAAAATGAGGATATTGCTTGAGATCTGAGGTTTCCAATTGCACTTCAGTTTCCTTTGTCACTTTGTTAAACACTTATTCATTTATAAGAATCCACAAAATCCTGTAAATACAAAGATGGATGGAATACAATCTTTGCTTCTGGGGCTTCACTAGGGGAGACAGACATGTAAATTTAATAAACCTAGTGGATTATCACAAAAGTTTCCATAAGCTTCCATGAGAACACAGAGATAGAAGAAATATTAGGAAATTTTTTCATAGAAAGATTTATTGTAGTCTTGAAGAGTCAGGATTGACCATGCAGAGGGGCAGCATGTGCCAAGTAGGAAGATATAAAAAAAAAAAAAAAACACATGTATTTGAAAAACTGTAAGAATTTGGAAGTTGGTCATAAATAAGTGTAAAAAGATGAAAATCTCATCCAAAGGTAATATGTTCTCTAGAGTTCACATTTTGGTGTGGAAAATCTTAGTAGCTATGCAAGGACCGATAGTATAAAGTATCTGATGTTATTTTCTTCAATATAAGTTAACTAGATGAATAATGTAGACAATAGAAGAAGATATTGAATATTTTATAATTTTGAAATTGATATTTGGCATTTTAGATGGAATAATTTTTTTCTTTTGCAGTACTGGGGATGGAACCCAGGGGCATTCTACCTCTGAGCTATACCCCCAGCCCTATTTTTTTTAAATTTATTCTTTATTTTTGAAACAGTGTCTCACTGAGTTGCAGAGGGCTCACTAAGAAGAACCAAAATCCTCCTGTTTCAGCTTCCCAAATGCTGGGATTACAAGCATGTGCCACCATGCCTGGTTATAGTTTCTTGATATATTGCTTTCAGATTTTTGAATATCCTGAAACATTTATAAATAGGCCGATTTCCTTATTTTTCTATTTTTTCTGTTACAAGCGTAAACAAAAAAATAGTATTTTCCTCTTGTTTTTTACTTTTAAAGATAAGACTCTTTTGGGGTTGACAGGTGGAGAAAACCCATTTTAAGCACTTAAATCCCTATTCTGATTATTGACAATGTTTTCTTTTAGTCTAAGAATTAAAATTTCCTCCTAAGTCATATTTCTTAGACATAAGTGAATACAAGTTCTCTTCATATATATAGTTTCTACCATGTGCCCATAGAAAGTCATCTGGCCGCAAGATTTCAGAAATCAAGCTTTTAATAAAGAATGTGTAAACAACTTACATTAAAAAATATTTTGAAGACTGCCACACTGAGTATTAACTAAATCATTTAAAATAGCCATTTAAACACGTGCCCTGATTATAAAGTTTTAAAGATTTTAAAATAGATTTCATGCAGAGCCTTGATCTCCTCATATGAAAGAAAACAACATTCTATTATCGCCAGATTTATTATCCTAAAAGGTTTTAGGTTTTCTTTTCCAAATTGGATTCAGATCAAACTCCTAAATAAATGAAACATCTTTTTCTTTTTCTTTAAGCTGTTCTGACTCCGAAGGCCTTGGTTTCCTTGGGTTGGAGCTGTTTCAACATCTTGCAATGAAACAACTAATTAAAGTGTTTTTGTTTTTGGCAGAGAGTCTTTCTTTTTCTCTGGCTGGAGTTCTGTCTTTAGTTGAAGCCAGTGCAGCTCATTCCCATTTCTAAATTTCAGCATGGAAAATACCATTGGTTGGGCAACAGAAGGCTATGAACGAAGTATTTGACAATTGATTATCTACCTTGTTCTGCCTAATACCAAGTGGGAAATGGGCCAAGAGTCTATCATCACTTTCTCACAACTTCATATGAATCCGGCTCTGTAATAAAATATTCCTTTATGTGACTATTGACTTTATGTAGTATCTTCTGTCCTATGTTTATGAAGGCTTATTGATTTTAGAAGAATAACTCATTTTGCAAACACTTTTTGAAAGCCTGTATCTGCTACATTTTTAGAATATAATGCATTTTGGAATTGTTTCTTCTGTATTATTTGCCCTTTCAATAGACTATAACCTCCTCCAGGGAGGGTCTGACTTTCTTGTTCACTATTGAGTTCCTCTCATAGGGCACAGTGTCTAGCTTATGATAAAGTACTAAATAAATAGTAATCGAATGCATGAAGGGATGGGCTGAATGGGCATTAGTCCCTGCATTCAAAGCAACTCAGATAAAAGGGGACCAAAAAGCAAGTATATTATAAATAATTGTAATCCACTGATGGAAGTACCAACAGAGGCAGACATAAAAACCCACAGAGCACTGATGGTAGACTAATGGGAAAGGCAGGCAATGTCAGAATAAGATTCAGAGGAGATGCAATCTTGCCACATCTTGAGGAAGAGTTAAAGCTCCCTGGAAGACCTGGAAGAGAGGTATACCATGCTGACAATGTACGAGTATTGTATGGCCATGCTCACTCAGTTTGAGGTATTCGAGGGACATGGCAGAGGGTAGATTCCCAGTGAGTTTTAGCTTATGCTCAAGTCTTACCAGGTAAGTTCTTTTCTTAATTATATATACATATATAGTGCTAGCATATTATGAACACTAAATAGATAATAGACAATATGCATACTGAGTAAGATTTAGTTTTAGTACACCTATGCACAATTTTGTAGAATAAGTTAAAACTGTACAGTTGATGATGTACAATGCAATTAGGAGAAAAAATAAAGGTCTTCAAATAGTAGCTATAATCTCAACCCTAAGGCTTATTGTCCATTTGGGAAGGTCTGTGGCCATAGGTTAAACATTTCATTCCTCAACACATGGAGGCTCCATTACTGTAATAATGTATTTTTCTTGGGTCATATCAGATATTAGTAGAGAGGATTCAGAGGTGTTCCTAGCCCTATTCCCCAAGTACTTAAAATATAAGGTATACTTTTCATATATGCTGTAAAAGAGAGCAAAATAAGCAAAGAAATTCCTTGGAAGAAGGTTCACATAATGGACTTCACAATGTTAAAGGCAAAAAAAAGAATAAAGAATGAGAGAAGCTCAGATATTTTAAGTTTGGTCCTGATGCATGGCCAAACTCATGTTTTGTAATCTGTAAGATATCTGTAAGAACACCAGGGGCTAGTGGAGCTTCAGGAGCTCATTTGTGAGGAAGATGTGTTGGGTAGATGTGAGTGCTATAGGTGAGTTTGGAAGTGTGGGGAGGTAGGAATGGGGTGGCCAGGTGAGCGTGGAAGGAGGGCTGGGATGTAGTTGTAGCTCAAAGAAGCTGAGTAGTCTAGGGCCCGGGAGAACTGTTTAAAGCACAAGGGCAAGGATCTAGACATTATCTTTAGTCTAAAAGGAACTATAAATATTTAGCAAATATCTCCTCTTACCAAGAAATGAATGCTGTCTTGGTAAAAATGCCAAACAAGTTATGCAGGTAAAATTTTGAGGTTATAAATCCATCTATCTAGTCTTGACTTTGAGATTCATTATTTTCAAACACGTTTCTCAGGCAGGGTCATTCTGTATTATAGGGCATGACAATGTCGACTTTAAACTCCCTTCCACGCTGATTGTGCGGAGCAGATGTATTTATGCCTCGACATGGGCATTCTGAAATCGCCTTGAAAATCAGCCTCATCGGATTTTTAGCCAGTGAATCTAGGAAGTGTGGGAACTAAGAATCCTGTTCTAGTGACCTGTAGAATATGTGCTATGTTTGTATTCTTTGCTGAGATAGTCATCAATTATGTGTGCTCTATACGCATACTAATCTTCCTTTTAGCAAAAGGTTCAAGGACGTCAAGAATGTACCTCTGTGCTCTAGCTCATTAAGGAGAATGAAAAACCCCCAGAGAAGATGAGAAAAGAAAACAATTCAGGGAGCATGCTAAAAATAAAAAAATATACTCTAAAGAGGTAAAAGGAAGTGCTGGGAAAATCAATACTGATGTTAAGAGGTACAGAAGTGAATGAATGTGACATTGAGAAAGAAGAGGAGGAAAAAATTACCACCAGCATAGCACCACAACATAAAACTTTGTCTGAAGAGAAGACTGCTGTGCTATTTTTGAGAAACATGAAGAATCATTTACAAACACTAGTGGGTAATCAGAATCCTGCCTTTACTTCAAGCCCTACCCTTGCCACCCCTACAGCAATGGGCAAGAGAGACAATGTTAACAAGAGAAGCCATAAATTCCAATTCTATAAGTGATAATAGGTGTGGGCAAAACATAAACAAAACAGCAAACTGAAATAAAAGGGGTACCTAGTTATCCTCATGGAAACAACAGGGAAACTTGTCAAGAACTGATGGGACTGGGGATGGAGCTCAGTGGCAGAACAGTTGAGCAAGGCCCTGGATTTGATGGGGGGAAAAAAAAAGAATAAAATGAGCCAGGAGTCGTGGCACACACTTGTAATCTGAATACTTGGGAGGCTAAGACTGGAGGATCACAGGTTCATGGCCAGCCTCAGCTACTTAGTGATGCCCTCTGCAACTTATTGAGATTCTGTTTTAAAATAAAGAATAAAAAAATAGGACTGGGGAATAGCTCTGAGAAAGAATGTCTTTGGGTTCAATCTCCAGTACCTAAAAAAAAAAGGAAGAAAGAAAAATGAGCTTGAAATGTTAAATAAGAAAGCAGAAACTATATCATAGGTATCACCAAACTTTAGTGAAGCAAAATAATGGAAGACTATGCACTATTCCAAGGAAAGAATTTGCTCCAGGGTGTAGCAAGGTCTAGAATATAATTAACTCAGATCAATAGTGTGCCTATGTAGGGAGCATACAAATATGAAATGACTAAGACATAATGTTTGATATCAAAGACCTCAAATCACAAGTAGAAATGGACATGTAAACATTTCACTAACATAAAAAGTGACATAAATATAACTGATATGTCCAAAGGGCCATGACTTATTTTCCTGGAATGCCATTAACAAACCACTGCAGTCTGGGTGCCTTGAATAATAAGACTGAGTGGCTTGAATAATATCTTACCTCTTGGAGGCAGGAAATCTGATATAAGACAGGTTGGTTCTCTCTGAGGCCGTGAAGGCAAAATTTGCTTCAGGCCTCTTTCTAGTTTCTGTGGTTAGCTTGTCATCTTTGTCATTCTTTATCACATGCACTGGCTGATCTCCTTCAACTTCAAGGGACATCTCCCTTTGTGCATATGTCTGTCCAAATTTCTCCTTTTTATAAGGATTATATTGGGATAGAGCCCACTCTAATTCTCTTAACTTAAACAGAACATCAGCAAAGACCCTAATTCTAAATATGGTCACGGTCACAGGAACTGGAATGACCTTGACATTTTGGGGATGGTGGTCACAGTTTAATTTATAACAAGTTATAAGAATCCATAGTAGCAGATAGCATGGCATATCCAGCTTGGTAGAATGTAGAAGGAAAGTTTTAAGAATTGTTGTTAATAGAAAATTGGTACAAAAGTGAGAAATAAAATGTATTTAGGGGAAAGTCTGTCTACTCAGATAAGAAATCATGTTTGTAAAAATGTGACTTGATTGACTAAGTTAAAAAAATCACTCACTGACCACTTACTATGGACCTAATATCATGTAAGATGCAAAATTGATAACTAGCCATAATATCCAGCATGGCTAGAAAATACTTTTTTTTGGATGAAAATTTTATCTCTCAGTATATAGAGAGACAAATTCAACTTTAACTTTGGGAATTAATTCCAATTTCCTTGATAAAACTTCTTTCCTTTAAAATTGTTGCATGATAGAATTGTAGTGATGTTTGTATATGCACATAGCCTTATTTGGTCTGTTTACTTCACCAAACTTCCTTCTCCTCCCCCACTCCCCTAGGCCCCTTCCACTACTCTACTGATCTCATTTTTATGAAGTCTCTTTTATTTTCTTTTTTCTCTCTGGTTTCTACATATGAGAGAAAACCTTCAGTCTTTGATTTTCTGAGTCTGTCTTACCTCATGTAGCATGATGTTCTCCAGTTCTTAGCTAGAAATTATTTCTGATCATATAGAAAATTATTGAAATTTTAGGAGAAAGTGACCAGATCAGCAAAGGGAGAGAATGATTGTTAGGCATAATCATCCACCAGACTTTAAAAAAACAAATTTCATAGAGTTTAAGAAAAAAAAAGCAGTTATGGTTCTATGACTATGGAAAGCCATAGGATGCTGGGCCTCTACATGAGATGCTTCATTCCATGAGTTGCACCAGGCTTGGCAAAGTACCTGCCAGAGGTTCTGTCTCCCTCACAAGGATAGGATGCCACCTTTCATATCCAGCATTCAGAGCATTGTGGAATCTGAGTCCTTAGTGAATGAATGTAATTGTCGATCATCTGTTACTAGAGAAGAGTAGATAACACCTAAAGGAAAAAAAAATAGTTTCATGATCTGCTTAAATCAGTTCTTTAGACTGTAAAATCACATTTGATATAAGATTTGGAAAGTGTGAAATCAGTCTGTAAAAATTTAAAACATGGGCATTGAGCATTTCAGGTTTGCATGATTAGAAACAATGCTTATACAACTGTATATACATATGGGTTTCAAGCATTTGCCAGTTTCCATAGGATATATGATACCCTTTGTGCCTAGTGTTATTTACCCTAAATCTTTCTTTTCTTCTGCCGCCAGAGTGAGCCCTTTACTGTTAGCATCTGGATCTATTTAGTCTCTTCTTAGGGATCCTTGGGGTCTCTCCACTGGCTACAGATGAAATGTTGATAATGCTCTTTGTGACCAGTCCCAGCCCCATGCATGTACTTCTCTCTGGTCATATTCAACAGTGGGCAGAAACTTACCTTACAACTCTGCTTATGCTTAAGCTCTTTCCTTTCTACCTTTCTTTACTTGACTCAATTCTACCTTCCAGGATCCAGAAAACATCTCTGCATTTCTGGGCTGGGTGAAGTGCCTAACCTCTGACTCACAGATTCCTATGCACAACCCTAACTCAGTAACAGCAACCACCTCATAAAGTGCTCAGCCTCCAGCAGAGTATAAGCACCTTGAAGATAGAGGTATGTGGCTCCCCAGAGGGTTAAGTACAAAGCACTGAGGTAAGAGCCCCGCCTGGGACATGACCCTTAATAGGGTTGGGTTTTGATATTTATAGGTATGAGAAGTAAGCTGACTCTGTTGATTGAGCCACCATGCACACCACCAGCTAATGATTTGATGGTGGATATTTGACAGTTTGGGACTAAGAAAGTATGAATCCATAGTGGACCTTTCAGGATATTCACTGAATAAGATGACCTATGCAGAATCTACTAGAACATCCTGGCCCATGTAAATGTTCAATAAACATTTGTTGAAATAGAAAAATAATTCAATTACTTATTCATTAATTAGTTCAAAACATTTTTATTCCAAAATTGCAATGTCCCAGTATTGGTGCTGGAGAAACCAAGAGATATGATTTGAGTTGGCTATGTAAATAAAGCATAGCTATATAGTATGGATAGTGCTATAAATATCTCCTGCTTAGTTATCCATAAAGGGATATAGGAGGGAGAAGCTAACTGTGAATAGGCACAAAAGAAGGTCTATAAGACCTATGGTTTCCTCTCAGATGTGTTTTCTGCCCCTCTCTGTCCTGCACTATAATTCAGAGAGAATTAATTGTCAGGATCTCTTTCCTCCTGGATTTTAAGGATGACAGAGGGAGACATGGTGAAAAACTTAAGGGTCTGATGAAGGACTGACTGGTATCCTTTCTCCTGGGCTTGCTGCTCTGAGTCGCATTTGCAACAGAAGCTGCTGCATCTCCTTCCTGGTTCCTACTTGCTGGACAGGCTTCCCTGGCTGCCCCTTGGGCTCTGGGAGCATGGTTTCTCCCATAATGTCTTGAGGAGTGATAGCACCTTCTTGCCTTTTCTAGTCTCTTTTGTCTCCCTAATGAGCCCCTCAGCTCTCCCGTCATCTATGAAATCCATATCCAGTGTTAAATTCATGGAAACATTGAGGTTGCCTGTTTTGTGTGTGTGGTACTGGGGTTCCTGGAAACTCTTTTAACCTCTGGGCTACACTCCTAGACCTATTTTTTTAATATATTTTTTCGATTTGGAAATAGGGTCTCTTAAGCCAGCAAGGCTGGCTTCGAACCTGTGTGATCCTCCTGTCTCCACCTTCCAAGCACGGGGATTCCAAGCGTGCGCCACCACGCCTGAGGTTGCCTTCTTTTGTATGGTGTTGGGAATTGAACTCCAGGCCTGGAACATGCTAGGCCATCGTGAGTACAAGGACGATTTGTTTTTCTTAAGAGAATCTTATCTTGTTCAGATGTTATCAAGTGAAGGTCAGAATTCATTAGTTGATTCATCTAACAGGTTTTGTTGAAATGTAGTCCCTAGAGGTTCCAGGGCAGCCCTGAAAATATAAACAGGATGAGGATAGATGTGGTCCTGGCTCCAAAATGAATCAGAGATCCAAGGATGAAGGGCATCTGTGCACGTTCGCTCTGGAGATGCTGGCTCTGGTAGCAGGACCATTAACATTTGCATTTCCTTTAAAATGTCCATTAAGTTCTTCAGATCAGTATTAGCAAATGACCATATAATTATTTTTGAAAATCACGAAGCATGAAGAAAGCTCTCATTAAAACTAGATGGAAACCACTGATATTTATTTTTTAGTCTAAACAGCTTTATAAATGAAATGAATCATGAAATCTACACAGTTTTGAAAAACCCAAAACTGATGCTCTATAGCCTTCTTAATCAACAGACCCATAATTAGGGAGCACGTGTGCCCTCTTTGTGACTCATTCTCTAAGTGAAATATGTTTGGCAAGAATATCTTTTCAGAAATTGCTTTTGTTCAGGAAATGCTTATTATTTCTTTATATGCTGGGATGGGGTCTTTTACATTTAAGAATGAATGATTACCTCAAAGGGATGAGGGATGAACTTAATCAATCTATAGGTGGGAACATATCAAATTCAGTGAATTTTGATCAAGAAAAATCTTATTTTTACATACTTTCAGACTATAAATTTTAGTATCCTTCAGAAACATAGTTCTGTCTCAAAAAGTTTTTACGTCTTATCTAAATCTCCCAGGCTGTTCTTGCAAAGATGAAGAACATTGGCTCCAATTCTCTATAGAATACACTAAGACCATGATTATGTATTTATTCAGTCTTTTATTCAATAAGTTTTTATTGAACATCTACTACCAAGAGCTAGGCCCTGAGGATAAAATCAGATCTAGCCTCAGTCCTTTAAAACTTCTTTCCTGACTGCAGGATCTTTGCTTTATATATTTATTAAATCAATTTTCCTAGCCCTTAATTTCTATCCCTATCTGTCCACTCACTTGCTATGTGATATTGAGCAAGTCAATAGTACTCTAAAATAAGCTGTCTGAAACTTTATTTTTTTATTTTATTTTATTTTATTTTTTGGTGGTACTGGGGTTCCTGGAAGCCCTTCTACCTCCGGGATACACTCCCACGGGCTACACTCCCAGACCTATTTTATATTTTTTATTTGGAAACAGGGTCTCCTAAGCCAGCGCGGCTGGCTCCGAACCAGCGCGATCCTCCTGTCTCCGCCTCCCAAGCGCGGGGATTACAAGCGTGCGCCACCACGCCCGGCTGTCTGAATCTTTAAAATGAGAATAACTATACTACTATACATAGCTGTTTTGATGTTTTAACTAATGAATATTCAACAAGTGTTAGATCTCAATAAGTCATGGCTATTTCGGTAGAGTCTCCATAGCTTCTCTCCTCAATTAGTACAGCCACTAGCCACATAGACTGTTTATATTTATTTATGTATTTATGTATTTATGTATTTTATTTATTTTTATTTGTTATTGGTGCAATGTAGTCATACATATTAATGATATAAAAGATGGTGGACACATACATGCACACATCACCCAATTAGCCCTTACCCAATTCCCATCCCATTCCCTCTCCATCCCTCCTTCCCATGCTTGGTTTAGTTATTGACTTTGATATGTTTAAGTACATCATGTGCTTTAGAGCGTTTCCCTCTTCCCCCCTCCCATCCCCTCAGTTAGGTCACCTTATTTGCTGTTTATATTTAAAATAACTAAAACTAAATAAAGTTATAAAATGAGTCAGGCTGACATTGCAACTGCTCAATTGGAACACATGGCTAGTGGTCAATAAACTGGGTGGTGCAGAAGATATAGAACATTTTCAATATTACAAAAATGTTCTACCAGATAGCACTAGTCTGTAGAGCCCTTAAATAAGAGGGGAGGGGAGAGGGAAGGAGGCAGGGAGAGAGAGAGAGAGAGAGAGAGAGAGAGAGAGAGAGAGAGAGAGAGAGAGAGAGAGAGAAAGAAAGAAGAGGAGGAGGAGGAGGAGGAGGAGGAGGAAGAGGAGGAGGAGGAGGAGGAGGAGGAGAAGAAGAAGAAGAAGAAGAAGAAGAAGAAGAAGAAGAAGAAGAAGAAGAAGAAGAAGAAGAAGAAGAAGATGATGATGATAGAGGAGAGAAGAGAAGAGAGAGAACACAGATGTCTAAAGTCTAAAATATCGACTTTGGCATAGAATTGGTAAAACTGAGCCAGGCTTATTTTTGATGCATTTGCTGCAAGTTACATCTGCACAGGCAGCCATTTCTCTGTTGTGTCCTCTCTGAGGAGCTTTGTAACACAAACATGCTCTGGAGCTAGATGCTCAATTGGAACATTGAATTCATTGTCTACTACTTGCTGGTTATGTGATTTGAGACAAGTTTCTTAACTTCTTTGTCCTTGGATTTCTTCCCATATAAAATGTGAACAGTATAGCACCTATTTCATTGATAAATTCCCATAAAGCCCTGAGAATGGTGGCTGAACATATGCAATACTCAATGAAGCAATATTATGGGAGAAGTGACCAGGGAGGCGTGGCCTGTGCCCACACCACATAACTTTTACAAATGCTGAACATTGTCAGCTTTGCTCTTTCAGAGGCTATTTTGGGAATTGTTTTTCTACCTATTTAAATTTTCTGATCCTCAATTTATGTATTTAAATATATTTATTTTATGGAAATAATATTTCTCAAGGTTTGATTGAATATGAAGTGAGATAATGTATGTGAAAGCAAAAGCACACTATAAGCACTTAATAAAGGCTATTTCCTTCCTTCCTTTCTGATTCTTTACTAAATCCACTAAAAAGTACAAGCCATCCTAAATATTACTGTGGATTGTCCTTCAGAATTATCTAACCTTGTATGTGAACAAAAAACAAAGAGCCCTATGTGATAACACAACACACAGATTTTGTGAAGTGGATAATGTATTTTCCTTCCTGACATTCTGATTCCCATTTTATGTGCTCTTAGGGCAACTCAGATTACTGTATGTTTTCAATTACCTAAGCAATGGAAGGGAGAAATGGTGAAAATAATATAATGTGACAGACAACGCAAACCATGGATGGGTGCAGGAATCATTAATATTCATTTATTTAAAAGTGTTTGCTGATTCAATCCACATTTATCAAAAGTCTTTCGGGCAAAGCATTATGTTGGGCACGCCTTATCCACCAGAATAATTTTGGCAGGAGATTTAACCCAGCAATTGTTTTGTGGAGGCTTGTATTTAAATCGGTTTATGTTCCCTGAGCATAGTATGACTGATTTCAGAAGATGGGGCAGCCTGCGGTAGGGAGACATGAGGAAGGAGTCGGGCTGAGATTAGAAAGCCACTCTGTCAACAGTCTGTGTGTAATTTCATTTGAAAAATGAAGACTTCTTGGGAAGAAAGTAAAGTTCTTTATTAATATGCATTTTTAGCATTCTGTGAGCAATGCTTTCTGCTAGCCTCAGAGAACCTGGAGGACTTTTTCATGAGACTAAGCTGTAACAATACCCTCAACCAGGTGCTTCCAACAGGTCCCGAGAGAGCACTGACCAAGGGGACGTGGCCCTTGCACAGGATGAACGCACAGGTAGCATCTGGTGTGGAAATGACAATATGAAGACTTGGCCAAGTCACTTTCTCCTTCACATGATCTTTTCTGAAATTATAGGATGGCAAGACCAGCCACCTGCAAAGGAAAGACTAACTGGTAAGCGACAATACCTCTCTTCTGCGCTTTCAATTCAGTTGGCCCTGGAATTTAAGATGGAAGTATTTGTTTAGCTTATTGGATTTCAGTTTAAGTTTCATTTCCTGGTGCCCTGAGGAAATCTGGGGAATGAAGGGCAACAAAACTATAGTGAATTCATGATAAATACTCTGGTCCCAGCAGGACGGTTTTTGAAATCTGTGAATGTGATTTTGGATGTCCGGCTGCTTTAGGAGTTTAGACAACTTCCCTTTCTCCCCCTAGTTAATGTAGGAAACCTTTGTAGGATCCACTCAAGAGCATGCCATTTGCATGGAACTTTCCAGCAAAAAGAGGAGTGAGTTTCTGGTGGTGGGAGAGAGTAAGAAGGAGAATGATCCAGTGAGGAGTTTGAGAGGAGAGTACTGACATAGCACTTCTGCACCTGTGGTTGGGCTAGAGACTTAATTTACATTTGCACATAATTATTGACGCAGTTAAAGATGAATGGATAAGTACTTTGATGTGGTATTTACACATCTGAGAGTTCAACGAGAAAGACTATAATTAGAATATTTGGAAATATGTGGTTTGAAATAGTTTTTTCTAACATATTAAATACATGGGAAAGAATGTAAGGGTGCCAGCAGTCCTGAAGATGGACAAGAGACAAAGGGAATATTGGCGTTTTTCTGTCTCATGCCAGCTGATCAAATTGTGTCTTTCCTCTTTTTCTCAAAATCAACCCATATATCAGGAAACACACACATTTCTCTCTATGATCTATCCTGAATCCAAATAGGATAAAATGAAATAAGTTAACACCCCTTTGTCCCCCGTTGAGAAATTCTTTTTATACTCCACCACAGAGAAATAAATGTCTACCAAAGGAAAATGAAGAGGACTGAGGAGGAGAATCTAATTGCCCACTTCAATCACTCCCACGCAAAATGCCTGGCTAAAGGATGGGCAGGCAGAACAGCAGTGTTTTGGCAAAAATCTAAAATGAAAAGAAAGGGGAGAAATTGTTCCAACAAGAGTTCTGCAGAAAAATGGAGACAGCTGCTGCGTTGTCCCCCAGTCTGTTATCTCTTTCAACCAGACCCAAAGACAATCCAGCTTTTGGCTTAATTAATCACTTGCTGTCTCTGATAGTGAAGGAAAATGGGACTTAACCTACTGCTTCTTAGCCAAGCAGTAAAGTTCCCAAAGAGGAGTGGAATGCATGGTTGTTGAAGAAAAAATACCACTTCCCCCAAAAAGAACAGAATGTGACTCTTTTCTTTGTGATTCCACTCCACTGGTTTTTGTTGTTATTATAAACTATGTTTGCACAGAGCCCAGTTCTCCACCCATTCTGACTTCTACACAGTCCTCTAAATTCAAATCCAAACTGACGAAGCTGTCCCAGAATTGTATCCTAATCTCTCCTTAACATTTCCAAGCCATGGTTTGAGTATGGTTTGCTCTCCATTGAAAGTCATGTTGAAATTTAATGTCCAGTATGACAGTGTTGAGAGATGGTTGGGCCTTGGGAGTGAGTTCTCTTGCAGGACTGAATCGGTGACTGCGAGAGTACATGATTAATAGTTAGCCTGACACCTCTCTCCTTCTCTTGCTCAAGTGTTCTACTTCCACACACACTCTCCTCCTTTCCACCATGAGTTGAACTGCCACAAGGACCTTACCAGAATTTGAGCAGATGCTTGGCACTATGCTCACGAAGTTCTCTGCTTCCAGAACTATGATCCAAAGTAAACCTATTTCCTTTATAAATTACTGAGCCTCAGGTGCTTTGTTACAGCAATAGAAAAGCAGATTAAGACAAATAGTTTGTAAGACTCCTTCCTCTCCAGCAGACCATCTTTGAATAATGAAAACTTCTGTAATATCTGAGCTGTTTTTTTAACAGCAAATCTCCACTGGGTCAGAGTAAACCCTGTCTAAAGGAGAATCCTAGGATCTCATTTCAGCCAGTCCTGAGAATCGGAAAGCACAGAATGGAAGCTAGAGAGGTAAGGAAGCAGCAGTCAGCTTTGAAGGGCAGCAGAGTCCAAACTGAATGCAATTCAAATGCCCTGGATCAGAAAAAAATCTGAGCCCAAGTTCACAGGAACTTGAATTCAAGTGTACTTAGGAACTTGGACTCGATGATGTTTACAGAGGATCAGGTCAGGACATTGACCTCCAAAAGATGCTCTTCCTGGGATCCACTCTTCACTGTCTCTAACATCATCATGTTGTGGTGCAAGGTACAGGAGCCCCAGGAGATCCTAGAACCTCTTTTCTAACACAAGGTACTAATGCATCTTCTGTTTCATTTTATTTTACTGTGTGTGTTTGTGTGCACATGCATGCATGCACAAGTGTGACCCTAATAAAACCGAGCCTTCTATTTTTTTTTAAAAGTTCAAGTTGAAGAAATTAAATTGGTTGTCAAAATACAAATAAAATGAAAATTATTTTTTATTTATGTCTTTTAAACAACTTTCCAGGGGCTCCAATGCCACATTAGCTTTCCCTTTCACTTGTCCCAGGCCCTACAGCCTTTCCCATAGCAAACTCCTAACCTTTCTCACTGTTCACCCTTAATAGGGTTTGTCTGGCTGTTTCACCCTGCCTGGGCCGTTCACTGCACACACTGTGAAACACCTCTAGTTCCTTCTCACTCTCCAGCTCTGTGCCTCTCAGCCCACTCTTCAGATATCAATAGAAAGATCATGGCCCTGGCTCACAGCAGGCAGCAGGTTGGGGAAGAAGACAGCAGACAGGGGCTCATTTGCAAGACTTGGCTCCATCTCAGCTCATCCTTTTTATGTTCACCCACATTAATTCTTGGTCTTTGATGAGCCCCACTTTCTGACCCCATAAAATAATTGTCTCATCAATATGATCTCTGTAAATTTAAATTCCTGAAGGGCAAGGTCTAAAATATTAGGCACTTTTGAACTGTTTATAGTGTGAGGAAGATAATATGTGAATAATCAGTATGTTGGTGGAAAAGATTACATTTAAAGGATCTAGAGAAAAGGTGAAATAAGGGCCTGAATCTCATGGAAGAGGCATCTCATTGAGCCAGGGGTGCTGGAGGGACCAAAGAGATCTGATATCCAACTTCTTAATGGTCTTTCCACAATACTGAGGACATGTGTAAGGGATTTTTTTATAGAAACATAAGAAGTGTATGACATTTAGGAGCATCTATTAATAATAGGTATTATTTACTGAATACTCATTATACATAAGGCTCTGTTATATGGTTGATAATTCTCAGTGAATAGCTACTTATCCCTATTTTTCAGTTGCAGAAATAGAATCTCATTTGAAGAATTTTTCTAAGTTCATACAAAGAATAAATGGCAGAACATTAAATTAAGCCTGTGCTTCCTCCACTATTTAATATTAATATACAAGCCCATCTATACATATATAACATATATTCTCAATCTGTCTATGTATAGTAGTTATAGGATGCAGATCTGGTAATATATAGGATGTCTAGCACTGATAGCTAACTATTTATACAAACTTAGCTGTCTATGTCAGAGTAAAATAAAATCATAATAAAGCAAAGGAAGGCTGAGGGTTGGGATTATTATGACCAGCAGCATCTTTATGTATTAGGAATAAAATAGCTTTTAAGAAGGTTTTCAAAAGGACAATCCTTTTCATTTGTCATAGCACTGAGGATACTCATTTTCTATACTTTTATTGGTGCTTTGTAATTGGTGTCATTGAGGTTACTAAATTTTTATACTTCACTCGTGCATAATAATTATACATTACAGTGAGATTCAAAGTGATAGAAACATACATGCACTCATCACATGGTGTATTTCCCTCCACAATCCACCCACTCCTCCCTCCTCCTCATACATGTTATGAGCCTGGTAGTGATGCCTTCATATATGGACACAGTATTATTTGAACTGTTCAATTCCTCAAGTCTCCATTTTCCCACCCTACCTTCCTCCCGCAATGTTCTTTCTCTATTGTACTGGTCTCTCTTCTCATTTGTCTGAATTCCCTTTGGTTTTCCTATTTTTCTCTCTAGATTTCACATATAACCCTTGATTTAACATACATATAATCCTTGATTTTCTGGGAGTGGCTGATTTCACTTAGCCTAAAATTCTGTAATCTATTAATTTCCTTGCAAATAACATAACTCCATTCATTTTTATGGCTAAGTAGAATTCTTATGTGTATATATCACATTTTTTTATCCATTCATCTGTGAACAGACACCTAGGTTAGTTTATAGTTCACCTAGGTTAGTTATTGTGAATTGTCCTGCTACAAACATGTATATGTATTTGTCACTGAAGTATTCTGACTTTAATTCTTTTGAAAAGATACAAAGGAGTTGTATAGCTGGGTCCTATGCTGGTTTCCATTCCTAGTCTTCTGAGCAGCCTCCACACTGATCTCCATAGAAATTGTACTAATTTGCAATCCCACTAACAGTATACGATTTCTTATTTCCCTACTCTGTGCCAGCATTTATTATTGTTTGCATCCTTGTTGAGTGTCATTCTAATTGGAATTAGATGGAGTCTCAGTGTAGTTTTGATTTGTGTGTCCCTGATTGCTAATTATGTTGAACATTTCTTCATATATTTATTGGCCATTTGTATTTTGTCTTTGGAGAAGTGTTTATTCAGTTCAATTGCTCATTTTTAGTTGGGTTATTTGTTGATTAGTGTTGAGAATTTTATAACTGAATTTAAGAAAATAGTGACCCATTTATCTTAATATCCACAGAGCATATTAACTTAATTCTTTAAATAGAACACAAAATAAAAGTAGAGCTTTGTTTATAGGCATGGGGATGATAGAAAAGCTGTGTCTTCACTCACTCTCTCATCAATTGAAATTGCTTGTTTAATACAATACATAGCAGACATTATGTTGAGAAGAAGTATGCAAAGTGTCTGTCCTCAAGGAACACATCTGGTGCATAAATAATAAATAAGATGCTCATTCATGCTCGACGTTCTCAAGCCTTAGGAATGCAAAGAAGAGAGCAACACATTTTAGTGATAGAAGAAAACACTACAGAACAAGTTTTCTGCTGCCTAGGTTAGGCATGGTGGCACAAAACTATAATCCTAGTGCTTTAAAGGCTGAGACAGGAGGATCACAGGTTCAAGATGAGCCTCAGCAACTAAGTAAAACTGTCAGCAAACTTGCAAGACTTTGTTTAAAAAAAATGTTTGAGCTGGGTGTGGTGGCGCATGCTTGGCTGAGACAGGAGAATCCAGGTTTGCGGCCAGTCTCAGCTACTTAGTGAGGCCCTTTGTAACTCAATGAGACCCTGTTTCAAAATAATGAATAAAAAATAGGGTTGGGGGGCATAGCTTGGAGATAGAATGGCCCTGGTTTCCATCCCCAGTACCACAAAAAGATTTAAAAAAAATCCTTTGGAGTAGAATAACCCCTACATTCAATCTCCAATACAAAAAAAAAAAAAAATCTAAAGTATAAACAACAAGAGTCAGGATAATTTTGGCAGGAATTATGGAAGAGTAAACTGGGGGTGTAGTTTGACAGTTGTGTGCTTGAGGTCAGGGAATAGAAATGAATGAAAGCATATGGAGTTAGATTGCTCAGGGTCCTGTTGGAAATAGATAAATCCATGTTAGATTGCTTTGGGTTCACAAGGAAAACATGAAAGGCATCTCTTCTTTGGACCACTTTTGGCAAGCCAACATTGTTAAAGAAATATTTTTTCTTTAATAGTTGGATCTCTCTCTCTAGGTTAATTGAGGGAGGAGCTGAGTATTAGTTTCCTGTGGCAGCTATAACAAATTACAAAACAAGAATTTATTATCTTATGGCTCTGAAGGCCAGAAGTCCAAAATGAGTCTTAGTGTTTGTGATCTAAGAATCATTCTGGAGGCTCCAGCAAAAAGCCTGGTCCTTATTTCTTGCAGCTTCTATTAGACACATTCCTTGCCTTCTGTCATCCCCTTGCCTTGTGTTCTTTTGTGCTTAAAAATCTCTCTTTCTCACCTATGTAAAGACATTTGTGATTAAGCCCCTGGGGATATTCCAGAATAATTCCCATTTCTTCAGATTTTTCAGAAGGTGGTGGTGGTAGAACTGGGTGTTGGAACCAGCAGTATTCTGTCACTGAGCGACATCTTCAGCCCCTTCTATATTTTATTTTATATATTTACTTGTGGTACTGAAAATTGAACCTGGGGGCATTCTACCTCTGAGCTATATCTCCAGTCCTGTTTTATTTTTATTTTGAAACAGGATCTCTCTAGGTTGATGAGAGTCTCATGACTTGCTGAGAGTGTCTTCAAACTTGTGATTCTCCTGTCTGAGCCTTTTAAGTACTGGGATTGCAGGCCTATGCCACAAACCTGAATTTTATACCTTATTTTGAAACAGGGCTTCACTAAATCACTGCCTTGAACCTGTGACCCTCCTGTCTCAGCCTCCCAAGTTCTGGGATTACAGGTGGGTGCCACCTGCATGGCTCTAGATTTTTAACCTAATCACATTTCTTGAACGTTTGTTTTGCTATGCAGTATACTCATAGATTCCAGGAATTCGAACAGGGTTATCTTTTAACTATGATTCAGCCTGTTGGTTCTCTGTTCCCTCCCAGAACTGTTTATCCAGATCTGCTGAGATGTGTTTGGCCTCCTTGACTGTGCATTGTTCTACAAGTGAATGCTGCAGCCTTCTGGACCTTAAGGTTTCTTTTTTTCTGTGTAAGGAAGGCATACTGCTGAAGGAATGGTGGATATTGGGGCTTAAATAGCAATGGTGAGGAAAATGGCAGCTGTGGATGCAACTCTGATATATAAGAAGTGGTAGCCACTACAAATTAGTGTGGCGAGCCCCACCCTTGTTTGCTGGCGGACTTTTCTAAGATGGCGCTGAACGGAAGTACGGAGAGGCACCAAAGTTGTAAACAAGTCATGCGCAGTCCAACGACTAGAGCATGGTGTGCACGGGAACAGGTCATGCCATCGGCATCCGGCCAATGGGTGGTTAGAGAATCAGGCGATGTCCGCGTGATCGCCGTCATGATTGGCTGATGGGTGCTTATAAGCGGGGCGCGAAGGGCTTGGGGAGGAAGAAGATGTAACAGCTTGGGGCAATAAAGAGCTTGAAGAAGATCGTCTCGAGTGTCGTGCATTACAGGGCGTCCGACATTTGGTGGCCCGTACGGGGATTCGAAGCAGCTTTCGTTTTGCAGACGATCAGAACTTCCGCTCTCCCAAGGCAGCCGGCTGGTAAGTACTCCCGGGATTTGGGAGGCTCTGGAGAACAGAGGATTATAAAGGTAAAAATATTATTTCCCCAACTCCGTACGGACAAAGGGGAGCTCCAAAAGGAGGTTGTACTAGATTCTCAGGCTGGTCCTGAGCGTCGCTATGGGGAATAACCCTTCACACCCTATACAAAAGGCTTTAAAAGCCCTATTAAATGGAAAGGGATTAAAACTGAGAGACAAGACCATTCAAAACTTTCTAAGCCAAGTAGATGAGGCAGCTCCCTGGTTTGCGGTTTCGGGAAATTTAACCCTGTCGAGCTGGGATAAACTAGGTAAGGACATAGAACGGGCAGAGAAGGACAATCTGGTATCAGGAGGAACCTACCCTTTGTGGCGCCTCATACGAGCGTGCCTAGAACAAAAATGCTATAAACCATTAGTACAGGAGGGGCAAGCTGCCCTAGAGCAGCTAAAAGAGGAACGATCTATTTCCTCTCACCCCACTAGCGAACAGGGCTCGGATGGGGAGGGAGAATCGGATGAGGAACTTGTTGCCATAGAAAAGGAAGTCAGCAAAATGACCGTGGATACATATTCCTCCCAGGGGTCCCTTCCTCCTCCCTATAATCCTTCGGCCCCCGAGCGTATAAGACCGACCGGGGGTCGTTCCTTTCATGAAAAGGTATGGAGGGAGCCGGAGGTGTTGATGGCTAGACAAGCTTTTCCCGTATTTCAGCCGCAGGGCGGAGGGCCTCGTTACCATGAGCCTTTAGATTACAAACTAGTAAAACATATTGCTGAGTCAGTGCGAACATACGGCACAAATGCTGCGTATACTGTGGCTACCCTGGAAAGTATTCACAGATATGCCATGACTCCTGGAGATTGGCAAAATTTGGCCCGAGCGGCCCTGACTCCAGGACAGTACTTGGATTGGAAGGCTTTCTTGATCGAGTTTGCAACTGAACAGGCGGCAGCCAATCAAGCCGCTGGGCAGCCTGCCTGGAATGTAGACATGCTCTTGGGGCAGGGACAGTTCGCAAATAACCAAACATGTTTTCCTCAACAGATATACGAACAAATAAATAATTTAGCCATTAGAGCCTGGAAAGGGCTTCCTAATAAAGGGGAGGTATCGGGCAATCTTACCAAAATAATTCAGGGGCCTAACGAGCCTTTTGCTGATTTTGTGGCCAGAATAATAGAGGCTGCTGGACGAATATTTGGAGATGTCGATGCAGCCATGCCTCTTGTTAAACAACTTATTTTTGAACAATGCAATTCAGAATGCAGACAGGCCATAAACCCCTATAAAAATAGAGGCTTAGAGGTGTGGATGAAACTGTGCAGAGAACTTGGTGGGCCTTTATCAAATTCAGGGTTAGCCGCTGCGATCTTGCAGGCCTCTGGTCGGCAAAAGAACAACAATAATACCCGGTTGGGCAATTGTTTTTCCTGCGGGGCGGCGGGACACCTAAAGAGGGATTGCCCTAAACGTGCTGCCCCGCCACAGCAAGCTCCGCCAGATTTATGTAAACGCTGCAGGAAAGGCAGGCATCCCACCGCAGAGTGTCGATCTGTGAAGGATATCGATGGCAATGTTTTATCTTCTCATGCTTTGCCAGAACAGGGCCGTCAACCGCCAAAAAACGGGAAACGGGGCCCTTCCCCTCAGGGCCCTTACAAGTATGGGGGCCAACAAATGTACAGTGCTATGGAGACGGACCAGACACCCCCATGGCCCAATCTGCACCAACCCAAGGAATCAGGAGAGCCACTCCCGGTTCAGCGGGATTGGACCTCTGTGCCACCACCCGGTTGGTATTAACCCCTCGAATGGGAATTCAAGTCATGCCAACCGATATGTCTGGTCCATTACCCCCAGAAACCGTGGGCCTGGTTTTGGGACGATCATCATCCACCTTAAAAGGCCTCGTTACCCATCCCGGGGTTATTGATCAAGATTATGAGGGGATTATAAAAGTTATGATTTCTGCCCCCCGGGGAATTGTGGCCATCTCTCCCGGTGATAGAATAGCCCAGTTACTAGTGTTACCCAGTTTACATTCTCTGTTCCCCTCTAAGCAAAATCAACGGGGGGAAAAGGGGTTTGGTTCCTCTGGTACTAACATTATATCACTTGCGTTTGATATGGGGAAGCGACCCTTAATTACCTTAAAAGTGGAAGGAAAATCTATTCTAGGGTTACTTGATACAGGAGCAGATACAAGTGTGATAGCTTCCAAAGATTGGCCGCCTGCTTGGCCTATAAAAAGGGCTGACACACAGCTTAGAGGGCTGGGATACGTCCAAACTCCTGATGTCAGTGCAAGGCCTCTCCACTGGGAGGATCAGGAAAGGCACTCTGGCACTTTTACACCATATAAGTTGGAAATTCCGGTCTCCTTGTGGGGACGAGATTTACTTTCGGATATGGGTTTTCATTTACAAAATGACTACTCCCCCCAAGCACAACAAATGCTTATAAAACAGGGCTTTCACCCGTCATACGGGCTGGGCAAACATCTTCAAGGGCGCAAGAGCCCCGTTCCTAATGAAGGACAAAATGATGCCCGGGGCCTGGGTTTTGGGAAGTAGCCACTGGGAAGACAATTCCCATTACTTGGAAAACGGGGGATCCAATATGGGTTTCCCAGTGGCCCCTCCCCCGGCAAAAAGTAGAGGCAGCTCAGGAGTTAGTCAAAGAACAGTTAGCATTAGGCCATATCCAGCCCTCCACGTCCCCCTGGAACACGCCCATATTTGTAATAAAAAAGAAATCAGGAAAATGGAGATTATTGCATGATCTTCGAGCTATTAATGATCAAATGCAAAGTATGGGACCTGTTCAACATGGTCTTCCTCTTCTTTCGGCTATCCCACAATTTTGGCCTGTTATAGTAGTAGATATAAAAGATTGCTTCTTCTCTATACCTCTTCATGTTCAGGATACCCCACGCTTTGCCTTTACAGTGCCCTCTGTGAATCACGAACAAATTGATCAGAGATATGAGTGGAAGGTGCTTCCTCAGGGTATGGCCAACAGCCCTACTCTATGTCAATTGTATGTGGATGTTGCTTTGCAACCTGTTAGAGAGGAATTTCCGTGCGTACGGTGCTGCCATTATATGGATGATATTTTGATAGCCTGTGGAGAGGAAAAACAACTAGAAGAGGCATTTTGCATGCTTGTCAAGACTCTAGAGAGTAGGAATCTGATAATAGCATCTGAAAAGATACAAAAGGGCACTGTCATTCAATTTTTAGGAAATGTTCTTTATCCCCGTTTTATTAGGCCCCAAAAGGTTATTATACGCACAGACCAATTGCATACATTGAATGATTTTCAAAAATTACTAGGGGATATCAATTGGGTTCGACCTGCTTTAAGAATTCCCAATCATATGTTGAAGCCCTTATACACGATCCTGATGGGGGATTCTTCATTGACTTCCCCGCGAACACTGACACCTGAAGCTCGGAGTGCCTTAACATTAATTGAACAGGCTTTGACTAAGGCCTCCCTTAAACGTGTATCACCAGAGGATCCCATTTGGGCATGTATATTAGCTACTAAGTTACAACCTACTGGAGTTTTGTGGCAGCAAGGACCTCTGTTGTGGATTCATCCTAAAATTTCCCCTCAAAGGATTATAGAACATTACCCCTCTATGGTAGCTAAGGTTGCTACTATGGCTATCCAGCAATGCATTCAACACTTTGGCCAAAACCCCGATAAGCTTATCATTCCTTATAGTAAACATCAAATATTAACATTACAGACGACCATAGATGAGTGGGCCATATTACGCTACACATTTGTAGGGGAGATAGATAATCATTTGCCTTCAGACCCTATATTGCATTTTGTGGAAAAGCATCCTATAATCTTCCCCATCGTAACCAAAGATAAGCCGATACCCCATGCTCCTAATATATTTACAGACGGATCCAAAACAGGGTTAGGAGCCTTTGTAATTGAAGGCCAAGACCCCATAGTCATACAATATGAGCATAGATCACCTCAGCTAGTTGAATTACATATTATTTTAGAGGTATTTAAAACATATACATTTTCTTTTAATTTGCTGTCAGATTCCTCGTATGCTGTAGAATTAGTTAAAAGTTTGGAATGCGCGGGACAAATATCTACGCAGACCCCAATCCATTGTTTGGCCTCGGACATTCAACACTTAATTTGGAAAAGAAATAATCCCTTTTATATACAACATGTTAGGGCACATACGGGTCTGCCTGGACCGGTTACCCATGGTAATGATATTGTGGACAAACTCACTAAGTTGCCTATGATCTTCTTTCTTACACCGCTACAACGGGCAAAGGAGTTTCATCACCAATTCCATGTAAATGCTAAAACTTTGCAGCTTAAATTTGCTATCCCTCGTAGCCAAGCCCGTGAAATTGTTAAGACTTGCGGTGCTTGTGCACCGTTTATACCTTCCCCGGTTGTTGGTGTTTGCCCGCGAGGCCTACTTCCATTACATTTATGGCAGATGGATGTGACTCACATACCTGAGTTTGGCACTGTTAAGTATGTGCATGTGTCCATTGATACGGCCTCTGGGATTATATATGCTTCCGCTCATGCAGGAGAAAGGGCCTATGATGTTATTGCACATTGCCTTGAGGCTTGGGCAGCATGGAATGCGCCTAAAGAGATTAAAACCGATAACGGCCCGGCTTACACCTCACAAAAATTTACATCTTTCTGCAAGCAGATGGGAATACTGCTTAAACATGGTCTCCCTTATAATCCTCAGGGCCAAGGCGTTGTTGAACGTGCACATCGCACATTAAAAGAATGTTTAATAAAACAAAAAGGGGGAATAGGGGCGGATCTCAAACCAAAACAGCGATTATCAGTGGCACTTTTTACTCTAAATTTTTTAAATCTGGATGTCAATGGTAAATCGGCTGCAGACCGGCACTTTGGATCCACTGCGATTCCTCAGGAGATGGCAAAATGGAAGGATGTACTCACAGGTCAGTGGAAGGGCCCTGATCCAGTGCTCACATGGGCCCGAGGCTCTGTCTGTGTGTTTCCACAGGACGGAACAGATCCACTCTGGGTACCGGAAAGGCTGACACGTCGGATTCCACAAGATGGCATCAGGGACATGGATATACCTCCTCATTATGACAATCGGCCTACAACCAGCATGGAGTAATCTTATAATATACAGCTTCCTGGAGCTTTATGTTTTACGCTTCAATCCCCTGATGATTCCAGGCCGTGTATATTTTTGTCCCCTCAGGCTGCAGGATGGTTTATGACACCTAATGTTTCTAGCGATGGTATTGCTAATGCTTCTGCATATTGGATACAGGGTTTGTGGCCTGTACAGTTCTTAAATTCTTCTGATACCCCAAGGGCTCAGCCACGATGGGCTCCACGTTGTCGAGGCAGTCTTTAGCGCCCCCTTGGACAGGCTGCCAGGCCCGCCTTTTGCAATGGGCCTCCCCCCATTTTACCTTTTCTCCCCGCATTGGTACCTTTGTTAATTCCACCTTTAGAGGTTATAATTTCACTAATCAAAATCCAACTCAATCTATCTTTAGTAATCCCTTTGATATATGGCTACTATGCGGAGTTTTGTGCTGGAATGCTACTACTGCTAATCTATCTCGAGAGTTGTCTTCTCATCTTACAGGAAATTGGAGTAAGGAGTTTGATATGCTTACTGAACAGCTACATGCGGAGATCGTCAAGGTCAACACCACCCGAATCGATCCTGAAGTCGCCCAGACGTTGGCCTCCTGGATACAAAGAGCGGCATTCCATCTTAAGGAATGGACTGGGTTGGGGGCTCTGGGATTTTGTTTAGTCTTCCTGTGCATTCTATGTCTCTGTTGTCTGCGACGGCTATTTACACAAAGAGCCAAAGATCAGATACTTCTAGCCCAGGCCTTTGTGGCCGTTGAGGCGGGTCAGTCGCCCACCGTCTGGCTGGCAGTAATGGAAAAGGCATAATGCGCTCAGGATGACAAGCAAAGCATTGCACTTGAGATACGCGGCCTGCAGATAGCGATCTCAAGAAGAGCATGTCTGATTGCACGCGGGTAGATACCCCAAATCCCGCCTCTGAGAAAAAGGGTATCGGACGGGTCTGGCTCTCATCAAGGGAAACACACCTGGATGGGAGACAGTACAATGTCCTAGCTTCCAGCATCAGAGATCAGACCTCTACTCTTGCCTGTTGCGCTTTTAAAACAAAAAGGGGGAGCTGTGGCGAGCCCCACCCTTGTTTGCTGGCGGACTTTTCTAAGATGGCGCTGAACGGAAGTACGGAGAGGCACCAAAGTTGTAAACAAGTCATGCGCAGTCCAACGACTAGAGCATGGTGTGCACGGGAACAGGTCATGCCATCGGCATCCGGCCAATGGGTGGTTAGAGAATCAGGCGATGTCCGCGTGATCGCCGTCATGATTGGCTGATGGGTGCTTATAAGCGGGGCGCGAAGGGCTTGGGGAGGAAGAAGATGTAACAGCTTGGGGCAATAAAGAGCTTGAAGAAGATCGTCTCGAGTGTCGTGCATTACAGGGCGTCCGACAAATTAGTCTAAGTGGAGAAAAGATGCTGGGACATTTGGAAAATTGGGGTGGTTACTGATGGTACAAGATCAAATTAACAAGAGTAGCAGAAAAGACAGCTCTATAGACGTGTTGATGCTGACACCAAAGTTCTACTTTCTAGCTCTGCCTTGGAGGCATCTTTATTTTTATTTTTTCTCACACCCACATCCAATATGTCATGTTAGTCTTCTGTTTCTGCCTGACCCCCAGAGTTTGTTCTTCTGTCTGACCACAGAGTTATAGCTATGCCTAGGCTGTAGTTCCCCTCATCTTGTCCACGAGAACCTCCATCTTTACCTCTGGCATTCAGCACTGATGAGATGGGTTTGGCCTCCTTGGCTGTTGCCTCCCCCAGGAACCCCACCAGCAGTATTTCTCTCTTCAGTTGATACATTGCAGAGCTCTTCTCTAATTCAGTCCGAACAATGAATCCCCATCACTGTCTCCATAGAAACTTCTTTCTTAGATTTATCTCAATGTGTGGTTGTATTCCTTGCACTGCCTAGTTTTTCTTATATCCTAGTACTTCTCTTCCTTTTCAGTCAAATAAAATTCATAGTCACATTCTAGTTCTTCTGCTTTCCACATACCTGGCACACCATCTCCCTCTAAGCCCATTCATACTGGTTAAAATACCATGGTTTCGCCAGGCGTGGGTGGTGCACGCTTGTAATCCCAGTACTTAGGAGGTTGAGACAGGAGGATTGCACAGGTTTAAAGCCAGACTCAGCTACTTAGTGAGGCTCTCAGCAACTTAGTAAGACCCTGTTTCTAATAAAATATAAAAATAGGTCTGGAAGTATAGCCCAGAGGTAGAAAAGCCCCTGGGTCTCATCCCGAGTACCACCAAAATAAAATAAAATAAAATAAAATAAAATAAAATAAAATAAAATACCATGGTTTCCATCAAATCTGTGGCTAAATAGATAACTAATGTGGTTCCAACCTTACAGCCCAACAAGTGTAATACAAGGCACTGAATCCTTTTACTCTATACTTTATGGGGTATAGTGAAGATGAACTAGCACAAGAGCTTTGAATAATAAGAAGCACTCAGTAAATCTTTACAGTCATTACTACTACACTATTACACTATTATTATTATTATTATTATTATTATTATTATGTTCATTTAACACATTTTGCATTATTTTTTGCATTACTTTAATCAGTTTTTTTCTTTGTTTTATCGTCCTTTCCTGTGGCAAAACCATGTCAATATAGACTACATTTAAATATGAGGTCTGCAATTCAATGACTAATATGTTTTGACCAGGGTCTGGCACAGCACTAGGCCCTGATGGACATTTATAAAATGTCATTCACAGGTGATAATTATTTAGTAAGAAAGAAACTATTGATGCCTCAAAATACATTAGTCTAATGTCACAAGTGATCTTAATATTTAATTATCGCATAAAAAGTATAGGACAATTTATTAGTAGGGTATCCACTGTAGAAAGAACTGAGCGTGTTCTTTGATGGCTTATTATCTTCAACTACACAGATTGTGAGATGTAAAAGAATAGTTCTTATAAGCAGTTTGAATTTTAAAAGTTGTCTGCCTCTTCTTGACCTGATGTATAAGTTTATCACCTAACCAGGGAAAAGAAAACTTTTTGTTTAAAATAAAGCCAGAGGCGAGAGTTCTTCCAGATGTAACTGAGCCTTCTGACTGATCCCAGGGCTACCAATGTAAAGCTTTCTGCTGCTTAATCTGTAATCACGGCAGGGTGCTGTGTGTACCCTGTCCACCTTGCTTAACAGTGTGTGGCATGGTAAATAGCACAGAGACACATGTAATGTGTGTCATTGAGCAAATGAAAAAGTGAATTAACTGGAGAATCCAGGGACCATGAAGGGATGTGACTTCTCTTCTTTTGAATGTGAAGTCATGGTTCCTTCTTTTTTAAGTTCTACTGAGGTTGTTTAGGTTAAACACATGCCTTGAGGTTAACCTGCTTAGGTTAAATATATCTGACTTAGGTCTTAAGAGTTTCTTCAGTGTGGGGACAGTGCAGGAAAGCCATTGATGCTCCATCCTTTCACTAGAGGCTCAATGGGGCCAACTTATTACACATTAGCTCATTAGAGCCTACATGCTAAGGCTGTTACTATGCCTTTATTTTCTCCCTAATGTGCAAATTATGAAGATTGCTCAGTATGTGAAAATTGGCCTTTTTTTCCTCTTTCAAAAAGTTGCCATACAATCAACATCTCTTTGTAACATTATTCAGAAATATATTTGAGGCAATTAAAAGCCAAGACAATGAGCATTCTTTCTCACACTTTTTTTTTTGGAACAAAGTACCCATCTATTTATTTTACTGCAAAAATGTTTTTACAGCATCTCTAAGAGCAGATTTTAGACACTTACTGTGCTTATTGTAGATATTCAGAAGTATCATAGTAGGTACCTTTTGGGATTAACTGCTCAGACCCTGTCTATCTTTACTAGGTGTGAAGAATCTCAAGGGCAATCAAAGGTGGGAGATACTTTCTTTCCAAGTTCTTCAGCTTCTAGAAGGTAGACAAGTGAACTTATAGCTCATCAGTTATCCTCACCAGGGTACTAAATCCAGCACCTGTAATGATAGTGAACAAAATGGCTGAGAAGTCCTGCTGCTGTGGTGACCATGGTGCCCTGCCTTAGGTTGCAGGAGCCATGATTGCAGCACCATTTATTCAGCACTGACCATGACTGATGTCAGTGACAGTGATGCTACTGTGACCAGAAGCAATGACAGCAGCAGTATTCTGGTTAGACTCTTGACTCCTTACAAGGCCTGATATGGGCTCTATTTCTATCTGTCTGGACTTTCACAGTTCTTGATTTTTTTCTATAAAAAATATTTTGAGGGGTACTGGGGGTTGAACCCAGGGTCATTCTCACTCCAAGATTACAACTACATCTCTTTAAAAAATTATGTTGAAACAATAGGGTCTCATTAAGTTGTTAAGGTTGGTCTTGAACCTGTGATCTTCCTGTCTCAGCTTCCCAAATATTAGAACTACAGGCATGAACCACCATACCAGGCTCCAGAAATTTTTAGTACAAATGAAATGCTATTAATCAAAATTTAAAACAAAAGTGGCTCCCATGCACTATAATTACCTTGAGGCATCTCTTTAAACAACCTTAATGAAATATATGAAAATAGGGATTTACATATGATATGATAAGTGGTGATCATTTCTTATATTGCAAAGGAGTTTCTATAAATAGTTAACTCTTCTATGGATTCTGAATAAAGTAAGGATATATAGTAAATTAAATAGATATTACTGTCAAATGGGCCATAAAAGATGTAAGGAGGGTTGTGATCATTGTTTTTTGTTTATGTCAGAATCTGAGCTTGTGGGGAGGATGAGAAGTTCTAAATTGTGGAGTCTTGAAGCTTTCCTTGAGCTGCTGATCTTTAGGTCTCTATTTATATCATCCAACTGCTCTTTAGGGCATCCTTCTTATGCCTGGATTTTCAGGGTCAGAACCTCTCCGATTTGGCTGAACATCATTCTGCCCTATGAGGAAGAGAAGAGAAACTGGTGGTAGTGGAGCCTGCAGCCAATTTCAGAAGCACTGCCTTCTTTGATTTGCTTTTATACTGTGTGCATCTGTTTTTCTTTGAAAATTATGTACTGATGATATTTCCCTGTAATCAAGGAACCAAAAAATAACTCCTAGGTGAGCTTTGAAGGGTGGATTCTTTTTGTCTTCAGGTCATGGTGTAAGGATTCACCTGGCTGATTAGATTTCTGCCGCCATATCAGATGGTCTTGTGCATTCCTTCTCTGGGACTACTTGGTTAATATCTTACTTTTAAAATTATCTTAGAGGATGTCTTTAGCCCCTTTGCGAAAAATCAATTGGCTATAAGTGTGTGGATTTGTTTCTGAATCTTCTATTCTGCTCAAAACATTCACTGGAAAAAAGATAGCCTATTCAATAAATGGTGTTGCAAAACTGGTTAACTATATGCAGAAAAATAGAAATCAACCCTACTTTCTCAACCTGCACACAAGTCAATTCAAGATGGATCAAAGACTTGGAAATTAGACCAGAGACCTTGATGCTCCTTGAAGAAAGCATGGATCCAACACTGCGACACATAGGCACAGCTAAAAACTTTCTCAACAAGACCTCAAAGGCACAAGAAACTAAAAGGTAGATCAATATGTGGGACTGCATTTTACCAAAGAGCTTCTGTACAGCAAAGGAAACTATCAAGAACCTCAACCAAGAGCCAACAGAATGGGAGAAGATTTTTGCCACCTACTCCTCTGATAGAGGACTAATATCTAGACTATACAGAGAACTCAAGAAACTCAGAACTAAGAAAACAACCCAATCAAAAATGGGCAAGTAAACTAAATAGACACTTCTAAAAGAAGAAATACAAATATCTAATAAATGTACAAAAATGCTCAAATCACTAGCAATCAGAGTGACACAAATCAAAACTACCCTGAGATTTTACCTAACTCCAACTAGAATGGTAATCATTCAAAACATAAACAACACATGCTGGTGAGGATGTGGAGAAGTGGGAATTCTTTTTTATTTTTTTTGTATTTGTGGTGCTGGGGTGGAACCCAGGGGCTTTTCTACCTCTAGGCTATACTCCCAAAACTATTTTATACTTTATTTGGAAACAGAGTCTAAGTTGCTAAGAGCCTCACTCAGTAGCTGAGGCTGGCTTCGAACCTGTGCAATCCCCCTGTCTCAGCCTCCCAAGCACTGGGATTACAAGCGTGCACCACCATGCTCAGCTGAGAAGTGGGAATATTAATACATTGTTGGTGGGATTGCAAATTAGTACAACTACTTTGGAAAACAGTATGGAGAATCCTCAGAAAAATGAGAACAAACTTACAATATGATCTAGCAGTACCACTTCTGGGTACCTACCCAAAAGAATAAAAACCAAACCACCAAAGTAATGCATGTGCATCTATGTTCATAGCTATTCAATTCACCATTGCCAAACTATGGAGCCAGCTGAGATGGCCCTCAACAGATGAATGGATTACAAAACTATAGAATATCTACACAAGAGAATTTTACTCAGCCATAAAGAAAAACACAATTATGTCATTTACAGAGAAATGTATGGAACTGGAGAACATTATATTAACTGAGATTAGTCAGTCACAAAAAATAAGAAATCAGATGCTCTTTTTAATATGTGGAAGCTAGGAAGAAAATGGGTCATAGGAGGAACTCTAAATGAAGAAGGAGATACTATAGATGAGCAAATAAGGTGACCTAGCTGAGGGGGATGGGAGAGAGGGGAAAAGGGAAATTCCCTAATGTACTCATGATGTACATTAAGAAATATATCAAAGTCAATCACTAAGCCAAACATTAGAAGGAGGGAGGGGAAAGGAAATAGGGCGGGAATTAATAAGGGCTAATTGGGTAATGTGTACATGTATGTGTATACCATATTGTATTCCACTAAGATGTATGACTACAATGCACCAATAAAAAATAAAAAATTAATTATCTTAGAGAGAGTCATTTAAAAAATCAATGGTGAAAAATGAAGAAACATTATTACTTTAATAGCTGATAACACATCACTTTATTACATTGAAATTTGAAAGCATTATTAACAGGAGCAACAAATGAAAGATATTGCTTGTATTATTTGTGTTTTTCTTAGGCCTTTTAATGATCCCAGAACTTGGGGAGAAAAAGGTAAAGTGAAAGTTCACCAAGCTTTGACATTTGCATTTCCTCAAAGGGAAAGTTCCTGTTGAAGAAATGCATGCAAAAAATGCATACACATGGCATAAAAAGGCACACATTTCTTTTTCTTTCTTTTTCTTTCTCTTTTGGTGGTACTGGGGTTCCTGGAAGCCCTTCAACCTCCGGGATACACTCCCAGACCTATTTTTATATTTTTATTGGGAAACAGGGTCTCCTAAGCCAGCGCGCCTGTCTGACTTCGAACCTGCGCGATCCTCCTGTCTCTGCCTCCCAAGCGCGGGGATTACAATCGTGCACCACCACGCCCGGCAAAGGCACACATTTCTATCTGGAAATTTACCTTGATAATTGTGCTTATTTATTTTAATATTAATATTTATATTTTAAAATTTGGAGTTGATTCTAATTTAAGAAGCTTAAAGTGCAGATTTGAGGTTGTGAGAGTCTTTCTATTCTTGTGATTCTGAGTGATGAACTGACTCTTCTCTAAAATTCAACCTTCTTCCTCAAACTTTTTCCTGCTTTTCATAAAACTTTGGTGAAGTTGCAGCCCTTGGGCCAGTGTATTCTTGGATTCCTCCTCGCTTTCTTTCATCTGCACTGTGCATTGCATTCTTCCTCTGCCCCAGAGAGCCTCTATGAGCCACTCATCCCCTGTGCCATTTCTCTCTCAACTCACATCTCCCTTCTGTGTCCCCACACACTCTCAACATAGAAGCATACTCAGTTACTTCCCCGGTGAAAGCCAAAGTACCCAAAGCCAAATGACCACAGTTAGAGTCCTAATCACCCTCTCTCTGCAGCTCTTTGAAGGACAGACAGCTCCACTCTCTCTCTTTTATTTACTCAATAATTATTTACTCAATAATCTGATATCCAATCCCTCACATCTCTGAAAAGGCACTGACACAAGCCTCTGGTTTTATTGGAGCCAATAGACACAGCCCAGTTTGTATTTCATTTGATCTCTTTAACTTTTGGTTCTAGTGGACATAATTACCTTGAGACTCTTACTACCCTAAGGTCTAGTGGACGCTATTAACTTGGGACTCCTTTATCTCCTTTGGCATTTCTCTTAAGGTTTATAATCCTATTTCTGTGGCTGTTTATTTTTTACCACTTTCAGATATTTACTACTAAAAAGAACTTATTAGGGCATTGTAATTATATCATGGTGAGGATCACACAGCCCTTGGTGTAGTTTCCTCTAGAAGGTTATGTCCTTGAATCTGATTTCTTCTTTTTGTTTAAGAATTTCCCATCTAAGCCTATTTTCTCATCTATGACTGGTATTCTAAATACCTCTAATCATGTGTTGTCTGCTGACCTCAGACTCCTATTTCCCATATTTCCCAAAGTTAATTTATTCTGTTTTGCTCCAAACCTGCTTTCACCTCCCCCATTGGTTCCAGGAAGAAATGTATACAATTTGTACATTTTTCTCTCACACACCAATCCTTTCTTCCCATCATGATTATTTTCCCCACTAAATGGTATCCTCTACCTCTGGAAAAAACTCTTTCTAGTGCATCCTTGTTCTCTTAAATGCCCTTTACTTAGTTTTAGCTTTAGACCCACATTCTTCTTCCTCTTTATACTGTAACAGCCTTCTGAGAACTGGCTTCTGTCTCCTCTCTTGCTACCCTTGCTGAAATGCTCTTTACTGATGGCAGATTAGTTTTTTAAACCACAAATCTGATCTTATGTCTCCTTTGTTTGAAAGGTTATCCAGAACTTTCACGGCAAAGAGCCCTGTTAGCTTAACACATGGACCTTTATTTTTCTGGGTTAGTCTCACTTCTCTGGTTCAATATGTCCCAAACTGGATTTCTAGAAACACTGGGGAAAAGATAAAGACATTCTGTTTTCCTGCTGTATTCCTTCAATATGTAATGTGCACCATCAATCTATAAGAGGTAGATTCCACACGGTGTTTCCCAAAGTGATATGGTCAATAATCTCTTCTCCAAAGATGATTTCAGAGTTCTGGTATTCTTTGGAACCCAGTTTAGAATCTGACCTTTCAACCTCATCTCTTGACATGTGTTCTTGAGCACTGAAGAAGAGCCAGATGGAGATCCTGGAGGCTTCCAGAATAAATGATGCTGGTCCTAGCTCATGAGCTTTGCAAGAGTCTTCCCTCTGCTTAGAGGATCTTTCTATGAATTTGTACCTAAATCACTCCTATTTCTTCCAGGGTGACTATCACAACTGCAAAATATGTTCATTTTCGTAATTTTAGAAATTACAGGTAAATATAAAGAAGAAAATTAAATTCCATTATAAAAAATATCTCTAAGATTTATGCTGGACCTTTAGTTCAGACTTAACAAAGCAAGGATTCTTCCTTGCTTTTTCTTCTATCCTGGGTTCTCTTCTGGGATTCTTCCCCTGAGTACTCAGTAAACTCGGTTGTAGCACACAGGATCTATTCAGGTGGGCTCTAATAGAATCTTGTCCTAATTGTCTTTGTGTCCAGGCATCTAATACATTGCTTACACAGAGTAGATGATTCACAAGTGAATAAGTGTGTTGGATTAAAGAGAATGAAAATACAACCCAAAAGACAAATGACAACATTCTTATAGAAACATTTTGAACAGGACAATGACTAGAACTAGCTCCGTCTTCCTCAGGAAGAAAGAGCTTGGATTTAGGGTGGAGTGTAGGAAGCTGGAGGTGATCTAGAGAAAGGAGAGGAAGGAAATGTCTTGTTAGAAGAGGTGGATTGGTATATGGCTTCCTAACAAATATAGAATAGGTGATTTAATATGATCAAATTTTAACATAACTTTTTCCTAATAATAAGATCTGTGTATGATACATATGTTCATTTTCTTAATTTTAGAAATTACAGGTAAATATAAAGAATAAAATTAAATTTTATTATCAAAAAAATCTTTAAGATTTATGGTGGACCTTTAGTTCAGACTTAACAAAATTGAATTACAATGCTGATTTTGAGACATGCTTTTCCTTATTTAATCATGTTTTAATAATTTCTCCAAGTCATTTTATACTCTTATATAATGTGATATTTTAAATAAGCCCAGTGCATTCTATTGTATATCACCTCTAATTTTTCTCAGTCATAATTTATTGTTGGGCATTAGGCTGCTTAAAATTTTTCACTATTTTAAACAACATCATGATGGATATTTTTGTATAATAAAAATCTCTGGGTTGAAGAGTTAGTATATTCTGCTGATTTTGATTTACAGTGTCAACTTTTCCCCTGGAAAGATGATATCAATTTATAGTTTAATCAACAGGACATGAAAATGATCACTTTCACTCACTCTCATCAATTATAATTCTCAAAACTTTCTGAGCTATTTTGGTAGATGAAAGATGGTATCTAATTTCATTTTTTTATTATTAGTGATGTTAGAAATTTTATCATTTAGTTTTGGACCATTTGCATTTATTCCCTTATAAATCATCCCTGCCCATTTATATTGAGATATATATTTTGGTTTACTGATGAAGATGTTAGAGGTTTAACTCTTAAATTAGCTTTTGAAACACAAATGTTAGTGCTATATAATAAATAATGACAGATGATACAGATGTTCTAAATTTAAAAAATAGATGTGAATAAATACCTAATGCTAGATGGAAGCCATTTAATAAAACTGTAGATTTCAGGAATGGAATTATAGAGCCTTTGACAATTTAACTATGGTTTTAGAGTATATTTTAAATAACTTTGTATGCACTTAGGCCTATTATTTTTTGGCCAGTAATATCTGTTCGTGTATTTTAGTGAAAAAGCATGCTTTTGTATTAAAAAAGAGGTTAGAATTCTCATTCTTCCAGTTTTTTGAATTGAAATTTAACCATTTTGGGGCCTTTTGTTTGTCTTTCCTGTAGAACTCAGTAAATTACATCTATGACCTTGGGTTATTGTGTAAATTAAGTGAGATAAGGTAAAAAAGGGTTCTAGGTTAATACTTAGAACACAGTGGCTGTGTTGTAATTAACTCAGCAATTGATTGTATTTCCTGGTTGTCTGTGATTGGACAAAAAGAAAGCATAAGCTTTATAAACCTTACCTCAGCCACACAAAGGAGAGCCTGTCTTGCCAATTTGGTTCCAGTTGTGTGTACAAAACTGCAGCTGGGCCTTGGTGGGATGAATGTGAATGGTGGATGGGCCTAGTTGAGTTGCAGCAGCAAAGGTGCAAATGGTTCTGATCTCCTCAAAGCTGTAGGACACCCAGCCCCAGATGGAAATAGGCATCCAAGCCCTTCTCACCTCGGGAGTGCACCCTTCCCTGAGTCAGTGTGGTTTAAACCAAACTTTTACACATTTTCAGAATCCCTTCCAATACCCCAGTTTCTCTGAGTGCCATTACTTTCAATTCATCTTTATGCCAAAACCTTCAGTTATCATACTGTCCTGTTTGGCTTCTGGAATGTTGGTTATTACCTCCCTTTCTCAGTTCCCATTTCCTCTCCTGAGTTTAGGCAGTCCTCAATTTGGGGCTGAACAAACACAGCATTCTCCCCATCCATGAGGTGATTCCTCATTATGTGCACACCTGTCAAAGTCCTCCTATGTTTTAGAGCCCTCTCTAACGTGGCCCCACGCTCACATGCAGTGACATTCATTCCTCGAGCACTCCAGCATGTCCTCTGGGCTGTGCAGAAAGCACAACTGTGCCTATGTTCTGGATGCTCTGGGCGCTCTTTCTTCTGCCCCAGCAAGCTGTCAAAATCCTCACCATCCTTCAAGGCTTACCTGGAAGCCTTTCTTCCATGAGTCCTTGTGAAATTTAGGCTTATCTCTGATTTTGTTTTCAGTTAATTGACAACACTTGGGGTTAATGGCTTCACATTTGTTGGGTTTCTTCTACAGAACCACTGTGAAAGCTCTGGAGGAATACTCATCTATGTACTTCTAAAGCCTTCCAGTGCCAGGCCCAGATCTGGCCCATCAAGGCCCCTGATACCTTCCGTTAATCGCCTATACCAGGTATGTGACTATCATGGGGCTGCCAGTAAAGTCAGGCCCCTCCCTAACCCACACCCCTTTTGCATTCTTGCTACTGGAAATGTTTTCTACCTCCAGCACTCCAGTAAAATTCTTGATGATCATCCTTTCAAACAGCAACTCTGTTCCCCTTTCTTATGAAGATTTTCCCAGTGTATATTGATCGTGTCCTTCCCGGTTCACAAGGCGCAGATCATCAACATTATCCTTTTTGACATTTAGTCATATGCACTTATTCCTGCCCCAGTGCTTCATCTCTGATGAGTCTTCAGAATCTCCTATTTTGAGATCTCTAAGGCCTGCCTTCAAGCTGGGGTATCTGCTGATATTTCCCCTTCTATTTATAGGCCCTGGGGGTCCCTTAGCCTTTCTCTGCTCTTTACAACAACCTTCAACTAATTTATTCTGGGGGTTTTCTACTACAGCGGTAGTAGGAACATCCCCCATGGGGAATATGTTCCAAGACTCCAGTGAATGCCTGAAACCATGTAAAGTACCAAATCTTATGTATACTATGTTTCTTTCTATACATACATATTTATGATGAAATTTAATTTGTGATGAGGTACAGGAAGCTATGAACAATAGCTAAGGGTAAAATATAATAATATATCATAAAATAGTATTTATAATTTGTTAATTGTTTAGTTCTGGAATTTTACACTTAATATTTTGGGGCCATAGTTGGCTGAGTGGAACTGAAAAACTGGGCATTATTGTACCAATATTGCTGAGGAATCAGCCCCCAGTATCACTACAAATAAGTATATAGGACATCTTAGGTCTTATGGTTTTGCTAGTCACTAAAGGGAACGATAAAGCTGGAGAAAAATTCAAGGAATCAGAACATAAGAAATCATCTTCACAGATATAAAATAACATAATTATTATGAACATGTCATTCATAATTTCTAAAAAATGTGTTTGCCATTTGGGGTCCTGAAATCCTCTTGGTCTCTATCATTTTTCTTGTAATCGAGTAATTTTGTTATTTCTACAGTAGTTTATTATGTGTCAGGCACAGGAGAGGAGTTAGCAGTGAATGAGCACAATTCTTGTGATTGACCTATAAATGTGCTCAAGTTCTCATATTGGAATAAATACCAAATGCCACTTTACATCCTAAACTTTTCAGAAATGCCAGTCTAGGGCCCACAGTCCTATTTTCCATGGATCTCTGCAAACCTGAAAGTCTAATTTTAAGAGAAATAATAGGCCCTAACCAGTTACTTGTAGTTGCGACTTTAGCATAACTTTAAAATGATGAGACTGGCACTTTAATAAAAATTGTGGGAATTATATGCAGACATTAGATTCATCATTCTAAGTAACTCTCTTGAGAAGCCCCAACATTAATTTCACTGATGCTACTCTTGATCAAAACATTTTTCAACGTCATTTAGGTTTTCCTTCCAAGCAAGTTGGACCATAATTTAGGTAAATCATTCCCCAAACATGTCAGCTACATCTACTTTTACATCCTAATTAGCAGACTTTAGCTTAATCATTGCCTTTATTTTTTACACTCAGCTCAGGATGACTTTTGGCAGTTTTAAAAGATATATATGTATACATACATATTTCTGGAGAATAAAGATTTGGCCCTTTGGGGTCTATCTCCCTCAATATGTGCTTCAAGTTTTAAAATCAGTTTCTCAAAAAGAATTCCAGTATATTCTGAGCAAGGACAGATGATTAAAGTTTGTGTAAAGCTTCCCAAGGGGACCCTTTTGATTGACAACCCCATGTTAGGCTGGGCTCCTTGGAAAGAGACTTTGAGATGTAAAGTTGCTTGCAGAATATTACTCTTGGGAGATACACTATAAGAAAATGAGAAAAGCAGATTCAGGAAGAGGGGAGAAGCTGACCCTCAGTACAATTGTTACATGAATATACAGATTCAGGATTCTGGACAGAACATGAGCAATCTCTCTATTACAATAAGTGATGTGCCCTGAATACCATTCAAATTATACAAAAGACCCACACAATTTGCTAAGGAGTGATGCTTCATGAATACAATATAAACTGATAATCGTCCAGTAAATTTCTCATCTGATATTTGTAGGCATACTATTAGATATTGAATTATGCCATCTAATAAAATGGTCAATGGAAGAAATCTGAATAGGGAATGCCACTGTAATTTAACTTTATTAAATACAAGAATTATTTCTTAGTTTCTCCAAGTGGGTTCACCTCCATTGTTTGAAGTATAGTTTGATTGACATTGAAGTTATATTAGCAGATTTAAGTGGAGAAATGAGAAAGGAACCCATGCTAATCAACTTTCTCAGGCTCGATCCCTGAAAATCAAGAGAAAGTGAAACTCCTGCCTTGGAATCAGTGTTTGAACAGAAATACCAAAGCTGGTTTTGGTGACCCACACCTGGCTGTAATTCCAGTACTTGGGCAGTGGAAACAGGAAGATCACAGCTTTAAGAACCGTCTCAACAACGTATGGAGGCTCTCAGCAACCTGGTGAGATCTTGTTTTAAAACAAAAAAATGAAAGGGGGTGAGAAGTATAGCTCAGAGGTAGAGTGCCCTGGGTTCAACCCCAGTACCACTTATACGACAACAACAAAAGCAAACAGTGCTTGCAACTTTACTTTTCCAAGTAGTAACTGAATGAATAAGAGAGTAAATGGATGAGTGTGTTATTCTGAGAGTCCAAATTCCCTCTCCAACAAGTCAGACCATCATGGGAGGTCAATCTGTGCCCTTAGGCTGAAAGAATGGGAAACTCTGTTGGAGTGTGTCTGCTAACACTGAGCACGGAGAAGTCTTAGTTCCTAAATCTGACATATCAGGGTCTAGATTGTACCTTTTGTTATCTTCTACAAATTATTGATCAGTTCCTCATCCAGCCACGTGTCCTGTTCCTCCATGTGCCTGGCTTCATCTCTAACAACACGTTTAGGCATCTGTGCCCCCGTTTATCTCCTCACTTGATTTTAAGACACTGAGGAGAAGCTATTGCTCCCCTCCCCATTAGATGATAGAGATTAATATACTCAATTTATAGATGTAAAGGAAACATCAGGAATTAAAAAAAATTACCCTAGATACTCCGAGATGGAGCCAGGACTCAAACCCTGTAAGGGCCATGTCCTAATTATGTCTGGTCTCTAGTGATAAGCAGAGCCCCCAGGGCATAACAGACCTATAACAGGTAGTTTTTAATCACTCCAATAATTAAGAGAACCTCATAAGAGACTAAAATATCTCAAGGGACATAATTGGCTATAACTACACTGGATTTCTGTCCAGCAGAGCTGCATCTCACAAGTCCTTCCAGCACTATTTTCTGCTCTTTGTCGTTCTAATTCCTAAAATGTACAGGCTACTATTGACTATCTGGAAGCACTCATCTGACCTTTACCATGATCCCCTCGTTTTCCTTAAAGTTAGAATCCCTAAAGGAGAGACCTCCTTTGGGAGAAGGGGACTGAGAAAAATATAACTATCTGAATTTCACTTAGCCTTTTAATGTGGCTTTCTTTTGAACCCCTTTCCTGGGGGGATGATCACCAGTGACCACTATGCCAAGGATACTGTCTGGATATTTTTTTGGGGGGACGTATAACTGAGAAGTATTAGCATCAGTTCTCTGGGATAGACATTGCTGTCATGGCTTCTGATGGACTAATATAAATATGGGTTGAAGGCTAAGTCCAAGGTGAAGTCAAGCACAAATGTATAGAGGAACAAATTGTTACCTCAACTACTGGTGCTGCTACTAATACACACACACACACACACACACACACACACACACACACTCACACACACACACACACACACCTGTCCATTTGTTTCTGGAAAAACTTGGATGGAATTCTTTAAGACTTGAATGGACCTACCTGCATAGAGCAGGCAACTGATCCAGCAAGTTATGGTAGTGTTCCCAGATGAAGAGACACCAGCCAACTTGATTTCCCATTGGAATAAAGCTCTTTAGGCTACAGATCACATTACTATACTGTTTTTTTTCCCCTGTCATTCCCCTAAAAGACATGCTGAGCTTCTTAATTTAGTTCTCTATTTTATTGTTGTTATATTTAATGCTGTGTAAGAAGGAGAACTTTGTGATAACTTTCTGGTTGGCTCTGTAAGGCTGATGAAAATCTTTGGCTATCATTTGGTTCCTCTGGCAGAAAGTCCGTATAACCTTATACAACCCCAGTCTTTTCCAGATGGGAAAAGTTCATTTCAATGCAATGCCCCACATTGCATCTCTTATACTGCCCTAGTTCTTTTCCAAATGTTTTGATGTGTGGGGAGGATGAGAGTTGAGTTGAGATGGAATGAAAGATGCAATGAAAAAACATAGAAATTAGTAGTTGGCATAATGTTCTCCAGTTTCATCCATTTTCCTGTAATAAAAAATAAGAAATTGCATGCTCTCCTTAATATGCAGAAGCTAGGGAGAAAATGGGTCATAGGAAGAACTCTAGACAAAGGAGAAACTATAGATGAGTAAATAAGACAACTTCACTGAGGAGGATAAGAAAGGGGAGAGGGAAAGTCCCTGTGTATCTAATGTACATTTACAAACATATCCAAGCCAATCACTAAGCCAAACATAAGAAGGAGGGAGGGGAGAAGGAACAGGGTAGAAATTGGGTAAGGACTAATTGGGTGATGTGTGCACTATGCCCCTAACATCTTGTACTCTATTAAGTAAATACAATGCATCAATAAAAAAACATCAAAAAAAGAAATAAGTCATTGGCACTCACTGTATGGCCATATCTAGGACTTTGAATTATTTCTAGCATTTTTGTGTGTGTGGTACTAGAAACTGAACCCTGGGGTTTTCTACCTCTGAGCTATACCCCAAGTCCTATTTTATAGTTTTTATTTCGAAACAGTCTCACTAAGTTGCTGAGGCTGGCCTTGAACCTGGGAGTCTCCTGTCTCAGCCTCCCAAGTACTGGACTTTTAAGAATGCACCACCACTCCTGGCTATATTTCTAGGTTTTTAAGGCAAAGAAAATTTCCTGATGTATAAGAACATATTCAGACATTAACTTATAAAAGTTCTGTATCATTATGGTAGAGAATAGGGCACCAGCACAAATCATTTCATGTAGAGGGAAAATGTGTACATTGAAGAGAGCAATGGAAATAAAATTCAACAAAGATGCTATTAGTTTCTTGTGGCTGTTTTAAACAAATTTCTACAAATATAGTGGCCCAAAGCATTTATTATCTTACAGTTCTAGAGGTCAGAATTCTGAAATGGATCTTCTTGGAGGTGTCAGCAGAGCTGTGTACCTTCTGGACACTCTAGGGTAGAGTCCATCCCTTGCCTGTTCTAGCTTCGAGAAGCAGCTGGCATTCCTTGGCTCATGGCTGCATGTCACTTACCTATATATTCTTCCATTGCCATATCTTCTCTACACTCATCCCTTCCACTTCTCTTGTGATTGCATGGGACTCGTGCAATAATCCAGGATAACCTCCATCTCTGGACCTTTAATTTAACCATGTTGGCAAAATTCTTTCTGCATTGCAAGGTGACATATTTATAACTTCTGGGGACTGGGATCTGGATGTCTTTAGGGGGCCATTATTATGCCTACTGCAGATAGTATTGCTTCTGGCGCTAAATCAACATTTCATTTGAATAGATAAAACTATGACCTTGTGCATTTTCAAAAGAGAATGGTGGTCACAGGAAAGCGCTCAGTCACCTCCCATTCGACCCTTTGTTCTTCTGCTTTAGCTACAGACCTTATAGGGGCATTATATCTGTACACTTCCTTAGTTATGCTTCTCTTTTTTCTTAGCAATGGACAATAATTAAGCACTTAACACTTGTATTATGCTCATATCAACACATGAACATGCAAATTCTGCCGGTGTTAAGGCATCATTGCTGAAGCTAAAGCGAACTCCTCTGAAGTGCTTTCCTGGAAGCACCTATAGTAGCTGAAGGCTCTTCTCAGCTTGTGATTTTCCAACCTTAGAAAATGTTTAGGAACAAAAGAGTTGCTTTCCACCCTCAAGATCTCTTGAGAACATTGTCAAGTAAGATCCAAGTTCCTGGAAACTTCTGACTATATTGTACTACAGTGAGACTTCCATTCCTGGAATCTTGTCTGCATCCAGCCCTTTGTTTCACAGCTCTGGGCAGAAAAGAAGCTGGATAAGATTTCCAAAGATTCAATTTAAATATAACAAAATTTAAACCTCTAGCTACACTGAGGTCACGAAAATGCAAAAACCAACACACACATGCATATGCACACACATATGAGAATGCTCTTTGTGTAAGCAGTAATTGTGCATTTCAATAAGGCTGAATGATTCATGGGAATTTTTAGAAAGCAGCACAGATATGAATCTTTAATCTTCTAAAAGACCTTTATGATTTCCCTTAAGGGAGAAGAGTGAGTTTGCTTTTGCTAAATAGTCTTTAATTTCCTTTTTATTTGAAGTTTTCAGGATTTATGTAATTTGCAGTTTTCAAGTCCTCATTATTTATTCTGGATGGAAGTGGTGAAGAGATGCCATATAATATTTTAATTGATGATGTAGAGCTAATCACTTTTTTGTTTCAGCAACCAAACTATTAATTTCCATAGTGGTTCCTCATTCGTAACTGTAGTTTTGGGCTATTATAACAAAATTATTCACAAAATTAGCTTCCAAAAGACTAAATATTAATTTCCCATTTTCTCAATCATTAGAGTTCTATGAAATGCTTATAGTAGAGAGGGATCTGAAATTTAATCTTGTGCAGAATTATGAATTTTTTTATTAGAGAGTTTTTTTAAGTAGAGACTCTGGGTCTTTTTAATTTTATGATAAGTGCCCTGGGCTATTCTTTTTCCCCCCTTTGTAATTCTAAGAGCAGTATGTGTGTGCATTTAAGAATAATTTGGGCAGATTCATAAATAGAAAATTACAACAATAATAATCTGTTGTTGCACTTTGTTTTAGGAAATAACAAGATTAAGATAAGGATTTCTTGTGTTCAACAACAGGTTGGTTGAAGACTAAGAGGCAGTCTTGGAGTGTGGTATAGTGTGGATGACAACTCATCTGTACATCATTTAGAATGGTCTGTTGTTTGTGCTCTGATAGAGATAAGGACTAAATGCTAAGCAGCACAGAGGTGGAAACGCTTCATTTTATCTGAAAGAGCTAAGGAACCCTTTACAGAAACAAGAATTGAAATGTCTTTGAGTCTTTGTGATTTCTAAGGTAGGGATCACTTAGAGGAGAGTGCTTAGACTTGGCCAGCCAGCCAGAAGGGAGAGATGGAATTTTTCTCACATAGATCATATAACTGCTACAGGCATGATAAAGAATTTGTACAGAACTTCTAATAGACATGTTTTAAGAGTTTTATTCTGTTAAAAGTGGAGCAGCTGATAAGCTTTGGCCTGTTCTCGCTGGCAGATTCATCATTTATAGGCAGTTTTAAAAGAAAAATAAATGTTAGTGAAATAGCTTGTCTGATTTGAAAAATTTTCCAACTCTAGATGACATTTATCAGATGTTTTGAAAATTGTGGGTCTGCTCAGTGATAAACCATAGACTCAAGTATCAATTGAATTTGGATTCAAATTCAAGGTACATCATTTACCAATGAAGTTGCCTTGAACAAGTTACTTAAATTCTTTGAGTCATGAAATTTTCACTTGTGTAACGAGGAAACGAATTCTTACCTGTTAGACCTCAGATCTGGATTTTCCTCCGAAGGCAAATGTGTTAAAGGCTTAGTCCTTCCCCACTTTGGGGAAGCAGTGAAAACCTTAGGAGGTGGGGCCTCATGGGAAGTCTTCCAGTTTTTGAGGCTTTGTTTCCTCCTAAATGGGATAGTGAACCACCTGCCCCTCCTCTTACTTCTTTCACTGTCAGCCATGAGGTGAGCAGTTTGACTCTCCGACAGACTCTGTCAGCTGTAGTGTGCTGAATTGCCATAAGTTCAGAGTAATGGGGCCAAATGATTGATTGGAACCTCTGAACTATCAGCCAAAGTAAATATTTTCTTTCATGAGTTGATTATCTCAGATATTTTTACAGTAGCATAAAGCTGACTAACACAGAGAATTGGCACAAGAAGTGAGATCATTGCTGTGACTATACTTGAGACAATATGAAGAGACTTTTGGAACTGGTTGATGAGAGGAGTTTTAAAAAATTTGAAAGAGTTCAATCTGTTTATATCAGACTTAACGGGAGATTCTGCTGAGGGTTCAAAAGACCAGAATGTTGAGAGGCATGCTAATAGTAAATGTTATGCTTCTGAAATTCCAGATATAATCCTCAGACTGATAGGAAATTTAGCTAGAGGCCATCCATGTTACAGTGTGGCAAAATTTTGAATACATTTTGTACATATCCTGAGACTTTGTAGAAGGCTGGCTCAAAAGTAATGGACTGGTTTATTTGGCAGAGAAATTTTCTTTTTTTCTTTTTCTTTTCTTTCTTTTTTTTTTCAGTACTGGTGATTGAACCCAGGGGCATTATACCTCTGAGCTACACCCCCAGCCCTATTTTGAATTCTTTATTTTATGAAATAGGTTCTCACTAAGTTGTGATCGGCCTCATGAAGTAGCTAAGGCTTGATGTGAACCTGTCGTGTCTCAGGCTCCTAAGTACTAGGATTATGAGGGCGCGGCACCGCGTCTGACTTGGCAGAGGAAATTTCAAGGCATTAAAATGTCAGCCTGGGCATTATGGGCTTTTTTTTTAGTCAATTTACTGTGATAATCAGCAATGGTGATGGAGCTGGTCGTGGTGGTGGTGGAGAGAATGCCTGTCACTGTGCAGCCAGAGAGCGTGCAGTTGTTAACCAGATTATCACCTTTAAAAGAAATTGAGTGTTTTTGTACTTGAACAATAGGAAAGATGCCCTGAGAATATGTCAGGAACTGGTAAGACCATATATATATATAGCAGGTTTGAGGGTATAAATATATGTTTGTTTCAGATTTATAGGGCAAAGCTTTTTGCCCTATAGGAGCAAGCCCAGGACCACCTAAGCTGGCAAGGCACTCTGAATCCACTGTAGTCATGGCTCAAGTTGACTCTGGTATATCCTGTGCCAGCAGCAGATCTTGGCATTATCCACAGGCTGTTGAGTTTTCAGGCATGCATAATGCAAGAATTATGGGATCATAGAGGCTTCCATAAAGATTTCAAATGAAAGCCTGGCAATGTATGGTAGGATTGTAGCCCCTGCCAGAAACTGCTGATGGAGTGATGTGAGCTGCAGTGGAGACCCCAGAATGCAAAAGCTTCCAGGAGCATGGAACACTAGCCAGGGGAAGCTGCAGGCAACATGCAGAGCCAGCCCAAATGGGCAGCCCTGTGGTCCACAACCTATACACCCAATGGGGAGAGGTTATCCAAGCCCTGGGGAACCCGCATTCCATCACAGTGTGTCCAAGATGCCCAATGTGGAGATGCATGGTTTAACGTTTACCCTGAGAGGTTTCAGTCCTGCACTGTATGGATCCCTCACTGTTTCTTCTGTTCTCTTTTATAAATGGAATTTGTATTCTTTGTCTGTCGCATCATTGTATCTCAGAAGTGTATAACTTGTGCTTTGATTATCTCCGGCATTTGTTTCAGCAATAGAAAAGTAACTAACACAATACTACATAGGCTTGTTGTCAGATTTAAACAAAACCATGCTTATAAAGTGCTTGGTAGATAGAAGACCCTTAGATACTTACAGTTATTATGATTGAAAATAACTTTTAAAAAGAATAAGTGAATGAAGCCTGTATGAAACCTTCTTGCTATGCTATATTCTACACTAACATCACCGTGTTTTACAACATAGATACCTAGCATAACAAGGAATAAATGTCTTTGAGGAGTTAAAATCAATTATGTGTTAACAAGACTAACATATATTTGGAATTTTAACTCTTCTGCCATTAATTAATCTGGGAGCTATGGTAATAAAATTGAAGATTTTTCTTCTCTTAAAACTAGCGATGGACTGCATCTAAATTTACATTAAGTAGGCAATCAAAATCTTCTGCTTTTATTACAAAAGACTTCTGTAGTAGAAAGACAGTTTAAATGCATAAGGAATTAGGTAGAATAATGATTTGGTGCATATATTCTGATAATTACTACTTCCTTTCCCCTAGCTCCCCTGAGATAAATGTGCTGTCTTTTTAAACTTCATTAACAAGAGATTACAAATTTTAATGGGGTACAATAATTCTACCTTAATTTTAAGGCAATGTATTCCAGGTATCTGCTCTTTCTGAGTTATTTCCCCTAAAATATCCTTAATGATTTATAGAAGTTCTTTAAGGATTGAATTAAAATATCATGTTGGTACCAAATGCATTTGTAGTTTAATTTTCATGTTAGAGGTTATTTACTATTGCAAGCAAAACAATAGGAAATTGTGTTCTTTTCTAAAAAACAAATTCTTTTTAACAAGTTTTAAAATTTTAATAAGAATTTGGGCTTTTATAGTAGCTCATGGGGCTGAGTAGATAATGCACTGAGAAAACCTTGCAACCAGTACTTACCCAAATCTAAGTGCCTAACTTGACTGGGCCATAACTCAAGAAATCATTCGGACCATTTAAACACTCTGTGAAAAATCACATCAACAGTAAGTAGACTTCTACACTGACGATGGCGATTGTCCAGTTCAGGGACCACTGTGGACATAAACCTGGCCTTTTATTCACTAGACTGGCATCTGGACTGTACGGCATTGTTTACTTCTTTCCAGAATGTGTTTCATATCCAGTGATGTTTCTAAACCTCTGAATTTGAGGTTTGACAATCTATTGAAGCAATTATGTAAATAGATTATATAAGATTATGCCATGTCTATTGTCAAAGTTCAAGAAAGAGCCCCCACCCCCCCAAAAAAAAAATCCTGGAATACTCTTGGGCTTAGAACAATCTTCTAAGAAGAAAACAAAAAAAATTACTCCAAGAGAAATTGTCCTTTAAAAGTGTCAAGAATAAACAACAACAATTATTCTCTAGTTCTTGCTTACTAAACACTAATAGCACCCCAGATGGGTCCTGTGGGATATGAGAGACCTCTGCGTTGTCTCTAATGAAGAAGTTTTGGGTTTAACTTCACACTTGTAATTTTTTTTTGTCTCATTGTGCTATCAATTATACCCTACAACAATATTTAGCTGTGTTTTAATTGATTTTCATATCGTTTGGTAGAGATTGTCACTGTTCATCAATTCTTTCAGTTTGATTTGAACCTTTCTTTTTTGCAAGGGAGAGAATGGTACAATATGGCACTTTAAAATATTTTATTAAGAGCCTCTACATCAAATTACGCTCTATCGAGCTGATCTAAGAGTTATGTGATATTTCCATTTGTGTGTGTTTATCACAAAACAAAATAACCATAGAACAAAACAACTAACTGTCCACCCCCCACCGAAAAAAAAAACTCAGGGAAGAAACACAATTAAAAAAAAAAACACATTTGTTTTCTTGTCAGTTAATTTGCTGGTCGAGGGAATTTCACCTGTAGAGAAATCATTTAGCAAATTGCTTTGGGATAATCCTGTCAAAGTAAAAAACTGGTTTTGTTTCTGTTTTTGTTGTGTTGTGTTGTTTGTTTGTTTCCCCCTTTCACCTCCCTCTACCTGACCTGATAAGCCCCTGTCTCTTGTAACTTCAGGAGCATTTGTTCCCTGAATCCATTTCTTGCCTCTGCCACAAAGCGTATCCAAAAGAGGCTCCAATATAATAAACCTGAAATGGCAAGAGACATGGAGACTTGGAGTTGGGATTTCCCCAGTCTCCTCAAGGTTAAAGAGGAAAAATCTTTTCTCTACCTTATGCTAAGTCCCTGAGAACCTGAAAATTAAACTAATAAAATATAAATTAACAGGAGAAAAGGCAGTTTTTATTCATTCACATGTATGGAGTTCATAGAAAAGTAGTGAAACTCAAAGAAGCGGATAGATGCCAAAGCAACATCTTTTGTGGTCACACATTCTAATCTCCTTAATGAGAATATTTGTAGGTAACGAGTAAATATCAAATTCTTTTTAGTTTATCTTTCTGGTTCCACTTAAACTCTTCCTATCTCTTGTCACCCTTGGTCCAGAAGAATTATTTCTATTGTTTTGTCTGGCTTTCATTTCTATTGTGTGACCCCCCAGATATTGGATCCTACACTTCCTACCTGCTGTGGTTTGGATGTGTTTTGAGCATATCTCCCCAAACGTCATGTGCCGAGAGCTTGATCCCCAGTCTATTATGTTGAGGTGGCACAACTTTTAGAAAGTGGAGTGCCGTGTAGGTAGCTATGGCAGTGGAGACATTGCCCGTGCAAAAGATTAATGCTGGTATTGCGGAGTGACTTAGTTCTCGTGAGAGTGGGTTGTTAAAAAGCAAGGCCGCCTCACATGCATGGCCCCTTCTGCACGTGCCATTTTATTTTCTATTTCTCTAATATAATCTCCATAGCCAGAGAGTTCTCATCAGTATAACAGTACCATTCTTCTTGGACCCTCTGATGATCAGAATCATGAGCCAAATAGGCCTCTTTTATTTATAAAATGCCTAGCTTTCACCATTTTGTCATAGCAACCGAAAATGGACTAAGACACTAACTTAGTTTTATTCAGTTGGTGAACTTTACATTCTTTTCCTTTTCTGGGCTTGTTATATGATTTTAGATCACTCCTAAGCAACTAGAGTCACGGGCCTGAGCCTCGCACTCCCCAAACTCTGCCTGTCCCTCCATGTAGATTGGAAGTCAAAATCCTCAGGTTGTATTTTGTCAATGCATCTTTATCTGTTGAGGATTTCTCATAATTTAAAAGAAATTTTTTTTCTAGTCTATTCTCCACATTGAGATACTTTTGAAAATCATGTTGTACTTAGCAATTTTTGTCACCAGCATGATTTTTTTTCTTTGTAAGCAAGTATCTTTAAACCTTTGACATATAGTTCATCTCTTTCTTATTTGTCCATAGTTAGTTATAATCAAGTCCTTTAAAATTTCTTCCACATACCTTTAAAATATACTTTATTGTGCTAAGAAGAGTTAACATGAGACCTATCATGTTAACAATTTAAGAGTACAATAGAGTACTGTTATCTATGGGTACAATGTTGTAGAGGAGATCTCTGGAGCTTATCCATCTTAAGTAAGTAAAAGCTAATCCACAGTTATTAAACACTCACTATTTTTTCCTTCCCAGCTCCTGCCAAATACCATTGTGTTCTCTGCTTCCATAGGTTTGGTGATTATAGATTTCATCTATAGATGAGATCATGCAATATTTATTCTTATGTGCCTGGCACATTTCACTTAGGGTAATGTCCTCTAGGTTCATCCACGTTGTTGCAATTGTCAGAATTACCTTTTTTTCAATGCTGAAATGTATTGTGGTTTATGCATTTATCTCATTTTCTTTATCCATTCATCCACTGACGGACATTTGTTTTCACATCTTGGCTGCTATGCATAATGTTGCAATGGAGATGGAGATGCTTCTTCCTTTAGACTTTTCTCACCTTTCTATACCATCTCCATGATGCTTTTGCATTTTGTTATTTTACTCTAATACTTCTAGTGGTTCCTCATGGACTAAGAGCAAACTTGAGTTTTACATTTAAAAATCCTTTATTAAGGGCTGATCAGGGATTTTAAATCAACCATAAGTTCATAACAGTGCCTTGTGGAATTTATAGCCACTGCACTGTATAACCTTCTTGGCATCTGAATTCAGGTCTTCAAATTTGTTAAGGTTTATACTCTGGTTGTCATGGGACATGCATAGTTTATATGTCACTTCAGTGTACTTAGACTATCTCCTTTCTCATTCCAACGTATTCCAGCTTGGAGGAGAAATGATCACCTTACTTATATATTTTTCCCTTCCAACCTAAACCAAATGGTGATCTACCTTCTATAAATCCTTTGGGACATTTTTGTCTGCAGCACCATGTGCCAGGTACCTTAGCACAATCTTTGCAATGCATTTAACTCGATTTTTCAGGTAAGGAAAGGAAAACGGGAGAATTTTTTTCTTCGGTACTGGGGGTGGAACCCAGGGGCATTCTATATCCGAGCTACACCCCCAGCTCTATGTTTTTATGCTTTATTTTGAAACAGGGTCTCACTGAGTTGCAGAGGGCCTCACTAAGTACGTGAGGCTGTCCGCGAACCGCGATCGTCTTATCTCAGCCTCCCAAATGCTGGGATTACAAGCGTGTGCCACCACATCCAGCTAGGGGAGCAGTTTTAAATCACTTCTCCTTAATCTCAGAGATGGTAGACACAGAATTTTGGCTTGAATTCTAAACTGTCTCTAAAGCTGGTGCCCAATGCACTCATCCCCATTTTCCTTGGACTGTCCTAGTTTTTAACACTGAAATTATATCAACTAGGAAATCTGTCAGTCTCCAGCAAATGAGGGAGGTCATTCAGCCTACCACAGCATGATCAGGGACCCAGCTAATCTTGAACACACAATAGATATTCCTACTGTGACTTCCTAGCTGTATTGTAAATAAGCTCTTGGTGTGATGATTCCAGGCTTTTGCTCACTGAATTCTCTGAGCCCAGCACAGTGTCCTGCTGGAATGTCACTTTGCTTTTTCTCTTGAGTGTGTTTCATTAGTATTCCACTTTGGCAGCCAAACTAAATTTGTTTTTTGGGGAAAAAAATTATGCCTTTCCCCCCGTCCTAGCACTGTGCTTGACCCGAAAAGAGACCAAGAAATGTTTGGCTGCGGAAGAGGGTATGAATTCTCTTTTGCTGAACATATGGGTCTTAATGGCAGCCCGTTACATCCTGCTAAAAATCCTTTCACTGCACCACTTTCAATCTCCCCCAAAACATCTTTCAGCACAAACAGGGAACTGCACCTTGGCAGAGCTACCAAGGACACAGATCTGTCTTTGAATATGGCCCCTTTCTCTTACACTCCTGGTTTAAATGCCCGTAATAATTCGTTTCCCTCAGCCTCCTGGTATTTCACCCAAGAGGAATCACTCTCTAGGTTTTATTCTAACCTAAACAGATGTAAGAATGTAAAAAGAGGGTGAGTTGCTATAGAGGCTTAAATAGTATAATTTATGGGGAGTTTGTACCTTAAAGGAGTAATTTACATTTATTTTTTTAAAGCCAATACATACATAATGCAAAAGAAATATTTTAATGGGACTTATATTCTATGCTCAGGTTGCATGCTACTTCAGAATGAATCTTGTCCTTCTAAAACATATATCAGCTGGTTCAGTTACTTTTTTTCCAAACACAGGGACAAGAGGAATCCCATTTATTCATAAAGCCTCAGGTCCAGGCTTCTGCAACCTTCTAATGAGTGGTCGTCAGACTACAATGATGCTTCTACCTTTTGTACTTTACATTTTATGTCCTTGACCTTTGTAGAATAGATAGTCTGGGGTGGGCGGGTGTGAGGGACCCTGTGCATTAACCTCTGGAGTATTTATCAGAATTTCTTTTTCTTTTTTATTCTACTTCACATTTGGGAGGCTTTGATAGGAGGATCACAGTTTGCAGACAGCCTCAGCTACTTAGTGAGGCCCTTTGCAACTCAGTGAGACCCTGTTTCAAAATAAAGAATAAAAAATAGAACAGGGGGTGTAGCTTGGAGGTACAATGCCCCTGGGTTCCATCCTCAGCCCTGCAAAAGAAAAAAAAAAAAAGAATCACACATTTCAGAGATTGCTGAGGAATACATCTATATCATCAAGAACCAAAACCAAACAAACAAACAAACAGAAACATTTTGTAAACTATCTGGAAAAAATTCTGAGAGATGATGCAATCAGCAATTGTCTTATTATTTAAACACTGCATATAAATTGAAATAATCCTCTTGCTCCCTTCCAATGGAGGTGGACAAAGCTATTAACTTTCTGTTGTCCTATGTCCCTTCACCTATCCTTTTAAAATTTTTATTAGGCCCTTTAATGTGTGGGTTGAAATCAATAGAGGACAAGCTATTAAAAATTATTGCTTGGCTGTGGCTTCTCACTAAATATTAAAATAGCCTGGCAAATTAGCACATACCTCCAGGCACCAGGCCTGGGAGAAATAACGGTCTAGGCAAACAGCATCATAATCCAAATGAAAAATACTGCCAGTGTGAGGCTTTGGGTTTCTTTTGGCTGCTGTTTTTCACCATTAATATTATTCTGTTTTTGCTTTTAATAGTGTGAGGAGGCAGGATGGGAGCATTAACTGTTGGAAGGACTCTTTTTAATGATGCGTTATATCAAGAGCTAGATATCAGAGCTGCTTGGGAGAAATAGAAAACAGGTGTAGAAGCACCTGGAATATTGCTTATTCTCTGGGTTAAGTGCCTGAAAGGGATGGGGAGTTTTTCTGGGTATTGTGTGCCTTGTATTCTAGGAAGATTGGTAGACAACATTTTAATACAAACAATATGAAGAAGATTGTCACCTGGGAAGCCAGGGTAGGGCTGGGACTGGGCACTCAGAATGTTATTTGCTCGGGTGAATTAAGAAAAATGCAGAGTGAGGTTGATTCTGTGGATAAATACTTGAAGCTAGCAGATTCAGGAAGGAAATTAGTTCTAACACAGGGATGGGGTCATCAATAAAACTGAGAAATATGCCCAAGTCAGAAAAATTGGGATTTGCCGGGCGTGGTGGCGCACGCTTGTAATCCCCGCGCTTGGGAGGCAGAGACAGGAGGATCGCGCAAGTTCGAAGCCAGCCGCGCGCGCTGGTTTAGGAGACCCTGTTTCCAAAATGAAAATGTAAAAAATAGGTCTGGGAGTGTAGCCCGGAGGTAGAAGGGCTTCCAGGAACCCCAGTACCACCAAAAAAAAAAAAAAGAAAAGAAAAATTGGGATTTGAATAAAAATTCTTTTCCATATCACTGCCATTTTTTGCAAGTTTCATGTTATACAGCAAGTCAGTGTTCCAAAGCTTGTTACTGATGAGCAAAAGAAATAAATAATATCTAAAAATCCATCCTCTATGTCTTTCTGATTATGAAAAGCCAAGAATGGAATAAGTATCACTTAGGTCCCTATGTGTAAAATGAAGAATTTATAGCCTGTCATTCTGTCTCAACACTAGCGACTCATTACTGTTTGCTCCCTTCATCTGGGACCAGATATCTTATTGAAGAAGAATTTTTATTTACATGTTTATAGCCAGCAGTCATATTTACAAAAGTTATTGTGATTTAACTCTTTTTAACTAGCTTAGTAGTTGATACAACATCTTCCATTTGGAAGTTCTTAATATTTTGTTACTTTCTGGTCAGATGAATTACATTCAGGTTTTCTTAGGAAGTTATGTGATAGAAATTCTTTTTTTTTTTTAACCCCTTTGGCAAAGGAACAACAATTTTATTGAGCAAATGGCTTGTGATGTTCTGCTCTCAGGCTTTTTATGTATTGTTCTGTTCACATCTATCATTCTATAGTGTGGGAACTGAGGACAACCGAAATTTTCTTGTTTTCATACTTTTGTTGACATGTACAGGAGTTATGTTGTATCAGCTAAGCAAAGATTTCCTACAGAGTATAGGCAACTATTTTTCCCTTATAGTATAAGTAATGAAGTGCTAAAGAGTTTTGAAAAAGCATAGGGACTATCCCACAAAAGGAAGGATGATGAAGACTGATCATCACACATATAACCAGGTAGAAGGAGCCCAGCATTAAGTTGCACAGTGATGAACTAGCCAGGTGTTTTAAGAAGAAAGCTGAGTACCAAGAATAGTTTTCCTATGCCAGGCGTGGTGGCACACGCTTGTAATCCCTGTGCTTGGGAGGCGGAGACAGGAGGATCGTGCTGGTTCAGAGCCAGCCTCGCTGGCTTAAGAGACCCTGTTTAAAAAAAAAAAAAAAAAAAAAAAAAATATATATATATATATATATATATATATATATATATATATATAGTAGGTCTGGGAGTGTAGCCCAGAGGTAGAAGGGCTTCCAGGAATCCTAGTACCACCAAAAAAATAAATAAATAAATAAAATAAAATAAAAGAAAGAAAGAAAGAATAGGTTTCCTATTTCCTGGAAGATAAATCTTTTGCATGATTTGATTGATTATAGTGGAAAGATATTGACATGCAAGGAACAAGTAATATTCAATAAAGTAATTACAAAACTAGAGTCAAAAATTTCTACAAGAAAGAAGACATGGATATTTGAGTAGAAAGAGCATGTGTTAGGAAGGAAGTTGGGGTGGAAAAGTGGCACTAGGAGAAGAAACTGTTTCCATTGGTACATTAACCAGATCTTAAACCTTATCTTTAAGCCTCTTTCAAATCAATCAAAAGGCAAGAGCTTGTGGATGGAAGTTGTTTCCACTATGTTGATTAGTTAACGTAACTAATTAGTTACGGTAATTAGTTAAGGTAACGTCATATGGGTTGACTGAGAAAGTACTCTTTCTAGAAGATTTGGAGGCCTGTTAGCAGAAGACTTTAAGATGGCTCACTAATAACCAAAATGCAGTTTGGAAACAGGTCAACATCTCAAATGGAGCCCTGTCTCAGTCCATTTAATTGAGCCCATTTGTGTTGTATTATAGGAAGAGCAAGATCCTGGAACCAACAGACAGATCTACATGGCTGGTAAATGGGCATATGCAGGGGACCAGAGTACGTCTCTTATGGCTGAGAGACAAGTCTGTGGAGTGGTCCATTTATCCTTTAGCATCTTAGAGGAACATACAAAAATTCTGGAGCTGCCAGGCAGCCTTGGTCCTAGTATAATGGGCAAAGCCAGGCTTTCCCTCTCTGACTTAATCCCTTTTGTGTCTACTTTCTAGATTGTTTATAGTTTTTGCATTTCTATTACATTGTAGGTATGGGATATTTTGCAGAAGTTTTGGTGAGAGCTATGGAATTTAGGAAATGCAAATGAAGTTTTATGGCAAAGAAAATGAAATTAAATTCATAAAAGTATAAGATGGGAATGTTGAAAGAGAACTCCAAATCATAGGTATTTGTTTGCAACTGCAGATCAGGAATTACTCTCAGACTTATATACATGTCATAGTATTTACCCTAAAAATACATAGGCAAGTGACTGCCCATCTCTTGGTGCAAGGTCCACACATCATACCGAGAGACCTTGCATCTGGTCTTTCACCTCTCCAATGCATCCTGTATACTTCTTCCATATTAAACTTCCTCAAGTTCTAGATTGCTTTTTTTTTTTTTTTTACTATTTTGCTCATAATCAATTGTCTTCACTTGCCTAGTTTAGAAAAATTTCAAACATTTCAGCCTGAGAATCAGTAGATTTTCATGACTGAACCCTAATCTGACCATTAATCCATAAACTTTGAGACTTCCCTATTAAGCCAACTCACTCAGCATACCCGCCCTCACCGTTCCTTACCATAGAAGACTGGTCTCTGTGCCTTTACTACTGGACTGTGTCCTCATTCCTCTCCATTGGTGCTCCTCTTCATTCCATGATGTCCTTCTGACCACCACAGCCCCAACAGCTCCTCATATCTAGCTATGTCTCCCTAAGTTGTCTGCAAACGTGGATCCCAAGCTACCACCTATCAAGTGACCAAAGATAGTCCTTGGCTGCTGACAGGTGAAAGATATTTCCCAGGAAGTTTTGGGATGACCGTGTTTTGTGCAAAGGGAGAAGCTGATTCCATTGCAGAATCCAGAAAGAAAGAAAATCTTCCATTCTCAATGAATATGAAATGTACCCTCTCACCTAGGAGGAAAGCATTGATTCAGCCAAAGCCAAGGACATGGAATGCAGATTGGAGCATTCAGGTTACAGAAAAAAGAACTGTGGTGTTATACAGATATATTCATTAGCAAGAAGGCAGGCAGCCAACATTTCTAACATATTCAAGGGAGTTAAAACCTATAGAAGTGTGTGTGTGTGTGTGTGTGTGTGTGTGTGTGTGTGTGTGTGTGTATGATCCCATATTTTGCCAAGTGAATTATAATAAAATACCTTGGATTACAAAGAATCCGGAATGAGGAAATAGACACATCCAGGAAAAGCTTATGGAAGAAGCACAAGTCAGAACATGGATGCAAAGAATCAGATGGCCCAGAAATTTCTTTGGGGTTATTCTAATACAGTATTATCCAATTAAATTTCTTACTCAGGAGAAGATAGAAATTGGTATCCGAATTTTTGGTAAATCATTTTGCCTTTTACTATTTGAGCATGAAGGGTTAATTATACTTCATTCTCCTGGGATGTGTGTGTTTGATCTCTCTTCTTTTGCAGTGGGGGTGGTAAACTTCAGACTCTTTTTTGAAGGTAAGGTTTTATTGGAACTCAGCTGCATCCATTTGTTTGTGACTGCCATGGCTGCTTTCACCCTACAAGTACGGAGAGGAGTAGCAGCAATAAAGTCTTTAATGGTTCATAAAACCTAAAAATAATCACTATCTAGCCCTTTATATAAAAAGTATACAGATAATGGTTCTATCTCAAGAACCTCTCTTGCTATTGTCTTTTCAGTAGTGATTTTCAGGGAGAGAATGATGTTACATATGAGTGTTGTCATCCCTATCAGTTAATAGGACAGGCTAGGCTTAGGTTGCAGTAACAACCTCAACACTTCTGTGGCTCAACTCATGAGAATTACATCTCATTCATGCCAAGTTTACTCAAATGGCATGCTTCTTTGTGAAGCTCCTTCTCCATGGGTGACTCAGTATCCCAGGTTGCTTTGATCTTACAGCTCTAACATGTCTAAGACCACTTCTGCCAACAGCCCCACTGGCCATAAATTTGATAAAAGTTTTATTTGGTTATATAAAAATGATGCAGAACAGTCATTTATGTGGTCACTTACAATTTATGTCCTTTATAACCATGTAACAAAATAAATATTATGCATTTGATTAAATTGATTTTGAATTAGATGTTGAATTATACTTCCTTAAATTAAATGTCATAGTCTCTCACAGTTTGCAATTTTAAGAAACTGCAGTGAATAGTGATGCATGTCATTTTTGTCATGGTTCAGTGTTTATTTTAGAAGTTTTGTATGTGCAGTTATTTTGTCAACTGAGATACGTAAGACACAAACCAAAAAAAGCCATATCCTTCTTTTGATTCTCTCCAAAGACCTAACACCTCTCAGAGCCCAGTGTGGTGGACCACATTTGTAATTCCAGTAGTTGAGAGGCTGAGACAAGGAGGGTCACAGATTCAAGACCAGCCTCAACAACTTAGTCATACTTTCAACAAACTAGTGAGACACTTTCAAAACAAAAAATTAAGAAGGCTAGGAATATATCTTGAAGGTAGAATGCCTCTGGGTTCAAGCCCCAGCATCACACATACAAACAAAACAATAAAACACCTCACAGACACTCAAAATATATGTTCAATAAGCAAATATGTGTAACAAAAAGTAATTTTATTTTTGTGATTTGTTTCTTTAAATTAATATGTAAAATATATCTTTAAATGTCAAAAGTGAATATTTTAAAAGTGTTTTGAATCAAAACATCCAAAGGTATATCAAATGTTATTTGATTCAGTCTCTCAGTTCTGGATTAAATTGTGCTTTTAAGTCAATTGCTGCTTAAGCTAAAAGACAATTTAGAAATATTATTTTAAAATCTCATAATATCTTACCCAAACAATAGGCATATAATTCTCAGAAAATCACTTGCCATGGGGTTTGAATACAACTGAATGCAATATCTTTTTAAAAACGTCTTTGTCAATTCCTTTGAAATAAATCAGTATATCCTGATGTTTTCAGGAAACTGTTTGCACCTCATATGTGGTCATTATGCCTTGCTTTTCATATCTGTTTTGTGCATACTAATTAAAAATTTGAACTCCTGAAAAGCAAGGGTCATATTTGCTCTTATGTGTCAGTAAAATATTTGTTGACTTCTAGGAGTTCATTTTTTCTTTGGAAACAAAATTATTTAAATTGACAAAATCATATGTCTTTATGGTATATAACTTGATATTCTGATATATGTCTATATTGTGGAATGGCTAATGAAGTTCATGTGACATATATCTCATGCCCTTATTGTTTATGGCAAGAACACTTCAAGTCTATCCAGAAATTTTCAAATATACAGCATGTTAGTATTAACTATGATAAGCATGTTGTACAATAGATATCTGGATCTTATTTCCTATCTAACTGAAAATTTTCATCCTTTGATTATCATCTCCCCAACTCAGCACAGGGAAGATAATCTCAAGTGTTAGATATTTTAATTTACTGACTAATCTTAGTTAATTTTCATAATATCTTTAAACTAAAAAGGTTAGAAGAAGTAGACTGTGAGACAATTTATTTTACCTAAAAATAATATGTACAGGTTTTGGTAAAATGTATTTTATTCTGATATTAAATATAATATTTTTAAGAAGTCTATAATTTAGTGATATTTAAATTCCAAGTTTTAGTTCCATTTAATATTTTCTATTTTTTATAACCTTCATCTTAGTGCTTGGCTTTCATCATATGTTTACTGACTGGTGCTTATCACTGACATCCAAGTAAGAGAGAAGAAGAAGGAGAAGAAGGAGAAGGAGAAGGAGAATAAGAAGAATAAGAAGAATAAGAATAAGAATAAGAATAAGAATAAGAAGAAGAAGAAGAAGAAGAAGAAGAAGAAGAAGAGAAATAAAACAAAGCAAAGAAGAAGAAGAAGAGAAATAAAACAAAGCAAAGAAGAAGAAGAAGAAAAGAAGAAGAAGGAGGAGGAGGAGGAGAAGAAGAAGAAGAAGAAGAAGAAGAAGAAGAAGAAGAAGAAGAAGAAGAAGGAGGAGGAGGAGGAGGAGGAGGAGGAGGAGGAGGAGGAGGAGGAGGAATAAAACAAAGCAAAGAAGAAGAAGAACAAGAAGAACAAGAAGAAGAACAAGAAGAAGAAATAAAACAAAGAGAAGAAGAAGAAGAAGAAGAAGAAGAAGAAGAAGAAGAAGAAGAAGAGAAATAAAACAAAGCAAAGAAGAAGAAGAACAAGAAGAAGAGAAATAAAACAAAGCAAAGAAGAAGAAGAAAAGAAGAAGAAGAAGGAGGAGGAGGAGGGGGAGAAGAAGAAGAAGAAGAAGAAGAAGAAGAAGAAGAAGAAGAAGAAGAAGAAGAAGAAGAAGAAGAAGAAGAAAGAATAAAAGCAAAGAAGAAGAAGAAGGAGGAGGAGGAGGAGGAGGAGGAGGAGGAGGAGGAGGAGGAATAAAACAAAGCAAAGAAGAAGAAGAAGAAGAAGAACAAGAATAAGAAGAACAAGAAGAAGAAATAAAACAAAGAGAAGAAGAAGAAGAAGAAGAAGAAGAAGAAGAAGAAGAAGAAGAAGAAGAAGAAGAAGAAGAAGAAGAAGAAGGAAGAAATAAAACAAAGCAAAACCCTCACCCATGTTGTAGCCATTCTATAGCATAGGTATAACTCTGTTACTTTCTTTACTGAAGAAAAGTATACGAAAATATTTTGCTAATAATTTTGTTTGCTCTCTACAGTATACTTCCTTTACTTATGATTTTCCTTTCCATATTTTCAGTTACTATGGTGAACTGCAATTAAAAAATATTTAATGGAAAATTTCAGAAATTAGGAATCATAACTTTTAAAACCCACCATTCTGAGCATTGTGGTGAAATTCTGCATTCCACTCTATCCTGCATGAATAATCACGCATGAACATATCTACCCTGTACAGTATGGAAAAGAAAAGCTATATAGGGTTTGGTCTTTTCTGTGGTTTCGGAAATCCATTGAAGATGAAGCAGGTTGCCCTAGGTCCTCTTCCCCCACAAGTTCACATTCCAGAATGTAAAGCTGTCTATGAGTCAGGTCCTTGTCTTTCTGCTTTCAAGGCTGAATCCCAGAACCTGGGATAATGCCTGCCACATTGTGTTTGTTGAATGAAGGGAGTCTAGAATCACATTCCCCAAATATCAATGAATCTGAAGGGATGTGAGTGAATTTGAATTTATGGTGAACTATGGGTTATCATAAGTGATAAAAACCACCCAAGACCAGGGTAAGCCTCCACTAAAACCCTATTAAAATAAATGAAGATCTCGGGGCTTTCATGCGATAGCAGTGGCTCTCATTGTTATCATGGGCTTCATTCTTCTTTCAGCCACAGGCCCTAGACACAATCTCGCCCCCATAGCTCATTCCTTCGATAATCCTTTTTGACGAAGTTCCAAGCAACAACATTTCTTTCCTGGTTGGGCTGACTGCCAGTGGCCCAGATAAAGACAGAAGCCTGAGTGGAATATTCTGTTTTGGGATTGTTTTAACCTTTTAGCTGCTAAAAGTTGAGTTGTCTTCCAGGAGAAAGATGGCCTGTTCTTGCTGTGAGATGGAGAGACATTTCCACTTCCCAATAGCTTGCTAAAAGTTGAGTTGTCTTCCAGGAGAAAGATGGCCTGTTCTTGCTGTGAGATGGAGAGACATTTCCACTTCCCAATAGCTTGTCTGTGATGCAGCAGAGAACTTGGGCAGCCCGAGGCAAGAGCCAGTCTTCCTGGAGTCCTGGAAATGCTAAAGCTTCCTTGGTTCTGCCTTTCATCCTTCAGCTACTCAGTAAGTATTGCTCATGCTTAAATTTCTTCTTCCCATCAGGACTAACTTCTGAGATTCTTTAAAGCAGTAAGTCCAGAAAGATAATTTTCTTTAAGCTTTCACTTAGGCATCTCAGTAAAGCAATCATCAGAGGCAATGGTTTCCTCTGACCTTAGCAGAGCTGAAGTAAAGGCCATTTGAAGTCATCCAATCGGAAACAGAGTATTACAGCTCCTTTGAGAGTATATCAGAATTATGAATGGTGCAACTCCAGGGCTGTAATTTCTGTAAGTGGCCAGGTCAGTTAAAGAAAGTTTCTCTCTGGGGGTTTTCCCCAGGCCCCCTGAGTGAAGGCAGGAAAAGGCAAGGGCATAAATGTGGCTTGCGCAAGAGGAGGGAGGACCCAGGAGGGCACATGTGCTTGGCCAATATGCAGGAACAGCATTTTCAGTGTTGAGTCATGGAATTTAGTGATTCAGCCTCTCCATCTTCTGATAGTTTAAGGCCAAATGTTTTAAAGGAAATGAACTCTGAAAAAGAATTTGTTTAGTAAGGACTAGGGGAAAAAAAAACCCAAAACCCTACTATCCCCCCCCCACACCCCGAACTGTTTTTAGAGTGGCCATTTTATGATTTTGGATTCTCCTGTGTTCTGCTTCATACATTTACATTTTGGTCAAGCTTCCTCACATTCTCAAGGTACTGTTCTGGAGGGGACAAAAAGCTAATTTGAGTTTTCTGCTATTTGAGGCTTTTTCCCCTTAAAGAATTACCTTGTATCTCCCCTTCTCACAAGATGCTAGCAATCCAGATACCATTGCAATCCTTTTTAAAAAATTGACCTTTCTAGGTTGTTAAACGCTTTCAGCCTCCTGGAAAAAGAGATTACTTTAGATGAGGCTAAAGGGCTGTTGGAAGTCTTAAACTTACTACAATTCCCATGACAATAATTTTTATAGATGTCTTTCTTTGCCTTCATTGTTTGAATGAATAACTAAGAGACAGGAGAAAAAAAACTTGCATGGTTGTTTGTCCTTATGCATATTAATTCATAAAATTAAAGACTTGAAAGGAACAGTTTGAGATAAATACCCTTCCAACCCCTGCCTCCAGGGGAGAATTCATTTGTATAATTCCAGACAGAAAGTCAACTGCATGAAGATTCTGTGAGGAACTCTGCTGCTTTCTTTAGTTATAGGCCTCAGTGTCTTATCAATTTTTGCAGACAGGTGTTTCATCATAAATTTTCACTTAAATAATTCCAAACCCAGGTAAAAATGTTATTGTCTGCTTCTTTTGCCTATGGTTCCTCAATTTCTTGAGAGAATGATTGGCATCTAGTAGGCACTAATTAAATACCCCTTGAATAAATGAATAAATAAATAAAATAAAGTTGAACAATGTTGAAAACCAAATGATTGTTCAAGATAATGAATGAAAAAATATTTGAAACCGTGCATAGTGGTGCATGCTTGTAATCTCAGCCTTCAGGAAGATGAGACAGGAGGATTGCAGTTCAAAGACAGCCTCAGCTACTACTTAGTGAGGCCCTTTGTAACTCAGTGAGGCCCTGTTTCAAAATAAAGAATAAAAAGTAGGGCTGGGGGTGTAGATTGGAGGTAGAATGCCTCTGGGTTCCATCCCTGGTACCGCAAAAAAAAAAAAAGTAATAATAATAAATAAAAGAAACAAAGAAATATTTGAGAACTTTTTTTCATAGTAGTGCTTAGATATTATCTGAAATTTGGAGATGTAAAAGAGAAAAAATTCTTTTAACCCCAGGTTTTAACTACTTAACCACAATCCAAAGCAGATTATAAAAGGAATAATTCAAAATGTAATGGAATAGCTTGAAAGAAAGGCAAGCATTTGCATTAGGGTAAATAACTATGGCCTAGAGATAGGATTACAGAGGGCTTTGAATTACTGATTGGATTTAGAGGTTGAGGAGGCCTTTCTAGGTAGAGGCACTCATAGCAAAGACATGGGATGGAAAACACAGGATTGGACCCAAAACAATTGGAATGATCTGAGACCTTCGTATCTACAGATGTGTCTGGTGGTGATAGAATTTGCAGAAGCAGGTGGGAAAGGCAGGACATATTTGCTGGTGGTTCTACAGACAGCTGCCAGAGAGCTCAGAATATGAAAGCAATTATTCATATCATGTAATATCATGTTGTAGGCACCATGAAATCAGTTTTTATCTATTTTGTTTACTATTATATCTGTGACCTCTGGAACAATTTTGAGAACATGGTTGGCTCTAGATAAATACTTATGGATAAAATGTAAACTATTATTACTCTGAGGATGTAAATGTAGGCCATGTCTTTGTGGAATGGTTAAACTTATTTCGTTTACATTTTTCTCTGCCAAAGAGTCAAAATTCAAGCTGAGAAAGGTATAACAGCTATTAATAAAGGATATTTAATACAAAGATAGGAAAATAATATCTAGCCTTTTTGGAATAATTTCAGTGTTTGAGGATATTGAGAAATGAGATATTTGAGTATTGCATAATTTCAGATTCAAGTCCACATGATCATCAATAATTTTTTAAGAGAATAACAAAGGAGATAGCCAAATTAATTGATCAGTAGTTAAGTCAATCACTTAGCCAAATATGAGAAAGAGGGAGGGGGGAGGAAATGGGGTGGGAATTGAGAAGGTCTAAATGAGTGATGTGTGCATGTATGCCTCTTCCATCTTGTACTCCATTATACCCTTCCAACCCCTGCCTCCAGGGGAGAAAGAGTTTAACTTCTCTCTAGCCTGTCTCTCTCTCTCTCTCTCTCTCTCTCTCTCTCTCTCTCTCTCTCTCTCCCCCCCCCCTCTCTCCCCTTCTGTCACCATGAGTTGAGCAGCTTTTCTCCACCGCCATGTTCTCTTACCATAATGTTTCTGCAACAGAGCTGGCAGTCCATGAATTCAAACCTCTAACACTATGAGCCAAAAGAAATCTTTTCTTCTTAAAGTTGTTCTTGTCAGGTATTTTTGTCCCAGCAATGCAAGGCTGACTAACACAAGCTGTGAAAACAAAAAAGTTTTGGTTTGGAAATTAATTCTGAAACCACAGTCTAGCAAATGAATATATACATAGTACCAAACAACACAAGCTAAAGTCAGACTAAATTAGTTTCTATTATGGTTGCAAATGCACAACCCAGCTTGTCCACAAAAGTTTCTTTTTTACAGGATTATTGTGAAGTTTTGAAGTTTAAATAAATTATACTTAGGAAACTCTGAGCACAATTCCTGTTACAAAAATAGAAATTTAATTGTCACTGTCTGTAATTAGTAATAGTACAATAAAAATGGTAAAAATCTGTCAAATCTTTATAAAAGTTTCATTTGTATTTAAAAAATGGCAAGCATTTTACTTTTCATGAATTAAACAGTGAATCTTTGTTTATTCTGTAGTTCATTCACATAGGCAGTAAACATTTAGTAAGTACTGTCTATCTGCTAGCACAGGCGTAGATGCTAGAGATAGACAATTAATGCAACATATTTGTCTTTAGGGAGTTTGCTCTCTGCAAATATGTGATTCACAAATATCTCTGCTAGATTATAAGCTCCTTGAAGGCCAACCTGGTTCATTTCCATCTTTGTATCAATTATAACTAGGACACAGTGTGTCTCGTATAGACGCAATATATGAATGGTGATTGATGATCACATTGAAAGGACTCTGGCTGCCTGCCTTGAAATGTGGAATGTGATTTAACAAATGTTCTTTTACATGAGCATCAAGCTTGCAAGGGAGAAGTGAAGATCTACAGTTGCCAAGGTTGAAAATGTATTGGAAAACCAGAACTGTGAGTTCACAAGTTGATGCCCAATGACCCTGGCTGATCGTACTGATCTCAGCTACAGAGGGGTTGGGTCTTAATGTTATGAGGCCCGAGAGTAAGCTAATAAGGAAGGGGCTTCATAGAGAAGAAAATCATGATCAGAAGAGTGATGGTTAGATGAGAAGTAATGGAAAGTCAAGAAGTTGGTGAAGATGGGGAAATATAAATAAGCATCAACTGTACAAATCTCATTTATAATGTTCATCTGGGGACAGAGAAGCAAGATGAATCAAAACATGGACATAAATAGCATGTAAGAGTGGAGGAAAGGTCTTTTCTAAAAAAGAAGAGAGATGATGATCAAATTTAGACTTTGTTAGTTCAAGCACCCAAAATATACATTTAAATATCACTTTCAGTAAACAGATTTTATAACTCCAAGACAATAAAGAGTTAAAAAATGATAGAAGACTCAATAATCAATAGAAGGCTGAAGAAGAGGAAAAATAGAAAAAAACTATAGTATGTTGAAAATACTAATAATAACATGATAGAAATAAATCCCAGTTAAAATTTTTAAATAAAATGAGTGCAGATGGCTTAAATTTGCAATTAAAAATAGAGATTTTAAGATTGGATTTACAAAATCTAGGATATGTTATTTAAAGACATAACAAAAAGGCTCAGAAAAGCTGGAAAAAAGTAAAAAAGATATCAAGAAAATGCTAAATCAAAAGGATATTGGTACATAGATACACACATATGTGTGTATTTCAGAAAACACATTAAGGCTTAAGTGTGTGTAAGATGTTATGAGGTCAATTATAAGTTTTATGTAAGTTATACTTGCAATGAAAGTATACATAGCATTAGTGGGGATTACTGTTTCACATAGCAAATATCTTAGACTTCTACATGATTTAAACTCTGAACACGAAATATGATCAAATATGCTAATATTAACAACAATCATAAAGAGAAAATAATTATAACCCATCTGCCAGCTACAGTGTATGTGCATTTTTATGGTACTAGAGACTGAACCCAGGGATGTGCTCTTCTGAGCTACACCTCCAGCCTTATTTTATTTTGAAGCAGATCTTACCGAGTTACTGAGCACTGTCCTCAAACCTGTGATCCTCCTGTCTCAGCCTCCCAAGTACTGGAATTATAAGTGTGCACCACCATGTCCAAATCATAAGTACATTTTATAATTTAAACTTTAAACAATCCTAAGAGATAGTTACTCTTTACTAACCCCCATTTCCAAGGTTAAAAAACTGAGGATGATGGAAATGGAAGAAAATTCTCAGTGACAGGAACTAATATGAATCTCAAGTCCATGCTTGTCTGACTCCCCACTGGTCTCTTTTACCAGGATGTGCCTGTGGCTTTGATCAGCATTTCTATCTTCTTGGTAGATAGAAAAACCTTGAAGACAATGGGTGAATGCAGTGGAAAATGGAACTGAAGATATCAAGCACCACGCAATTTGACCAAAAGTTATCTGAGCAGTGTAGAAGAATCTGGGAGAGAAGGGCTTGTCAGTCTTAGAGCCTCCCATATCATGTGGGAACTCAGACAGCTGGAGCCTCAGAGGTGGGGATATCTCTGGAAACAAAAATCACCAGGTCCCACAGTAAACTCATTTTGTTTTGAGATATCCCTGCTATTCCTATTCATAGCTGTCCACCATGTAAGAGAGACTGAACAAGGGACCAGGTAAGTACCTGGGCACAGAACTTCATCTTCCCAGGAGGAAGGGATTCCTTTGTCTGCTTTCACACACAGAGGCTGAGTGAGTGAGTAGCATTTCTGACTGTTCTTTTAATCCTGGGATCCCAAGTATCAGAGAGCTGTGTCTATCTTAGTCCTTACCAGACATTTTTTGGGGGAGTTCTATAAAGGATATTTGGAAGATTTGTCTCAGTGGGATACTTAGAAAAGTCTGCTTCAGTTGCAATATCTTAAAAATGGATGTCTTCTGATTGGCATAAATCCATTCAGGCCCTTCTGGATTTCCCAGTGCAAGTGTCTTAACATGGTTGGAATTATGGCTGCCTTGCACTGCCCTGAGAGCTGCTGAAAGCATCTTTATCATCAATCATGGGATAGGGAGGGAGATTTCAATGCCTGGTGCATCTGGCCTTCTCTTCTGACCCCATTTTTTAGGCAAGGATCTAATATGAGCCACACGTCTGACACGGGAGCTCATTCAGCATTTCCATTTCTAATTTTAAGCTTGTCTAGTTTCACACTGAGCCTGTGCTCAACACGTCTCTGTCACTCTGTTTTCTTGGTACAAGGCTTGCTTTCCTTCTTGTGTATTTGTCTACATAATTCACTGAACTTGGGAGGCAAGGGAGGATAACTTCATTCACCAGTTCAGGAAATATTTCCTATACACCTCGTGTATACCTGGCACTCCTCTAGGTTCTGGGGTATGGTGGCGAGCCCAGCAGTCATTTTCTCACTGATAAATGCAGACAGCAAACATGTAAAAAGGCAAGTATGCACTATATAAGCTGGTTATTAAGACTATGTTGTAGAAAAAATAAAATTGAATAAAGCACATAGTACTTGATGAGGTGGGGAAAGCTGTTTTATTGGTTACCACCAGAGGTCTTTCTGACATTTGGGAGAGAGAGAAAGAGGGGTGGGGGGGAGAGGAGAGGGAGGGAGGGAGGGAGAGAGAAGAGAAGAGAAGAGAAGAGAAGAGAAGAGAAGAGAAGAGAAGAGAAGAGAAGAGAAGAGAAGAGAGAGATTTTAAGTATTGAGATTTTAAATATGTGGACTCTTGGGAAAGATCATTCCAAGCAGACAACCAGAGACAAAAAGAATTACCAAGGTCCTAAGGCAAGAGAGTACCTGACGTTTTTAAGGGAAGATAGAAAAGCTGGTGTGGCCACAAGAAAATGAAGGATGCAAAACGAGAGATTGAAAACCAAGAGGAAGCTAATCAGGCAGGTCCTGTAGAGCAGAGGAAGATGGCTGAAATAAGACAGTCATCTGAGCATTTTGATTTCTGACTTTAACAGTTTCTGAGGCCAACGTACATAAACCTCAGTTTCTTTATCTTTTATTCTCACCCTTTAATGAGATGTAAAACTGCTGGAATATTTGAGCAGAGGAATGACAAGCCCTGACTTAGCTGTAAAAGATCCCTCTGGCAATAGCCCAGCAATGTTTATATCCTCCACTGGATGAAGCAAGCTATTTTACATTGAGTAGGTTTATTAAATAAATACTTTATATTGAAAGAAAAGTCTAATTTCCCAGGATCATTTATATGCACCCTTATTCTGGATTTATCAGTAACATGTGCATCAATATTTAAAATATCTGCAAATAGCCGGGCGTGGTGGCACAGGTTTGTTATCCCCGCACTAGGGAGGCGGAGACAGGAGGATCGTGCAGGTTTGAAGCCAGCCGCACTGGCTTAAGAGACCCTATTTCCAAATGAAAATATAAGAATAGGTCTGATAGTGTAGCACAAAGAAGGGTTTCCAGGAACCCCAGTACCACCAAAAAAAAAAATCCTCAAATACTAATTATTAACATAAAATAAGTAAATATCTAAACCAAAATAACAGAATCTGATTCCTTCATTTTTAGATCTACATTCTTTATTTATAATGCCATCAAACTATCCAAGAGAGTAAAATATAGTCAAATAATAGGTATCCTATCAAATCATGAGCGCTGTGTCCAGTTGTTAAAAAATGTTGTTAAAATATAGGGTAGATTATGGTTAAGTCAAAAGATAAAAGATGGAACTTCAACAAATACCTGAAAATAAATAAAATGCTGACTATCAATTCTCACCAGTTTGGGAAATAGTGGTTGTTCACAGGCCTTATTTGAAACCAAAACAGAAAATGACCTTTTTTTCCCCCTGTATTTTAAGATAAAAATTATAATATCAAAAACATTATTTTACTTAGTTTTAAATTTTTGAAAAATCTTTTTTTATTATTTTGTACTTATTGGTTTTTTGGAATGAAAAGTGAAATGTGTGTGCTGCCAAAAAGGTGTTTGGTACATTGTGACGATGCTTTCATTGAACTGCAGTCGAAGAAAATTATCTTTTAGCGCCTGAACATTTTTTCCATATGTTTCTATTTTCTGAAAATATTTTCTTTAACTAACTTAATCCTATACATATTGATGTTCACATTTTGAATAGGACTATTTTATGTTATAGCACGGATGCAGGTAGAAGATTGATAAAAAGGGACGTGGTGGAGATCCAGCTGTCTAGTGTTCCCCTGAGAAAGAGATTTTAAAACAAGAAACATTCAATTAGATTTCAAGATGGCTTGTCAAAAAAAAAAATAGCATGCTGCCAATAAACTGTGGGAGTGCAAACAACAGACTGTTGGAGCCCAAAGGAAAGAAATAAGGTTGGCAAAATTGCTGACTGTGCTAAAAAGAGCCAAAGGGATTAGAGGGAATAAAAGCTTTTCAAATATGTTGAGAAAAAGAGATACACCAGAAAGTAGGACTGCAAATGAAGAGGGAGGGAGAAATCCATGTTAGCTAAAGTGACTCAAGCCTGACTGCTTTTAAAAATCTGTGTCTGACAAGGAGAACACACTTTGGGCAATTGGGATGTAATGAAGACCTGGTTTATTAGAAAATGATTTAGGCAGCTGATGGCATTTCTGCATGCTAATGGGCAGATCATAGAATCCTCCAACATGCCTGCTGCTACCTGTGCTAAAATGTCTATAAAGTAATTTGCCATCTAAGCTACAACCTCTTTATCCAGGAATGAAGCCTGATTCTGCCTTCAGCTCCCGAACACTTCCATGAAATTAAGAAATCAAGTAGAACCGTGTGAAGCCTTGGAGGACTGATAAAAACGCCAGGCTACTGGGCTGTGGGTTTTAACCCTGCTCTCTCTTTGGCTTCTATAGTGTTTTTGAGCCTACATATACATCTGTTTTCTGTTTTATCACAAGAAAAATGATCCTCACCTACCGATACTATGTGGCTCGAGTGAATCTACCATGTGGCATAAATAAGTAAAGTGTGAAACATACAAATAGAAAAGATAATGTATTTCAGTCCACATGAATTAAGCTGTTGAGTTCAGTAATCTACAGAGGTAATGTGGATGACTAAGTACACAGTCCATGGAGATATTCTACCTTTGTTTGAACCCTGTCTTATTGTTGGCTGGGTATGTGATCCAAGACAAATTACTTAACTGTTTTTAATATTCTTTTCCTCATTTGTGAAATCAGGTTCATCTACTGCAAGTATTAAAAACTAAAACATGTGATACTCAGCAGTGCCAGTTGTTATGATCAGAAAAAAAATCTTTTTTAACTCTAAGAGAGAATGATGGAATTCCATGATGACATTTTGGCAGGTGAAAGGAAGTGATATTACAGGAGGGGGGGCCCAAATATACTTAAGAATATGCTAACTGCAAAAAAGTCAGATCAATGTAATTAAAACAATGAGGGCTTCATAACCCGACATATGTCTATGGCATTCAGAAGTAAGGATTAAGCACTAGGCAAAGACATTGTGCATTGGGGAAGATTGTACTGGATGACTTCCATGATAAACAGTTTACTGGATCCAGGTCAAGCAGGAATCCAGATCAGATCTCTCTTGGTCACAGCCTATATTCCCATGGATGAGGAACCTCTCAGAAGATACTGCAAAGAGAGTCATTGTCATTGAGAATAGGATCCAGTAGTGACCTCAGAACTTGAAGGGTTGCCTAAAGAACTCCAGGAAGCAGTGAAATTCAAGCAAAACGTAGTAGACTACTTTACATGAATCAGACCAATTATTGATTTTTTTAAACCAACTATTGGACAGTGAGTGAGAACCTGGGATTATGAAGGAGAATAAAAAGGGTTCTGTCTCAGGAAAACTCAGTCTGGAACATCGGGCCAGAATTAGAACTAGAAACACTTATTAATTCACATATTAATTCAATATTTATTTATTAAATTTTTGCTGTGTTCCAGCCACTGTTTGAGGTACCTAGAGAGAGGGAAGAGAACAGTCCTTGCCTTCACGAAGATTGTTTTCCATTAATAGTGGTATGAGGCTCACCAGGGGAGAGATAGGATTGTCTCAGTTGTATCTGTAGGATTTTACCATATCTTAGTGGAGGCAGTAACTGAGTGATGATGGGCAGAGCCTAATGCCATGGAAAAAAATATCCATATCAGGAGGTACCAGTGTCCATCAGGTGTCAGAAAGGAGTGAAGGGAAAGCTGAGGCCACAGTCATTGAGTTTTGTGTGGAAGGCAAGGCAGGTTAAAAATTTAGGATTGTTTTAAGACTGGCTAATTTGAATAATTCTGACAGGACAAAGGTACCTGATTGTCTGGTACCTATCCTCGGGTTGTGGGTTGGTTTAGGGCACAATAAATACCGGCTCGTGTGTGAGAGATTGATGAAGGATGCTGATGAAGGATGCTGTTGGAGATGTGGGTTGGCTAGTTTGCATGTGAAAAACATGCTTTAGGAGATCACTTTGCTAGTTCTAAAGGGACCAAGCATAGTCTGAATGTATGCCATTTTCAATATGTTCCACATAGAAATAAAACAAATCCTTTAATAATTTAAAAAAGCAAGATGGACTGGGGACAGATGAAGCTCCATATGTGGAGAAGGTGGGTTCCAAGTGGGATCTTTGGGAACTCATTAAGTGGTTGTACATTTTCCAGAGAGCAGTGGACTTCATGCTAACTATCATCTGGTCTGATTGGCTTTGAGAGTGGACATAGATAGAACAGTGAACAGTCCAGAGTCCAGGTGAGAAAGGATGATCCCTTGGGTCAGGAAGGTCATGGTACAAAAAAAGAAGGAGAATTGCTTACTGATTTATCAAATATAGGAGTGTAGAGAAAGGAGTTCTCAAGGGTAACTTCTGAGTCTCTAGTGTATGCATGTGGAAGAATGCGGTGCCATTCACCGAGATGGGGAACACGGGAAGAGAATCAGATCTTATGGGAAAGATCATGGAAGTAGTTTTGCACAGGGTGCAGTAGGGATTCTTTGGAGTCATCTCTGTAAAGAGCTCAGCCAAGTAGTTATTTATATAGGTTTGAACTTCTGAAGAGAGATGAAAAAAATGGGGGAATTACTAGTATTTATGTGTGTGTCTGTCTATACATATGGTATGGTTGGGATACTTTCTCCCCAAGTTTCATGTGTTGGGAAGTGAATTCCCAAATTCATGTTAATGATACTTAAGAGGTAGGGCCTGTGAGAGGTGACTAGGTCATGTGGATTCTGTCCTCACCCATGGATTAATGAATTAAAGGATTTATGGGTTATCCAGAGTGGCTTTGTTGTAAAAGTGAGCCCTCTCTGATGTGCTTGTTCTGTCTTGCCATACAATGCCCTCTGCAATGCCACACCACAGTAAGAAGGCCCTTACCAGATGCCACACAGATGCTAGTAGTGCATCTTGACACTATCAACCTCTAGAACCATGAGTTAATCTAATCTCCATTCTTTATCTTACTTAGGCAGTACATTTAATAGCACTGAAAAGGTATTAGGGCTATATATACACCTGTAACTTAATATGGGGCTTCAATCAGATTTCCATGGGGAAAGTATAAAGTAAGAACTATTTGAAACCTAGGGCATCTAAATTTTCACATGAATAGCAAAAGATGAATCTTTAAAAGAAATAGGTAAGCTAGGCATGGTGGCACGCACTTGTAATCCCAGTACTTGGGAGGCTGAGACAGGAGGATTGCAGGTTTGTGGCTAGCCTCAGCTACTTAATGAGTTCCTCTCCAACTTAGTGAGACCCTGTTTCAAAATAAAGAATAAAAATGGAGCTGGGGGTATAGCTCAGAAATAGAATGCTCCTGGGTTCAATCCCCAGTTCTGCAAAAAAAGAAGAGAAAAATAAGAAAAATATAAAAAAAGAAAGAAAAGAAATAGGTGTCCAATAGCATAGAGTCAGCCTTCTTCAAATGTCACACTTCACAATCAGCCCAGGCAAAGCACAAAACTCATTAGACCTGATTAAAATTCTTCTAGATCCCAACACTGAATCTGCCATGTCCATTTCAGAAACCCCATGAAATTCTGGGCTCTCTTTCCACTGACTAAAATATCTAAATGTTTGTAAATTATCCACTTAAAAGGCCCTTTTTATCCCCTCCTCCCTTTTCACACATGTTAGTGAGATTGGTAGTGGTGCCTTCATGTGTGGATATAACAGTAATTAAAATGTTTCCTTCTTAATCCTCCTTTTCTTCCCTGTACTCTAGCATTAAGTTTTTTTGAAGTTCTAACAAATTAACATATTTATAAATGAGTAGATACACCAAGATTAAAAGAACACTGTGCTAAAAAAAATAAATAAATAAAGGCCTTTCTTACCAATGCTGTCAGAAGCAAAGCCTGGGTGCCTTAGAGTGAACCTTTACTCCTCTTCTCTGAAGGCCATGTCCAGAAGAGGGTCTTCTCTTTCCCACTATGATGTAATGATATACCCTTGACCATTCTCAGCTACTTGACTCATTAGGATGTTCATGTATAGGTTGGACATTTAAACAATTAAAACATGTTCTTTATAGGCAAACCAAACTTGGTTTAAATCTCAAGTCTGCAATTTAACTGCTTGAAGCTTTAATTTCTTTATCAACAACATGGAAGTGATTATAACTACATAATAGTTTTGTTCTGAGGGTTAAAGAAGATATACAAACAAAATGCTTTAGCATGAAAATATTAAAACATGATAATTTAGAATGTACAGTTGATCATTCATTGTGATTTTATGTGATATTCACAGAACATGGCCTGCATTGTAGAATTGAAAGGATGGTATAAAATAAAAAAATAATATTCTCATGAACTATAAAATTTTGTGAAAGAAAGAAGGAGAAAAAAATCCTTGAAAGATAAAATTGTTACTCACAGAAGATTCATTAATCTCAGAGTTTTATTCCTTAATCTCAGAGTTTTACTCATGGGGTCACACAAGTACATGTATGCATCCTCCTGCACAGCAGGGTCATGGGAACATGATCCATTCAAAGAGGCCTGCTCCGGTAAAGGTCTTATTAAGTAAGTCCTAAGTCAGAGGCCTGACTCTGAGGTTTCCAATAAGCCAGATTCAGCCATTTGCCTCCAAAACCAAACAGAAAAGGTAATGGTATAAAAGCAGGAAAGGAACTGTAACCAATATTATTAGAGTCTTGAACGAAAGTGACTCCATCTTGTGAAGACATGTCAGTTTTCAGGGCTGTTTGCTTACCAGGAATTCCCAAGTCTTTCTCAATACACCCTTCCTTTTGCTTACTGAAATGTTTCGATTGTCTTGCCTAACTGACAAGCCCCTTGCTTGCCCCACCCTTCTGCTCATGGAAAATTCCCATTGTTGTATTTAGCCTAGATTAACAACCCAACTAAATCCCCTTAACAATTCCTCTAGCAACAGCTAACTACCACTCCTCTCTGCCCCAAAGAATCTCCTCTTAAACAACCTATATAAGCTTCTAGTTTGTAAGCAGACACAGGGCTCCAACCTTTCACCAGAGATACTGTTTATAGGTTTTATCCCAATAAAGCCTGTACTGCTCAAAGCCATCTCCTACTCCTTCCTCCTCAGACCTTTCAAATATTGTGAAATGCAACTTATCAGCTCTGTCTTCTTTGTCCTGACAGGAGCTTTAGGTTTAAATAAAGGAAGAATTGGAACAGAGTCCAAGAGGTACGCCTAAGGAGAACATTATGTTAGGTGAGAGTAGCCAGTCACAGAAAGTGAAAGGTCATATGGTTTCTCTTATTTGCAAAAGTTAAAGTAACTGGGATACAAGAGGGATTTTAGGTGACAGAGGAGAAACCCCAGTGCATGAAGGAGGTAGTCTTGGGGAGGGGAGGGAGAAGGGGAAGAATTAATGAAGGAAACACTTTCATTGACATTTTTTACATATGTGAGGATATCAATGCCAACCTCAATATTGTGTATGAGGAAGGGAAAGTAGTGGGGAGGAAGATGGGGGTGGGGGGGGAAGCTCACCAAGTACTGTGTACATATATTTCACTATCACTCTGAACTACATTATGATGTAAATCTACAATGCACCAGTAAAAAGTGTGTGTGTGTGTGTGTGTGTGTGTGTGTGTGTGTGTGTGTGTCTGTATCCAGGGGTCTGGAACAGGATGCTGACAGCCCAATGTCTGGAACAGGATGCTGACAGCCCAATGTCTCCAAAATATTGCCTCAGTGTTGAAGGGGAACAAGATAGAATAGGTCAATTTAGGGCTAATAAACCTTGTGTGACCAATTTTTAGATGAATGCTCCTTAAGTGATTCACATGCCTACATGACAAGCTAAGAAGGTCACAAATTAAAAGAACCAAAGGAATCAGATGCAAGATGAAGGCAGAGATGCCATCTTTATCCTGCCTTCAGTTATTCATTGGGCATCTGCAGACCTAAGAGTCACTGTTTTTAGAAAAGGCAGCCTTGCCAAGTCCCTGTTACAGTCTCTGCAATGAACCTTCACTGGGATTTCTATTGGAGGATCTCCAAGTCCTAGATCTTTTTTTATGAGATCCAAGAAGCTTTCTCAGATCTTTCCATTCAACTGGGTTTTCATTTTATAGATGACAATTTTACCAACTGACTTCCAGAAGTGTTGAATCTACTCACTGTTACTTGGCTCTATTAACCATTGTTCAGCTAATGCTGGAGTGTAATTGATCTTTGGTAAATTCTTGAACCTAACAAAGTGGTTTCAATGCTTGTCACCATTTTAATGCTTGTCAGATTTTAATTTCAAAAATCCATATATTAAGTCATGTTTTCAGTCCATTTCTAAAAAGCCATTCATTAATTATTTTTTCCAATTTTTCATGATTATTAGCATAGGTAAAACTATGAGATCATCATTCTCTAACCACTATTAATATTCAGTAACATGCTTTACAATGGTAATGGCTATTCTCAACTTTGATGCTTCATCATCAATAATCCATTGCACTTGATAAGTTATCATTAGAATGGCTCCTGTAATGATTCATTGTAGGCAATGTTCACAGTGATGCATTATCACTTTTCCCTTAGACCAGTCTTCCTTTTAGAAGATTTTACTAATCTGGTATAATCTTTGGTAGTAGAAGACACATATGGCAGTGTTTCATTCCTTCAAATTTTAATTTAAATCCCTTATTTTTTCCTACACCCTTTGTCTTATGATAAAATAGATATTCTATTTTCATTTCCACTTTTTCTTCACCAGCAACCTTCAGGTGGGAACATAGTCTTGAAGTGCTCTTGCAAAAACATATTCATTCTCTAATATTTTAGGCCCTGGTTCTGGAGTCAGGACTCCCTAGAATATAACCTTATACAAATCACTTAGCCACTCCAAGCCTTGTCAACATACAGGAAAGAAAACACCTCTTCTTTAGATCTCTAAGACTGATGCAGGGTATTTACTGAGAAGATGTAAACCTCAAAAACTGTGAGAACATTGTATAACTATAAATTATTGTTAGTTGACTTAATTTTAGTACACATTATCAAAAATTTAAATTGCAATATCTATGCACATTTTATTAAGTCCTTCCCTAATTACTTGTATGGTTCTCCCTTTAATCCTTTTCTTCCATTACTTCTGGTGCAGATGCAAATAAACCAGCAGAACACAGTATATTCCTGGCATATGCACACATGCATTCTCCTAGCACAGCTACCCATCAAAGATTTTCTACAGGAAAATTCAAAGAAGAATAATCTGAACTATAATACTCCATATTTCTGGCTTAGATTTCTGATTATCCCTTTGCTTATGCTGTTTATTTTCATCTTCATTTCCAGAGGCCTTCAGGCGATGGATTAGAATTTCCCCTAGCTATCAATTCTCCAAATATAATCCTTTTTTGCTAAGAGGTGAACCAAGAATGAGAAAATTATCAATATTACCAATAATTTATTTCTTTATTCCTTTATTTTTCCTTTCATCAACCTTCATGGATTTTATTTATACTTCTCTTAATAATGCCTCCTATTTGAATAATGCCTGACATAATCTCCTTCATGCAAATTATTATTGCACTGGAACATTAAAACAACAGCCTTAAAGAGTATCTAGTATGAAGGAATGGCTTTTTGGCTATTTTGGTGAATGAAAAATTTCAGTTGTGTTTTTGGTTCTTTAAAGGAAGAATTGGTATTTGAACCCTCTTTGTTGAATACAAGATAATGTTTTCAGTTGGATATAATACTGAGGAAGAGACTTCATCTTTCCTAGTTTCAGCTAGAGATGGCAGATGTTAATGAGAAGATAAGTGAAGAGTAAGGTCTAACTGGCTACATCTTACTCGACTGGAGAGAAAAAAGGTCATTATTTCTCCAAATTATTGGCAAATAAGTTGACATTTAGACTTTGGAGTTTCAATGGAAGGGAGAAGCCTCTGGCCTTAATATTGACTCTGGGCCAATATAAAGAAAAGAAAAATTTGTGTATATTCATAAAAGGAGAAAGTTTACGCACAAAAAGTCAATAGAAAGGAATATGTATTTGTGGCGTAGTAGAGCTGTGATCATTCAGTTTAAATTGCATTGTGAACAATCTCTAAAGAAGGACTTCAACCAATTTTTTCACTTGTTTCAGAATTCTGTATTCCTTGAGCATTAGAATAAAAATAAACATAGAAAACAAAACTTTAAGAAAACAGAGGTATGAAGGCTGATGGACAATTTGTCTGGGGAATAGCTTTTGGGCTTGAAATCTTTCTGTGTTTTTCCTGTGTTTAATGCATTTAAAGATGGTGCCTTATAAGTTACCATGACAACCTGTAGATGTCATCTTTAGAAGCTTAAGGCTACAGATCTCAGCTCAGTATTTTTCTACACTTTTTCAGAAAAAAAGCCTGTTGATGCACTGTAGATGGACTGAACAAAACATAGAGCCCTCAATGCTATTACTGTCTATTTCTTTGAAATATTATTAGTATTGCCAAACCTGCTTCTACAGTGTTGAAGAATGCTATACCTCCAATTTTATCATTACCTTTCAAGTCTGAAGCATACTTTATTTTCAGTTTTTATTGAACTTCTCTGAAGGCAAAAAGTAAAAATAAAAGCTAAAACTTATTTCCTTTTTCATGTCTTCTTATACTTTTATTTTATACTTTTATACTTTTTTTTTTTTTTGGTGGTACTGGGGTTCCTGGAAGCCCTTCTACCTCCGGGCTACACTCCCAGACCTCTTTTTACATTTTATATTTGGAAACAGGGTCTCCTAAGCCAGTGCGCGCGGCTGGCTTCGAACCTGCGCGATCCTCCTGTCTCTGCCTCCCAAGCGCGGGGATTACAAGCGTGCGCCACCACGCCCGGCTACTTTTATACTTTTATTGGTGCATTGTAATTATACATCATAGTGAACTTCAAAGGTCCTAGTCTGGTACCCACCCACATAACAGCTAGATTGGTAGTGATAACTTCATGCATGAGCTCAACATAATTTGGAATGTTTCTTTTATCACTTCTTTCTTTTCCCCTCTCCACCTCTGTCTTCCTATACCTTTCCAGTATTCTACTGGTTACTCTCCTCAGTTATCTAGAAGTCCCTTTTGTTTGCTATTTTTATAGTTCTTTTAAAATCAAGAAAATATTTGAGATGTTGGTCATTCTGTAATTTTGAAATCTTTTTCTACTCTTGGGCTGTGTTTTCTCTGGAGAATATCCTTTAGCAATAAAGCTGGACAAAGGAGGAAAACTAATTTCAAGTTATAAAGAAAAGACTGGAAGGTACAGATATGGTAAAAGGTATCTGAGCATGGTCCTTTCCTATCAGCATAGTGAAAGGTGTGGGCTGGGCAGCTGCTCAGCAGTTACCTATATAACCACTCACATTCAACAAATTCCCTGGACACAATAAGCATTCCGAGGCTGCGTTGTCAAGTGTAAAGTTTGTGCTGATTAAGCAGTGGAGTGGAAGAGTGAGAATCTTTATGAAGTAATCAAAAACAAATATCTTGAGCTAATTCAGGCAAATGAAATACTAGAATGACACTATTTTGAAAAGCATTTGTAATGTTAATTACTAAGTATGATTACCTTGTAAACAATTCAGAATTCATGGTGAGGAGTTAACAGAGTGGAGTGACAGGAATTTAATTTTGTTCAAAGTTTCATGATACACCCCCACTTAGACATGTGACATTTAGAAAGATTTCACAGGGACATTGAATCTTGCCAGACCAGCAGGACTAGGTAGCCTTATTTACCTTCATGAATAGGAATGGTTATGCATCACATTGCCTCCTGGGCCTAGTGTTTTGGTTTATAGCAGTGATAATCTCACATCCTAGGGCTATAAAATTACTTGTTGAGTATAAAATAATTTGCCCTTGTTTTTAGTGGGATTTTTTGGTCATTACTGTTGTTGGACTGAAGATTAAACTATATAAACCTGAGTACCCAATATATTTTATTTGTAAGAATAATCTTAAGTATAAATTGCCAATAACTCTGCAAGAACTTAATGAGAATATGTAAATGGCCATATTATAGTATAATTAATAGTGAGAAAAGGCCTTGTTAGGTTGCTTAGCTAATGTGACTATGAAGTAATTCAGCCAACTTTAATGGGCTTTGGTATTTTCTTAGCATAAATCAATGTTCATAAAAGTTAATGGCAATTATGTTTTTACTATGAGAATTCACTTAAAAGGGGTTTTAGACTTACGGGAAGATGGTGATGGAGAAAAGTGGTGTTTACGAGTCCCGCTAACAATCGATCTCTATTACCACAATATCAGTGCCTTTCATAGCCAGAAAACACCATCAGCAGAGAAATAAAAACTGTAAATACAAGGGACAGAGAAAAAGAGGGCTGGAAGAACAACCAGACACCAGAAAAGAAACCAACCTGCAGTGCAGTGGCCCGAGCCGCAGCAGGGAGCCATGCCAGCACCATCTTCCCTCGCAGCACCAGGCTCCAGAGAGGAGGGGGACTCAGAACTGAGCTTAAAACCAGAGAGGAGATACGCCGGCCTCACGGCCAAGGACACAGTAGCAGCACCATACTGCTGGCAGCAGCGGCGAGTTCACTGGATGGCTCCAGACCAGCACATTCAACAAGCCACCAGGCTCCAGAGAGGAGGGGTGGACAGTGAGCTGAGGTGAGCAGCTGCAGAACAGCCGGGTGGAACTCAGCAGTTTTTTCAGTGTAAGGAGTGTCTAAAGCTCCCAGGGGCCATGCTGATCACATCCTGCAGAGACTCAGAGCGGAGCTCAAAATCAGAAAAGAAATACACCAGCCTCACAGCTAAGGGCGTGGCAGCAGTGCAGTATTGCCAGCGGCGGCAGCAGCGAGTTAACTGAGTCCACTACAGCTCTATCAGTGCAGTCAACAACTGTGAGTAAAATTGCAGCCCATAGAGGAGAAATACCAGTACTGCACTCCCAGGGACTTGCACAGATAGTCTCCCAGGGTCGGAGATTTTAGCAGTCCAACCTAGTGGGGGAGTGGCGGCGGCAGAGATATCACAACATAGTTGCAGCTTCCCATGGGAGAATGCCCAGCCTGGCATCCCCATGGTCTAAAGCAGCCTCGATTGACTCCTTGGGCCTGAGACTTTGTGATACAACCCAGTAAAGGAGTAGTGGTGACTGAGATACCACAGACTTGGGATCCAGAGCACCTTAAGTGAAGTCATAGTGACCCAGGGAAGAACCCAGAGAAGGCACAAACTTCTGAAATCATGGGAAAGCAGAATAACAATGGAACAATGAATGCCCACAAACCCACAACATCAGAACCTGCTAACACAGAAATTCAGAGACCTCTAGAAGATCATATCAGGAAAAAAAACTGTACAAATAATAGAGGACTTTCAAAAAGAATTCAGAGAGAGTCTAAAAGAGATAAAGGATGCAATCATTGAAGCAAAGGTCTCAATTCAAAGTATAAACAACATAATAGACCACATGGAGAATAGAATCTCGCTCCTAGAAGATGATCACTCCAAAAATGAATGCATGGTCTCTAATTTAGAAAAAAAATCCAGCAGCAGGAGGAATTTGATATTGAAGAAATATGGGCCCATTTTAAGAGAGCTAACCTAAGAATAATTGGAAGAGAGGAGGGAAAAGAAGATGAAACCAAAGGGATCAATAATCTCTTCAAGGAAGTGATAGCAGAAAATTTTCCAAACATAGAGCAAGAGGTTGATACACAGGTCCAGGAAACTTATAGAACTCCCCTTAGGATCAGAGAAGAGGATCCCCATGCCACATTATTGTCAAAATGACTAATGTGGAAGCCAAGCAGAGAATCTTAAAGGCAACAGAAACAAAAGGTCAAGTGGCATTCAGAGGCAAACCAATTAGAATTACTCCAGACTTCCCAAACCAACTAACGATAGCAAGAAGGGCTTGGAGTAACATATTCCAAACTCTTAAAACAACTTCCAGCCAAAAATTTCCTACCCATCAAAACTATCAAATTAGACAGGGAAATAAGAAGCTCCCATGACAAACAGAAACTGAAGGAATTTATGACTTCAAAACCAGTGCTAGAGAAAATACTCAAGGAGATTAACTGCAAAGAAGAAATAGGTAATACATGCCAGAACCAAAGAAACAAGATTTCCCATCCATCAGACAACTAAGCAAAGAAGAATAAACAGTATCTCAAACAGAAATAAAATCTTAACGTGCTAGGAATTAAAAATTATCTTTCTATAATCACATTGAATATAAACAGCCTCAACTCCCCAATAAAAAGACATAAAGTGGCAAAATGGATTAAAAACCAGAATCCATCCATCTGCTGTTTACAAGAAACACACCTTACAAGTAAAGATAGGAACAAACTCAAGGTAAAGGGCTGGAGCAAGGTAATACATGCTAATGTTACTCAAAGACAAGCAGGAGTAGCAACTATGATAGCAGACAAATTAGACTTCAAACCCAAACTTATTAGAAGAGACAAAGAAGGTCATATTTTACTGGTAAAAGGAATAAAATCCAGCAAGAGGAAATAACAATAATCAACATCTATGCCCAAACATAGGTGCAGCTACTTTCATAAATCAAACTCTTTGTGACATGATGTCACACATAAATCCCAATAAAATAATACTGGGAGACTTCAACACACCTCTCACAACACTAGACTGATCTTCCAGACAAAGGGTGAGTAAAGATGCCTCAGAACTAAAGAACACCATTAGCCAAATGGACCTGTTGGACACATATATAATATTTCACCCAACTTCAGTGGAATTTACATTTTTCTCAGCTGCTCATGTAACCTTCTCCAAAATAGATGACATCTTGAGACACAAAATGAGCACTAGCATATTTTAAAAATGTTGCATACTTCCCTGTGTCATTTCAGACCATAATGAAATGAAACTAGAAATCAACTCTAAGAAGACCCAGAGAAACAACATAGACATGTGGAGACTGAACACCACACTTCTGAATGAAGAATGGGTCATAGAAGATGTAAGAGGTGAAATCAAGAAATTTCTAGAAACAAATAAAAATAAAGATACAACATATAAAAACCTCTGGGACACTCTGAAGGCAGTATTAAGAGAAAAATTTATAGCACAGTGTGCTCACATAAGAAAAACAGAAAATCTTCAAATAAATAACCTAATGACACACCTCAAAGCCCTTGAAAAGCAGGAACAATTGAGCCCCAAAGCCAGTGGAAGACAGAAAATTATTAAAATTAGAGCAGAAATTAATGAAATAGAGAATAAAAAAATACAGAAAACCAACAAAACCAAAAGAAAAATTAACAAGATAGATAAACCACTAGCCAACCTAACTAAAAAAAAGAGAGAGAGAGAATCAACCCAAATTATGAAGATAAGGGATGAAAAAGGAGAAATTACTTCTGACAGTGTAGAAATTCAGAGGATTATCAGAAACTACTTTGAAAAACTATACTCCAACAAAATGGAAAATCTGGAGGAAATCGACAACTTCTTGGATAAATACAACCTTCCTAAACTGAGTCAAGAAGACATAGAACACTTAAACAAACCAATAACAATCAAAGAGATTGAAACAGCAATAAAGAGCTTACCATCAAAGAAAAGCCCAGGACCAGATGATTTCCCAAGTGAGTTTTATAAAACCTTTATAGAAGAGCTAACCCCAATACTCCTCAAACTATTTTGCAAAATAGAAAAAACTGGGACTCTCCCAAATACATTCTATGAAGCCGACATCACACTAATACCCAAACTGAATAAAGACAGTTCAAGGAAGGAAAACTACAGGCCTATATCTCAGATGAACTTGGATGCAAAACTATTAAACAAAATACTAGCAACACGCATTCAAAACCACATCAAAAAAATCATACACCATGACCAGGTAGGGTTGATCCCAGGGATGCAAGACTGGTTCAACATACGAAAATCAATCCATGTAATTCACCATATAAACAAAATCAAGGACAAATATCACATGATCATTTCAATAGATGCCGAAAAAGCATTGATAAAATTCAACATCCATTTATGATAAAAACACTGCAGAGAATTAGAATATAAGGAACATATCTCAACATTATTAAGGCAATCTACAATAAGCCCTCCGCCAACATCATATTAAATGGGGAAAAACTTCAAGAATTCCCCCTAAAAACAGGAACGAGAGAAGGAAGTCCATTATCCCCACTTTTCTTCAATATAGTACTAGAGACTCTAGCCAGAGCAATAAGGCAAGAAAAGGAAATCAAAGGAGTATAAATAGGAAAAGAAGAACTCAAACTTTCACTATTTGCAGATGACATGATACTATATTTAGAAAACCCAACAAACTCAACCAAAAGGCCTATAGAACTGATCAACAAATTCAGAAAAGTATCTGGATACAAAATCAATCTTAAAAAACCAGAAGCTTTCCTGTACACCATAAATCCACTGGAAAAAAAATTCAGAAAACACTTCCACTCAGGATCTCCCACAAAAAAAAAATACTTAGGAATAAACTTGACCAAGGAGGTAAAAGATCTCTACAAAGAAAATTATAAAAATTATAAAACACTGAAAAAACAAATTGAAGATCTTAGAAGATGCAAGGATCTTCCATGTTCATGGATGGTCAGAATAAATATCATTAAAATGGCCATCCTTCCAAAAGTGATCTACTATTTAATGCAATGCCCATTAAACTATCTAGATCATTCCTCACAGACATAGAAAAATCAGTCCTTAAATTTATCTGGAATAACAAAAAGCCCAGAATAGCCAAGATAGTTTTCAGCAACAAATGCAGGAGGAATCACAATACCTGACTTTAAACTATACTACAAAGCCATTGTAATAAAAACAGCCTAGTACTGGCAAAAAAACAGATACATAGACCAATGGAGCAGAATAGAACACCCAGAAACAAGTCTACACACTTTCAGCCAATTGATTTTTGACAAAGGGAACAAAAATATACAGTAGAGAAAAGATAGCCTCTTCAACAAATGGTGTTGGTAAAACTGGTGAACCATATATAGAAAACTGGAAATTAATCCCACTTTCTCATCCTATACAAAAGTCAACTCATGATGGATCAAAGACTTGGAAATCAAACCAGAGACCTTGAAGCTCCTTGAAGTGGGCATAGGTCCAACACTGCAACACATAGGCACAGATAAACACTTTCTCAATCAGACCCTAAAGGAACAACAAATTAAAAGGTGAATCAATACATGGGATTGCATGAAAATGAAGAGCTTCTGTTCAGCAAAGGAAACTATCAAGAACCTCAATCGAGAGCCAACAGAATGGGAGAAGATTTTTGCCACCTACACCACTGATAGAGGACTTATATCTAGAATATACAGAGAACTCAAGAAACTCAACACTAAGAAAACAAAGCATCCAATAACAAAATGGGCAAATGAACTAAATAGACACTTCACAAAAGAAGAAATTCAAATGGCCAATAAATGCATGAAAAAATGCTCAACATCACTGGCAATCAGAGAGATGCAAATCAAAACTACCCTGAGATTTCACCTAACTCCAACTGGAATGGCAATCATTCAAAACACAAACAACAACAGATGCTGGCAAGGGTGTGGAGAAGTGGGAACTCTAAGACATTGTTGGTGGGATTGCAAATTAGTGCAACCACTTTGGAAAACAGTATGGAGAATCCTCAGAAGAATGAAAACAAATCTACCATTTGATCCAGCAATACCACTTCTGGGTATCTACCCAAAAGATAGGAAACCAAACTACCAAACTAATGCATGTGTATCTATGTTCATAACTGCACAATTCACCATAGCCAAACTATGGAACCAGCCAAGATGTCCATCAACAGATGAATGGATTACAAAACTGTGGGATATGTACACAATGGAATTTTACTCAGCCATCAAAAAAAACCTCAATTACATCATTTTCAGGGAAATGGATGGAACTGGAGGACATTATGCTAAGTGAGATTAGTCAGTCACAAAAAGTAAGAAATCAGATGCTTTCCCTAATATGTGAGAGTTAGGGAGAAATGGGTTATAGGAGGAATTTTAGATGAAAAAGGAAATCCTATAGAGGAGCAAACAAGGCAACCTAAAAGAAGAGAAAGGAGGGCGGAGAAGGAAAATCTCTAAAACACACAATGTACTTAAACATATCAAAGTTAACCACTAAGCCAAGCAAGGGAGGGAGGGATGGGGAGGGAATGGGGTGGGAATTGGGTAGAGGATAAATCAGTGATGTGTACATGTATGTACACACAAATTTTTTACCCCAATATGATGTATGAATATAATGCACCAATAAAAAATTTAAAAAGTGGTTTTACAAAATAAACTCTTTTCATAAGTCTTAGTAGGATGATACCCATCAGAATGATTCACATGGGTAAGTGAAGAAAGGCTTAGCAGCGAAGTCAGTGTTCTATTTCAAGAGTCATTGCTACTAAAAACTGTACAGACATCAAATAGCTTAGAAGACTATATTGGAAATAATTTCCGAAGTTCAATCTAATAAAAGTTAAGACACAAAATTGTCATAAGGCAGAATAGTTGCAGACAAGACAAAACTAACAACCCAGATTCATTCACATTCTCTTTTTATGTTTCTGTCTCTCTAATGATGCTTCAAAACAGTAATTTGATATAATAAAATCATCTTATATAAGTGATATGACCTAACAGAGAAAAAGCCATAAAGTGAGGTATTGACAGTAACAGTTTTTAATTCATTCAGCTATGATTTTACTTTAAATTATAACTGGAAACATTATTTTTACCCTGTCTTTCTCTATATAAATATTCATGAGAAGTATCACTTGCAGTCAAAAAGTGTATGAGCAATACATTACCATTGGCAAAACTGAACGCTTCTACCTTTGGGAAAAGGCTCACAGATTAACAAGTGTCACGAGAAAGAGGAGTGGATAGGAGATAATGGGTAGGAGTAGTGCCACTGGTTTAGAAAAACTTGCTAATTTTTTTTCTCCTAATAAAAAGAATACATATGTGTTGAACATTTGTTGTTTACTTTCCTTCTTGACAACAGCCTGGAATTTTGTGTGGGAATTTGCCATTCAGCTTGACCTAGGTGGAGCTCTGCAATGGGAGGGAACATAATACCAGAGAAGATTAGTATTTCCTTGCCATGTGATTGATTCATTCTGAACACATGACTCCAGGTGGACCAATCAGAATGGATCTGCTTTGCTGAATTTGTGGACTTGAATCTGGAAACACAAATCCAGTAAAACTGTGACTGGAGGGAGGATCTTTGTGAGAAAGAGTCAACTTCTGAAGTGCAGTTTAGAAGCATAATATAAAATCCTGATAAACTCTTTTCTGGATGTAGCCACTCTTAAGGCAATGACTAACCCAGAAATTTGAATAGGAAAGCCAATAAATTTATTTTATTTTTTAAGTTAGCTGGGGAGTTGCTGCCAAATAAATATAAATGGATACATTGTTCACTAGGAGAAAATTGGAAAACAAAATAAGGATCTCACTAAGTTGCAGAGGACCTCAACATGTGCCACTATGCCCGGCCTCACTAAGTAGCTGAGGCTGGCTGTGAATCCTGATCCTCCTGTCTCAGCCTCCCAAATGCTGGGATTACAAGTGTGTGCCACCCTACCTAGGTCTATAGTTTCTAACAAAGCCTTTATTGTACTAAAGTGGATGCCTTTTTAGAAACTCTTGATATGTATACATATATACATATATGTGTATGTATATACATATACGTGTGTATGTATATATATATATATATATATATATTATATAATTGTCTTTCTTTTTTTTTTTTGCAGTACTGGGGATGGAACCCAGGGGCATTCTACCTCCAAGTTACACCCCTAGTCCTATATTTTAGTCTTTTCATTTTTTGAAACAAGGTCTCACTAAGTTGCCGATGGCCTCACTAAATAGATAAGGCTGTCTGAGAAATGAGATCCTCTTATCTCAGCCTTCCAAGTACTGTAATTACAAGTATGGGCCACCATGCCCAACTTCAAAAAGTTTATATTAACTTTACATTCTCAACAACTTTGTCTAAGTTATATCTTACTTTATGATTTCTTACTATATCATTATAGTATCATTTCTTACTATATGTACCAACAGTAGCAAGATGCTATTATATTGTCATATATAACATATACATTAGAATATATTTATTCTATTATAGGAGACTCGATGTTTTTCTCATATGCATATTAGAAATGTTCATTTCTTCTTTGAATTGTTACTCATGTCAATTTTCTACTTTCTTATTGTCATTTTAATAATTTGTTCTTACTGATTTAAAGCTTTTGCTTTTAAAAATCAGTAATTGTAATGAGTAACACCGCACCAATAACTATTTTAGCACTCACTGGTGCATCACAAATAAAGTCCTGGAACTGTGAACACTTTTAATTCCACACTAACCATGCAATAGATTTTTATTTTCTCAAAGTGATATCTGAATTGACTTCTATAAACCAAGCACCCAAGTCAAGTCTTTGTGTAAAACTAGGGATCAGTGGAGTAAGTTTGGCAGGAAAAACTAAAAATGCCACTTCAACATTGCTTATCATTATTAATTTAACTGTACAAAAAACTGTGTACTATTCATTACATGACATTGTATTTCACAGATGTGATTTTTATTTAAGGTGTAAATATATTTTATTCAGTGTAAAATCCTGCTGGAGGGTTTGAAACAAGTCTTTTTTCTTCCATAAACTGTCATATTCTAGCCTGCAACTTTATTTGCCAGAAAGAACACATTCTGTTTGGTAAGAGTGGTGTTGATTTTTCCAGAACCGCAACATAACACCTTGTCAATTCTTCCTGAAAAGGTTGTTTCCTCATATTTGGATGCTAGATCATTTTCCAGCAATGAGAGATGGGGAAACAACTTCTAAGTTCAAGTCTACAAAATTTCTACTTTCAAAGCCTGCTTTTATTGACCAAGTAAGTAAACTTGGCAGTGTATTTTATTGCTGTGTAGTGAAGAAATATCAATCTAAGGAGGGGAAAAAAAGAAAAAAGAAAAAGCTTGCTCAGTTAAGATCTTTATGAAAAGCCAAAAACGTCCCAGCTCTACTCTACTTCTGAAGATGAAATATCAGTTGCCAACAAATATTTCATATTCTCATATGAATGTATAATTTCATATAATAATTTAATGTAATAAAATAGTTCTCCTTTATCACTTTTTACTTCACCTAATCATTATTAGTCTATATAGTTTGCAAAAGTGGCATAGAGTCATCTTTGCATGCTATTTCGTACTCTCTCTGCATATTTAGACACATTAATGGTGATATAACACTGTTCCTTAGTGTTAATTACCACAAAATCCAAGCAGTCTTCGTTAAGTTTTCCTCATCATTTACTTTATGTCTTTGATCTGTTGGTTATATTTATCATAATACCTGCTAAAAGTTCCTGTTTGGAAAATTAAAAGACATAATATGTTTGAGAGAAATATAAAATCTTTTCTTTCTCATAGTTTAAGAATCTATTTTGGCCCTGAGAGTCTAGCCTGAGTTTGGTTACTTTCTGTGTCTGTCTGTCTGTCTCTCTGCCTCTTTATCTCTCATAGTTTAAAATTTCCTGAGGAGATAAATAAGTAATAATATAAATAACATTTATATTATTATATATTATTTATATATGTTTATATATATAATATAAATAATTTACAATAGAATGGGAAAAACATTTTTTGATTCACTAAAGGAAGTAAAATAAACAGAAATTCCCATTTCCTGTCTCTATTTTGCCCACAAATCTATGACTTTTCTTCTGCCTCCTCTACTTCTCCATCCAGAGTCATATCATGCTCTAAGGCCTCCCAAATATTCAGAAAAGAACAATGGGTTTGGAAAGATATGAGTATGTATGTATGTGCATGTGCCTGATACAGACAAAGGTATAGAGAAACAGAAGAGCTGTGGCCAGGTGAGGACATGGATTCCTGAGCAGGTAAAAAGAAAGAGGGAAAATGGATAGGGGTATTAAGAAGAAAAGGGAGACAGCTCCTAGAAAGCCAATTGGCAGAAGAAGATGAATCAGGAGGTTCTGACCTCAGGAGGGCTGAACAGAGTTGGACAAAATCTTTGTAGAGAGAGACCCATGTCCTCAAACCCAGCTTTAGCAGGACGGAGCATGATTCCTCCCTTTCCCTCATTCAGGACATTGCCAAATCCTGTTAATCCTACCCCATTAATACAACCCAGCTGTACCCTCTCTTCATTATCCTGACCCAGAGCAGTTCTGGCCTCATCCTATCCCTTGGACACCATCCAACCTTTCTGAGAAAGAAATTCTTTCTGCACCAGAGGCATTCTTCTGAAACACAAATCAGATCCTGTCAGTCCCATATTTAAGATCACCTTGGGTAGGCAAAGGACGTAAATAGGTATCTCTTCAAAGGCAAATAAGCACGTGAAAAGACTCTCGATATCACAAACAAATAGGAAAATAAAAATCAAAATTGCAATGAGAGATCACCTCACATCCATTAGGATGGCTATACTATTAATTATAAAGTAACAAGTGTTGATGAAAATGGGGGGTGGAACCCTTGGGCATTGGTGATAGGAATGTAAAATGATGCCACTGTTGTGTAATATATGTGGTCCTTCCTCAGTCCAACATAATTACTATATAAATTGTCAATGTCACTTCTGAGTATATACCCAAAATAATTGACTTGAACTGATGATTTGTGTCTTCCATCTCTCTTTCTTCTACCACCTAAAACATGGCCTTAGACCTTGAAGATGCTTAGTGTATGTTTGATATCTAAATAAAAGAATGAAGCTGGGCGTGGTGGCGCATACTTGTAATCCCCGCGCTTGGGGGGGTTATTATTATTATTTTTGTCATTTCTCCAAAATGTGCAGTTAGGACATTATTAGGACATTATTATATATTGTATATATCTATCATATTAATATATATTATATATGTATATATGTATACATGTATATGTCTATGTAAATATATATTTATATATATACTATAGACATACAAAAGAGCATTTTAAAAATTACATTAAGGTTTAAACTAGTGGCCTTTTTTCTTTGCCCACTTAGTGTTTGAGAAAAATATGAGACTATATCCAAAAGAATGTGTGGGTCAGAGAATGTTTATTGGTCCAAGAAAAGTAAACAATCTTCTTGGAAGTAAATTGCTATGATTTAAATGTGGTTTATCCCCCAAATTTTTAATGTGCTAGAAGCTTGGTTCCCAGTGTGGTGGTGTTGAGATGGTGAACTTCTAAGAGTTGAGGAGACCTAGTGGAAGGCAATTCAGTCAATGGAGGCTCCAGTCTTATGAAAGGATGGATATATGCTATCTTTGTAGGAGTGAATTGGGTCCCATGAGAATGAGTTGTTTTGAAAAGGTTAGCTTGACTGCTCTCCAGACAATGTCTTCTTGGCAGCTTCTCTCTCTCTCTCTCTCTCTCTCTCTCTCTCTCTCTCTCTCTCTCTCTCTCTCTCATGTGTTTACACCATCATACACACTCTCTCTAAAGTACTCAGCCTAAGGATTTTGTTTTTGTTGTTGCTTTCTTTTTCTTTTCCCAGATAAGAGGTTTCACTATGTTGTCCAGGCTAGGCTAGTCTTTAACTCCAGGACTCAAGCAATCTTCCTGTCTCAGCCTTCAGAGTAGCTAGGACTTTAGGTGTGTGCCTCCATGCCATCTCAGGTATTTTATCAGAGCAGCACAAAATGGACTAAAACAAACATCATGGCCATGTGCAAAGACATGTGCCTGTAATCCTAGTATCTGGAAGGCTGCTAAAGGGGAATAGCAGATCCAAGATCAGTTTCAGCAGCTTAGTGACTCTATTTCTTTTCTTTTCTTTCTTTCTTTCTTTTCTTCTTTTTCTTTTTTTTTTCTTTTTTTTTTTTTTTGGTGGTACTTGGGTTTCTGGAAGCCCTTCTACCTCCGGGCTACACTCCCAGACCTATTTTATATTTTTATTTGGAAACAGGGTCTCTTAAGCCAGCATGGCTGGCTTCAAACCAGCACGATCCTCCTGTGTCCACCTCCCAAGTGTGGTGATTACAAGTGACTCTATTTCAAAATAAGTAGTAAAAAAGCCTGGGGGTAGAATGTACCTGGGTTCAATCTCTAGTACCTAAAAACAAACAAATTCCCCCAAAACAAAGACTTTGGAAGAAGAACATACTGGAAGGAGAGGTGCCATTAGGAGCTCAAGTGTAGGAGGTGAGAGATGGAGTTATTATGGATTCCAGGCTTTGTCATAAAGTGGTGGCAGAATCCACAGCCTGGGAATCCAAGAAGGTAAATGTTTTGTACAATTCTGTGTCATTACTGATTTTTCAATGATTTTTTTCCCTAAATAATTAGAAGTCTGAAAACAGAAAGGGCTGTTTGCCTGGCTTTAACATTGCAAAGAGAGAGGAAGCTGCAGAGATTTGAACTCTGCATAAGCTTGTGTGTGTGTGTGTGTGTGTGTGTGTGTGTGTGTGTGTGTGTGTAAGGTTCCCAATGTCAGTTAAAAACTGAAAAGAGAAGCAGAGTCCTGCAGCCATGACAAGGGGAAAGAAAGCAAATCTTAGTGGCCTCAGGGCTTAACTATAGAAGGACATATTCATGTGGTTCTGGGGTGAATACTGACAGATAGTTTGCTTAAATGCAGACCACAGTTCTGGAAGAAGGCAGGAAAATGCCTGGGGGCATCTATTAAACTTCTGGTGCAGTGTCTTTCATGGTTTGCCCCATAAGCTATGATTGGGAGAAGTGGGATTGCCTTTCCCTGTAATTTCCTACGCTCACCTTTTAAGGTGTCAGAGGCCAAAGTTCACTCACCTTTTTCCTCCTGGGACCTTTTTGGTAGGAGGTGAGGTTCTGATGTCCAGGCAATCAAAGCTTGTTGGGAGTAGCAGAAGCAATTCTTCTCTGCAGGGTGTGTGGAAGACGGAGTTGAAAGGAAATGAGTCCAGAGAGGAGAGCAATGGTGTAGAAATTTAAATGTGATGTGTCTAAGAGCCATTCAGCACAGGGATATGTAGCCCAAGGCAGGGGACAGAGAGTTGGCACCTTCCTACCCCCTCACCTATTTCACTCTGACAGCTGCCATCTCCATCCAACCTGAGACAATTGAGGGCATTATCTGCTTCATTCTATTACCCAGGCCATTGTTCCCTCTATTAGAAAGGACACTGGCCATAGTTACATCTGGTGCTATATCAATGATGATTTAGACTCTGCTTACATGAATATAGAATTGGGTCAGACTGAAATGTTTCATAAATCCTACAACCAAGGTTTTAGCACAGTTGCATGTGAGTTAAAGGAAAGAAGCCAGTGAAATGTGAAACAATAGGAATGGCCTAATTTTCTGATAGTCATACATTATTTGAATAAATAGAACAATAAATCTTATAATCGTATTTTTATGGCTATAGTTCTAAAAATTCAGTACCCATATGAAATTTTTAGATGCATACTAAAACATTGATTGTATTATTACCAATACGAAATCAAACTTGTATACATAACTGAGAGAATAGATAAGACATGAGCTGATATTAGGAACTTTTTAGCTGCTATTTGCCTTTGCGTTATTTCAAATATTAATATTCCCCTTAATATACTTATATTATATACAGATGATTTAATTTCATAAAAAGAATGACTTTATGTATACTGCATTTATATTTTTGTGCATGGTCCTGAAGTGAGAAAGGATCTCTCTTCTTATATGTAAGGTTTCATGTGACTACTCATTATCATGTATTGTGTGTTAAAGGAAGGGCAAAGAATGCTGAGTCAGCCAGATTTCTTGGTCTCTATGGTCTTTTCCTGAAAAAATAGTTTGCATTCCAGAAGGCCCAAACAATTAAACAAACACATAGTATATTTAAATATGTGTTTAAATGTAATTTCAAAACAAACTATCGGAAATAAAGGAAGTTGTATTTTGTGAAGTCAGATTTTGGTCCAGATTTCTAACATTTGAACCTGTAACATAAATGATGGGTAAGATAGTCAAAAGTATTAAAGTAAGTTTAAAAAATTTCTATGTTTTGGTTTTAGGAAGTCTTTTCTAAGGAAGACAAGAAAAACTCAAAAGGCATTAACTATTTAACATTTTTAATTAATTAATTAGCTAGTTAATCAACTTATTTTTGTGGTCTGGTGATTGAATCCAGGAGGTCCCTGACACTGAGCTATACTTGAAAACCTTTTTTTTAAATTTTGAAACAGAGTGTCACTACCTTACTGCACGCTGACTTCCAACCTACAATTCTCAGGTCTCAGTCTCCCAAGTACTAGAATTACAGGTGTGCACATTTACCACCCTTATTTTTTACTACTCAGTAGAAAGTCAAAGAACAAACAATAGATGGGGAAATTGCAATGGATATAGATGTGGTAGATAAAAACATATTTGCTATGTTTTCTCTTCAATACTTGAGAGATCTTTATCAATGAAACCATTCATTCTTTGGATGAGAACCATTTCAGTGACATCATTACCATACGCACAAAGCCCTGCATGATCTGTTGAGCAGCTGTTTCCTAACTTCATCTCCCTCCGCCTACCTCCACCTTGTTCACTTGGCCCTGCCACATGATCTTGCTGTTTCATGGGTGCTATTTCAGGACTCTCACTGGTCCTTCCCTCTGTGATGCTCTTTATGCAGATTCTCACTTGGCTCAACCTGAAGGTCTGTGCTCAAGCAACCTGTTATCATTGAAGCCTGCTCTGAAAAACCTACATAGAAGAACAACTTCCTCCTGAACTCCCTTTTCACTGCTTTATTTCCTCTTTTTCACACTGACATATTTCACTAATTATTGTAAATTGCATACAAGAAAGGATATTGTTCATTGCTTTGTCCCCAGCCCACAGAACTGCCCAGAACATAATAGATACATAACTGTTTGTTGAATGGATGAACAAAGATATATAAAGAATTCTATAAACTGATGAAAAAAACATACAGTCCAATATAAAATGACTCTAAACTTCATAGATGAATTCTAAGTGTTTAATAAACATGGCAAATGCTTAAATCTATAGGAATAAAGAAAATACACAAATAAATAAAATACTGTGCGTGTGTGTGTGTGTGTGTGTGTGTGCGTGCGCGCGCGTGGGTGTGTGTGTGCACGCGCGGTATATATACCAAGGATTCAACCCAGGGGGCTCTGCCACTGAGCTATACTCCCAGGCCTTTAAATTTCTTTTAAGTTTGAAACAGGGTCCCCCTAAGTTGCTAAGTGTAAATTAGCAAAAAGACTGAAACGCAGTAACATTCCAACACTATTGAAGATTGAGCCATGGAGTGCTCTCATATATTATTGGTGGAGGTATGAATTGCTATGGGAGTTTGGAAAATTATCCATAAATATCATCAAAACTAAATATACATATATTCAGTTAGGTCCTGGGTTTTATGGGATTAAAGATGAATTTTCATTAGCCTCATTCTTTTATCCCATTCTTCCTTAAGATAATGAATACAAAATGGCAAACACAAAATGAAGTCTAGGGCTTTCTAAAGGGCTATGTAAACAGGACTTTAAAGGTGATGCTGTGTTAGCATCCTGGAAAATCCTGCTCACACATACCCTTTGGCCTGCTGTACTATTCTAGGAATATATGTTATAGAAGATAGAGGCCAGTGCATAAAAGATGCATGTACTTACTGGATCATTGTTAATAGTGTAATAGGAATGTATGACAATGTTAGCATTTGTCAACAATGAGAAGGTCTAATATAGTATATCCATTTTATTGGTTATTATTAAACTGTTAAAATAATAATATATAAGATTTTTTGTGGTACTGGGGATTGACCTCAAGAACATTCTACCTCTCAACTATAACCCCAGGCCTAATTTTTACTTTTTGTTTTGAAACAAGCTCTCACTAAGTTGCAGAGGGCCTTAATAAATTGCTGAGGCTGGTTTTGAGCCTGCAATCCTCCTGTCTCACCCTCATGAGTACTGGGATTATAATCATTTACCATCTCACCCAGCTATATATGACTTAATATAAGAAAGGAAAGCTCTAAAACAATTTGAATAAATTTTGATAAAAACAAGAGAGTAAACAAGAACAAAAACAAGAAGCAATATTTCTCTGTATAAATTTACATATATGTGTGTGTGCACAAGCAATATAAAAATATGGAAAATATTCCTTATTAACAGTACTTTCAGTTGGAAGTAGAGGGAGGAATAGATAGGAGTTATGAATGGCAAACTTTTCTTTATAAATCTTCCAATTATTTGGCTAGTCTTAATGAATTCGTGTGTGTGTGTGTGAGTGAAGTCTAGGGCTATGAGCATGTTAGGCAAGTATTCTTCCACCAAGCTACACCTCCAACTGCCATGCAATACTTTTATAATTAAAATTAGAAATAAAAATTTTAAAAGGAAAAAGGAGTGTACATCCTCTTCTTAAATGTAGCAATGATATCATGGAAAAAAGTGATAATACAATATTTTTTGATTTCTTGTTCATTGGGATGAGTCAGTCAAAATTCAGTTCCTGCTCTCAGGAAGAAAATTCTCTGAGACAAAAGAAGTGTAAGAAAAGAAATGATTACAGTGTTTATCAAAGAAATATAAAATGCAATCTAGACTCAAAAAGAAGAATGGGTAATGGAATGGAGTTATATAACATCACTACAGAGAATTGGGATTATCACCAGAAACAAACAAATCAACTTTTGAAAGGCAACCTCTAGGAGAAGTGTCCTTGGGAGGAACAAATAGAGAGTATAAAGTTGATATGGAGAAGGACCACACTGGATAATAAACAGACTGAGTACTGATGACCCAGTATCAGTGTCAGTGAAGGCTCAGCACATGCCAGCTGTGTTGATTCCAGTGGCTTGCTAGTGCTGCCTTCATACAGCTTATGAAGTGGCTGCTGTTATGATGCCCATTTTACAGACAAGGCAAATAACTATTAAGGTCATGCGACTATAAAGTGGTGTAAGCTCTGGAACTGTGTCCAATCCAAAGCCCTCATGCTTTATTTTTATGATACTGGTCTCTATCTCTGGGGAGTGTGATGTTAATGGGTATAGGTATTTGTGGATCCTATGTACAACATCTGTCAGGAAGAGGGTATTAGCATTAATAAGAGACTAAGTGGGCATGAAAAAGTATTTTTAGGAAAAATGTGCAAAATTAGTCATGTCAAATATATAATTTTATTGTACAAAGTGGTTCTGTTCTGGTTCGCCATTTGTCCTGCACCAGGGGTTTGACAAAATCCACTACAGCACAGAACAGAGATTAAGAAATGATTTTCTTGGTCAAGGAGAAACCTATATCAGCCCCAAATCAGCAAAAGACAGGAAGGATACTCTCATCTATCAATGGAAAAGTGTAGATAGGATGTGGGTGCTCTGGGCCTACAGGGAAGACCTACATATGCCTGAAAAGATGGCACCCTGTGCCCTTTGCTGCTATAGGATGAGCAGAAAATGTTAGCTGTGTCTATTTTTGTGTGTGTTGAGGGGCAGGTAGGGTGGCCATATAGAATACAGGATGTCCAGTTAAATTTGGACTTGCAACATAAGAGCTGTTACAAAGAAAGTCCCTGGGTCTTTGGGGTGCAAATGTGTCGGTTCAATTTCATTCAACTAAAGGAAGACTTTCTCAAAATGATTCTTAACTTCACCTATTAGAGTCAGGTGCTGAACCAAATGACCTTTGTAGTCCTCCCCAGATTGCTGTGACACTGAGCATGGCAAGAGAATCTTCCAGAAGACAGACTTCAACTCAACTGCTAGGCTCACCTGCCAAACATAATAAAACTTTTAAAAAATGTTCAAAGAGTCACAAGAGGAATTTAGCTAGGGTGACCAACTCATGTTTTCTTGGCAACTTTCTGGGTTTAACACCCTAGATTAAGTAGTGCTGATACATTTATGGACAAAACTAGCACTTAATTGGTAGAGCTTAAGAATCTCAAACATGTTTAGATTTTCTAGAATTGAGGAGATAGCTATAGGTTGCTTTAAATTGGCTTTTGATCATTATAGGGTTTGAAAAATAAGGCCTTCACGCTGGGAGTGCTGGTGAGTGCTTGTAATCTTAGCTACTTAGGAGACTGAGGCGGGAGGATGGCTGGAGCCCAGGACTTCAAGACTAGACTGGCAATAGAGCTGGGCCCCATTTCAAACATAAAAAAGAAAAATGAGTCCCTCCCACTGTCCTCCCTGGGCTGATGATTTTCTTTCGCCTGCCACCAGTTTCTATTGAGAGAACAGGAAAATGTATAGCTTTCTAGACCGCCACAATGAGCTAACAATGGCTCCTGCAAAGCCATCCATCAGCCATGAAAATGAAATTGTTTACACACTATTTCTGTGGCTTTGCTTTCAAATCTGTTGATTAAAATGGAAAGGAAAAAAATCATGACCAAAGTGGACACAAGAGAAGGATGTGAGGGATAAAGCAGATGATATTTATGACTGGTTAAGATTTTCAATCTCAGTAGCTAAAATGATGAACTTGGGATCCCTCAAAATGGAAATGGTTGGATTTAACAGATGGTAGGCGGCTCTTGTCAGAGAAGACTGTTCTGAGCATGGCCTAATTGAGTAGTTCATATCTGTATAAATTAACATTTTTTAAAGCTGTGATATTCTCAGGAGAATTTTTGAGGTACACAGTTAAAGTTTTTCGGTCTTCCTAGTGGAAATCTTATCATTGGACAAAGGTTAATCTTACCCTTTCAAAATTTATATGTTGCAGATTCAAACAGATGATCTGTCTTCAAAATAATGAAAAATTTGATAGCCTGAAAAACACTCTTTTCCTGGCTCTCATGATGTATTCTGTAAGTTCTGTTGTTTGAACAGCTCCTTGGGGCAAACATCTGCCTACTTGAAATCTTATTAGGAAAATAACTTCATTTCAATCTTTCTTCATAGTCCTCTCATGCAAATTACAGCTTATAGTCCACCAGGCCAGGGGAAAGTGAAGTAATTAGGTTTGTTTATATTAACTTATTTTTTAAATTTGTTGGTATAATCTATAGTAATTTTTATATGCAACTACATGTTTAATACTGAATATATGTCACTTTCTTTATTAGAGTCTTTAAGATTGCTCCAATATTTAAAGCTCAGATGATAATGTATTGGGCCCAATTGTTCCTGGAAACTGTAAAACTAGACACTGCTAATTAAACTGACTTCTCTAAGTACAAATATAGGGCTCACATGGTAGAAAGGATAGAATATTTTATTTCTAAGAGACAAAATATCATGTAAGGGAGGGGCTAGGCCATGCACACAAGAAGGAAGATTCATTCATACTGAACTTGTAATACTTATAGTTATCATAAGAACTTTTGGGATCAAGAAAGAAATACTAAAAATGCTTGTAATCAGACCAGGAAAAAAAAATCCAAATGTCCCCTCTTTTAAATTTTAATAGTTAACATTTATTCATGGTTAAAATTATTCAAATGAAGTAGGGGGACACAAAATTTAAAAAATGTCTTTCCCTATTCCTATAGTCTTCTACCCCATCCAAGTTTCATTCCCTATAAAGCACAATTTTTTAATATTTTCTGTTTTGGTTCTTCCAGTGGCTACCTCCATATATCTAAATCATATGATTGCAGCAATATTTCTTGTGTACTTACAAAATGTATATGGGTCTAGTAACTTCCCCTTATGAATGATGAGGGATTCAGGTTCTCTCCATTTCACTTCCCACGTCTTACTTTTTGTTATGCCATAAATTTTAGGTCTTGTTTTGGTTACTTTTATACCTCTAAATAATGTACTCTAGCCTCTCTTAATCTGTCAGTTTTGGACAGTATCTCCAGATAACCATTAGGAAAGGAAATAGGGCTCTGTCCATTCCTCCTGATAGCAGTCCCATTACTTTTCTGCGGTCAAAGTTTCTAGTGTTTTTATTTTATTCTGCTTGAACACAAAAGACCTTAGCAAGCCATGGTATAGTTATCCCCAGCCCTCCCTTCATATATTATAACTTTTATGGGGAGCAGTTTCCCAATTCAGCCTGGAGGCAAATTCCAATGCTGGTAGGTCCTTGAGAAGGCAAAGGTTGGCTAGAATCTCTCTCTCTCTCTCTCTCTCTCTCTCTCTCTCTCTCTCTCTCTCTCTCTCTCTCTCTCTCTCTCTCTCTGTGTGTGTGTATCTTTGACACTGTAGTTCCATAGACAAACCTTCAACTACCACCCAGTTTTTGCCTGATTTTCTTTTATTGTCACTCTCCTTTCTTACCAGTTTGAGGCTTTGAACATCTCATGAGCGTATTGCTTCTGATGTGCAAATGGGGACTTTTAGCATTCATTTTTACATTTACTAATATGGTCTTATCAGGTTTTCATACTCCCAGAAAGTTACTCAAACCCTGCTGGGTTAGATACTTTTCTTATTCTCAGTGTTATGAGGGATCTATTGATTTTGTTTTGGTTACCTTTATACCTCTAAATAATGTACTCTAGACACTGCTAATTAAACTGACTTCTCTAAGTACAAATATAGGTGAGCTGGGATGAGAAGTTATTGAGAAATCACTTCAGTGGGGTTTTTGAGAGGGAGGGCAGTGACAGGTATCTGTGTGGCTTGCTTTCTTAAGCAGAAAATCTTGCCCTTCTCATTATAATCTTTGCTCTTTAGGTATGGCGTCTGTTCCTGTCTTGTTTATGTAGAAGCTGGAATGAAGGCAGTTCTGGCCAGTCATTCCCTGTCCCAAAACAAACAATGTCTGTCTTTACCCCTTCCTAGTTTCTTAGCGTCCTCTCTGCTTCACTACCCACATAGTCAAACTATAGTCTTGCTTCCCACTTTCTTCATGAATGCTTTGCTCCAATCATACTATTTCCTGAACATAACTTTAATGAATACACTAATTAGTTAAACTATATAAACTATATAATAATAATTTAATAATAACAACATAACTTTAATTAGCTATATTAGTTCAACTATATAGTTAAATTATATAATGAATAACTTTTAACCGTCTGTTCTGTCTCCTTGCATTGCTCCCCTAACCCCATCTCTGCCACTGGAAATGCTATCTACCATATAGAAATATAGGATATTGATCTGCTGCTTCTCTATGCTCTTTATGGCTTCAATCAGAGGTTCTCTCTTGCTCCTCTGTGATCTCAGAATTTGTTTCCGTCAATGGAATTTATCATATTCACTTGGAATTGTGACTATCTGTGCAATCTCTTATTTGCATTCACTCAGGGAGGACAGGGGTGTGTCTTGAGCATGTTTTTGTTCTCTACAATTCCTAGAACAGTGTGGGCTCAAGAAGCACTTGTGGATTTTCCCCTGAAGTAAAATGCCTTCTTTCCCACTCCTATATGTTTCCCAGACAGGTTTCTTAGAATTCTTTTTGTTTCAAAGGCTTTGATTCCTCAACAATTTGTATTAAGAATTCTTAGTATACATTCCTTCCTGTACTTGAAGATGTTCCACTTAAGTGTTCGATACAAACATGAGATGGACAGAGATTACAGAGTGGTCATGGCGAGCTGGGATGAGAAGTTATTGAGAAATAGAGACAACCTGTGAGGACATTCCATCATTTTCTACAGTGGCATCTAAAGATTTGGAACCCCTGAATATGAATATATGGGGAATATTGGTGCAGAACCTCTAGAGGTAGGTAGAATCACAGCTGAAAATTTTACCACTTCAAGGTACCCAAACTATGGATGCCATATGTACTCAACCCAATTTCTTGACTCAGTTGCAGCTATAAACATTTAGTGACTTAAAACACTGGTTTAATTCATTTTCTCTTTTTTTAATAGGTTCATTGTAGTCATACAAGTTAATAGGGTACAAGATAGTAGAGGCATGCATGCACAAATCACCCATTCAGCATTTAGCCCTTCCCCACTTCCCACCCCATTCCCTCACCCTCTCCTTCTCATGTTTGGCTTAATGATTGACTTTGATATCTTTGTGAATGTATACCATATACATTAGGAAATGTCCCTTTTCTCACTTCCATTCCCTCAGCTACATCACCTCATTTGCTCATGTATGGTTTCTTCTTCTTTGTCTAGAGCTCCTCCTATGACCCATTTTCTCATTTTAAATGTCAGGTGCAGGTCAGCCAAGGCTCTGTTCTATGTGTTTGCTTCATTCTGGTACATTGAAGAGTCACCACGTTTAGGATATGCTGGCCTTGTGGCATCGGGAAAGGAACAATGACAGTACTATGTGATGGTTTTATAAATTTCTGCACTAAAGGGATAGAATGTAAAGGGAGGGAAGAGAATATTGTAAAAAATTAATATAACTAATTCAATCCAGTTCATGCATCAGTGGTAATAATAATAAATTATAAAGGAATTATTTTATTTTTGTGGCACTGGTGATTGAGCCCTAGGGCAGTTTGCCTCTGAGTTATACCCCCAGCCATTTCTATTTTTACTTTGAAACAAGGTCATCTCACTAAATTGTTGAGGCTGGCCTTGAACCTGTGATCCACCTGGCTCAGCCTCTGAAGTATTGGGATTAGAGATGTGCATCATCATGCCTGACATAAAGGAAACTATTAAGATACAAATGGGCACCTCCATGGGCCAGACATTCATCACATTGTGCTTTATTCAATCTGGTGGAAAAAAAGACTCAGGAACATTAATTTCTTAGTCTATGACCATATAGTTAAGTCCAGTAAAGCACCAACCAGGATCCCTGGGACTGAGTAAAAAGTAAATAAATTTTCTTATTTTTTCAAGGTAAAGTCATCAAGTCTGTGTACAAATTATACCAGCAACATGTAAAACTATGTTCCCAAAGCACAACATTATTTATAATTTTGATGCCAACACTTGACCTGAAGCTGCCTCAGCAGTCTACAACATTTCAGCTTTAAGTTTTCTCCTCTCTTTGTTCATTAGACCTGGGGTTCATCATCATTTGTGTGTGTGTGTGCAGTACTGGGGATGGAACCCAGGGGCATTCTACTTTGAGCTACACCCCCAGTCTTATTTTTTTATTTTTTATTTTGAAACAGGCTCTCACTGAGTTGCAGAGGGCCGCACTAAGTAGTAGCTGAGGCTGTCCTCGAACCTCAATCCTCCTGTCTCAGCCTCACAAATGCTGGAATTACAAGTGTGCACCACCACACCTGGCCAATCATCATCATGGTTTTGATATCACCTTTGGGGAAGAGTCTCTCCCAACTGTAACATCTTCTGTTCTTTTTAGAAAACTCCCAAAGGCCTAACTAGATACCCCAATATTTTTGCTCCCAACACATGGTGATGGCAACCACAAGAGCCAAACTAAACCTAATTCTTAGGTGGCTCATTGTGTGATAAGTATGGTAAAGTCAAACTGCTCTTAGTGGCTTTCCACAGATAGTCATAGGCAGAGATCTTACGGTAATTTATTATGAATAGAAATTGTTCCCCCTTAGCTTTAGTCATCTGTTAGGCAGTCATGGCATTTCATTTTAATGTATAAAAGATCACTTAGTGTTACACTCTGATAATTCTTGAAATCTGTCACCTACTGTAGGAGAATAATGCTGGCTGTCCTCCAACACTTCCTGGAGGCAAAGCACAATGGGGCAAGAAGGTAAATATTCAGAGTACAGGAGGTTGAGTTTTGCAGCAAACCACACTGAACCATACATTGCAGAGCGTTAATATAATTAGCAGCCTGTTTATCAACTTAACTGCATCATGGGGGTGTGGAGGGGTATTGACAATGAAAGGCCTCGTTTATCTTCATGAGGTAGATTGCCTGTATAATTCATGAGCCAAAAGCAAAGCAGAGACTAGAGCTGAGAGACCCAAGTTACTTATACAAGTCATCTCTAATGGCCCTAAATGCTTTCTTTCTCCCAGCCTCTGGCCTGGCTATTAGATGGGCAAATAGAGTTGATTTGTTTCGAGTTTATTTCAACTCTGATTTTATATCAAAAGTAAAACCTCACTGCATAATCATTAAGTGTTTTGTTTATATATAAAATATTAATGTTCCTCAGATTGCTGAGCCTCAGATTGTTAAGAAAGGAAGGAAGCCCATCATGTTACAGATGTTCCCTCATTTGGTAATCATGTGGCAAAAGTAATCACAAATACAGGTGTAGTAGTTGTTTTGTATAAATGTGAATTACTGAAGAGATGCTGAGATAATAAAGAAAGGTAATTGAGGTGTGTGATTGTTATGACAAAGGAAGGAGACAAGCAGAGAACTGGGGGAGAAAAGTAAGGCGGCACAGGGTGCCCGGTTGGATCTTGGTAACCAGCTAGAGTGGGTAGAACAGCATCAGTCAAGCATCCAGTTCTGGTTGTGAGGGAGCCTTGGGCATGCTTTCCACAGCTTCAGTTTTCTCACCTGTGAACTAGGGCTACTAATGCCTCCCTCCTAAGACTGGTGTGAAAATTAAAAGAGGAAGTGGAAGAAAGTCTTCAGCACTTGCTAATTGTTGTTATTATTAGCCAAGAATGCAACAAACTCTAAGAGGACAAAGATCTTGTCTGTCTTATTCACTGGCACATCTTTACTTCAATAATGCTTTCTAGTTTGCCAGGGACCTGCAACAAACATTTATTGAAAGCATAGATTTAAAAATGAAAGTAGTAAATGATTTAAAAAGGAGGAGCTTGAAAAAATGGCATATAGAAGAGATTGGCTCATAAGAGAAAAGACAAAAGAACTCTGGTAAGGTACAGAAAACATAAAGAAAAACATGTGAAGAAGTAAAGCCCTGGGGAGAGAAAACCTCTTTCAAATCTTAACAGAATTAGCAGCCATAGGGTTGCAAAGCAGAATTTCTGTATTGGTTCAGGAAGTGGATTTTAATATGACACCTGACTAGCCTGTAGGGTGTTGTCCCACAATGTAGGAAAAAGATCATTGTCCTGAGGAAACAGTATGAGTTATATAGCCATGTAGGAAGGTAATGTGGTACTGGGCTGGGCATGCCAAGAGGCACACACACTACACCATGTTGCTTTCTGTTTCTCTAATTACTTATAGACAGAAAAAGTATAGACTCTCCCAAAAGCTCCAGAGACAAAGCATCTCAAATGAGTTCTTTAGCCCTATACCTACATAATCTTGTTTGAAAGCATGAAGTCAGGTCTCATTAAGATGTGCTTCTATAATAATAGTTGGCTGTTACTGAAAAAGTCTCCAACATTTTGCGCCTTGCTCTATCTTCTGGTCATTGAGGGTGTCCTGAGCAATCAGCCCTTACAATTTGCCTGTTCTAAGCTTTTAAGTTAATGCACTAGGATTTAGAGGAATGGACGGCAGGAGTTAAACAACTCAATTGATCTAAGGTGAAGTTGTGATGTTTTAAGCTATTGCCAACCCAAAGTGAGATATAAAAGGCACTGCTGAAAGTTTTCCATGTCAATATTGTAGCTTTGAACAGGGTTCTAGGATGCAAGTTTTTACAAAATCAAACTTTCTATCAAAGGGTTATTACGTGATTATATTCAAAGTCAAAGTGATCTGATATCCTGGGATGTCTGCTGACTTTTCTTTTTGGTTTTGTTTTTTTTGGATGGGGTACATATAATAATACTCAGTACACATTAAATATTAGATTATATAGAACTTAAGGCAAGGCAAAGTGAAATTACTTGCATTTTGTTGAAAAATGAGTCACTAAAGGCTCCAGAAATTGAAGTCTAGACAGGGTGAGTGAATAAAACAGACAACAGCAGAGTCAGTAATTGCAATTGATCCCAGTGGCTTTGACTACACCACTCTGTGCTGTTCACAGAGGCTATGGAAAGGGCTAGCTTAGGGAGCAGCATCCCATCTCTCTCTAGGTGGTTTAGTAAAGCCACCAGAGGAAGAAGTGGCATATAAGGAGCATAGCAGCACCTCCTATGGGGATGCTGCAGGAGGACTGGGGCTAGAATTTCAGTTTGCAGTCTGTATGAAAATGAGCTTCCTGCAGACCAACTGGCAATTATCCATTTCACAGTTACTCCAAACTCACTGGGGACATCACAGTTTCTCTTGTGGTATAAATCTGGGCTCCTCTCCAGAGACAGTTATGAAGCATCTCAAAAAAAATACCAAGTTTTTACTTAGGAATATAATATTCCATTATGACGTCTCCAGATTCTGGCCAGTTAGGAAGCATCTTCCTTAGAAGCAAGAGGCTAAGAAAAGCAGCGTTTATGAGTCCTGCTAAAACTTGATCTCTGTTGCCACAAAATCAACGCTTTTCATAGCCAGAAAACACCATCAGCAGAGAAATAAAAAATGTAAACACAAGGGACAGAGAAAAAAAAAAAGACTAGAAGAACAACCAGAGACCAGAAATCAAGCCTGCAATGCGGCAGCGGACCCGGGCTGGTGCCATCTTCCCTCACAGCACCAGGCTCCAGAGAGGAAAGGTAAACAAGGAGCTGAAGTGAGCAGCTGCAGATCATTCGGGTGCAATTCAGCAGTTTTTTCAGCGCAAAGAATGTCTAAAACTCCCAGTGGCCAAGCTCATCACACCTTCCAGGGACTCAGAACAGCTCAAAACCAGAAAAGAAATACACCAGCCTTACAGCCGAGGGCATGGCAGCAGCGCCATATTGCCAGCAGCAACAGTGAGTTCACCCACCGTGGCCCGCCACAGCTCCAGATCTGCGTGCTGTGAATGAAATTGCGACCCGTAAAGGAGAAATCTCTGTACTGCACTCCCAGGGACTTGTGCAGCTTTGATAATCTCCTTGGGTCAGATATTTTGCAGTCCAACCCAGTGAAGGAGTAGCAGTGGCAGATACCACACCCTAGTCACAGCTCCCCATGGGAAAACGCCCAGCCCGACACCCCCATGGTCTCATGCAGCCTCGAATAACTTCCTGGGTATGAGACTTTGAGATACAACCCAGTAAAGGAGTAGTGGTGGCTGAGATTACCACAGACTTGAAATACAGAGCACCCTAAGTGAAGTCATAGTGACTCAGGGAAGGCACAAAATTCTGAAATCATGGAAAAGAGGAACAACAATAGAGCAATGAATGCCCACAACCCCATATTATCAGAACCTGATAACACAGAAATTCAGAGATCTCCAGAAGATCAAATTAGGAATATAACTGTAGAAATAATACAGGACTTTTGAAAAGAATTTAGAGAGAGTCTAAAAGAAATAAAGGAAGCAATCATTGATGTAAAGGCCTCAATTCAAAGTATTAACAATCCATTAGACCACATGGAGAATAGAATCTTGCTCCTAGAAGATGATCATTCCAAAAATGAATGCATAATTTCTAACTTAAAAAAAAATCAGACAGCAGGAATCTGACACTGATGAAATATGGGCCCATTTTAAGAGAGCTAACCTAAGAATAATTGGAATAGAGGAGGGAAAGGAAGGGATCAATATCTTCAAAGAAATAATAGCAGAAAATTTTCCAAACATAGAGCAAGAGGTCGATACACAGGTCCAGGAAACTTATAGAACTCCCCTTAGACAGGATCAGAGAAGAGGATCCCCACGCCACATAATTGTCAAAATGACCAATGTGGAAGCCAAGCAGAGAATCTTAAAGGCAACAAAACAAAAGGCCAAGTGACATTCAGAGGCAATTGAATTAGAATCACTCCAGACTTCCCAAACCAAGTCATGAAAACCAGAAGGGCTTGGAGTAACATATTCCAAACTCTGAAAGAAAATAACTTCCAGCCAAAATTTCCTACCCAGCAAAACTATCTATCAAATTGGATGAGGAAATAAGAAGCTTCCATGACAAACAGAAACTGAAGGAACTTACGTCTTCAAAACCAGTGCTACAGAAAATACTCAAAGAGATTAACTACAAAGAAGAAATAGGTAATACACACCAGAACCAGAGAAACAAGATTTTCCATCCAACAGACAACTAAGCAAAGAAGAATATATTCATGTGTTTATTGGTTAAAATCTTTGAAGATTCTTTATTTCAGTCTTTTACCTATTTCTAAATTGTATTTCTAAATTGTATTGTTTGCTTTTATTGTTGCTAAGTTTTAGGATATCTATTTGCAATATTAATATACCTTCAGATATATGATTTGAAAATAGTTTATCCCATTCTATCAGTAACTTTTAACTCTGTTCACATTGTCTTTGGATGTACAATATTTTTTTTAATTTTTTATTTTTTAGGAAGTTTGTTTATTCTTTTGTTGCCTGTGCCTTTGATATCCTATCCAAGAAATCACTGCCAATTTCAATGTTGTCAAGTGTTATGACCCAGGTTTTCTTCTAAAAGTTTATAGTCTTAAGATTTACATTTAGGTCTTTTATCTATTTTGAGTTAATATTTGTGTATGGTATTAGGTTAGGGTCCAATTTTATTCTTTTTCATGTAATTATTATTTTTCAACAATATTTAGTGAAAAGATTATTTTCTTCACCAAATGTTCTTGGAAACTTTGTCAAAAATAACTTGACCATATATGGAAGAATTTATTTCTAGGCTTTTTATGTTACTCCACTGGTATATAACTGCCTTTATAGCAGTACTACACTGCTTCAATTATTGTAGCCCTATAAGGTTTGAAATCATAAAATGTACGTCTTCTAGCTTTGTTCTTTTTCAAGATTTGTTTTGGGTATTTAGAGTTCATATTTCATTTTAGGATAAATTTTTTTCTGAAAAAAAATGTATGATAGTTTTACCTTAATTTAAAAAAATTGAATAAAAGAAAAAAATATCCTCTGGTAAAAAAGAAAGCAAAAATAAATACTGAAATGTTATCTCTAAGTGATCAAAAGTTTGATATCAGACAAATGAATCTGTTATGTGAGATTATCATTGTTAATCTTGGAGAAATTGCTATAACATTAGATGTCAACCACTAAGCCAGGCATGGGAAGAAGTGATGGGGAGGGAAGGGTGTGGGGAGTGGGTAGGGGCTAACTGGGCAATGTGTGCATGTATGTCTACACATGTTTTTTATCCCATTTTGATGTATGAATACAGTGCACCAATAAAAAAAAAAGAAAAAAAAAGAAGCAAGAGGCTGAAGCTGGGTCTAATTTTGTTCACTGTGTAAACATGCCTTGTACAGAGTCCCAGCCATAAAAATATTCAGCAATGTTTGTTGAACTAATCATGCTGAAATTCCTTTGGACAAGGTGATTCTTGAACAAAACTATGCTTCATTTAAAGTTACTTCATTGGGCCATTCTTTAGGAGTAAATGCCAAATTCTTTGTTTTTACTGGTTTGACTGTAGAAGGCTTGGTTTCTTCCTGTGTAATGCTCCTCATCAATAGAAATAATATATAGAGCCAGGTGTAGTGGTGTATGCTTGTAACCCCAGTTCTTGGGAGGGTGAGAAAGGAGGATCTGGGTTTGTGGCCAGCCTCATCTCTTAGTGAGGCCCTATTTCAAAATAAAGAATAAAAAAATAGAGCTGGGGCTGTAGCTCAGAGGTAGAATTCCCCTGGATTAAATCCCACCACACACACAAAATAAGATATAAACGCCACTCATCCCAATATTTTGGTTACGTATAAAAACAAACAAAACCAAAGCAAAACACCATACTAGCAAGCCACCAGGTATGGGACAACTCTATCAGTCCCACCGTTGGGGCTGATCTGAGAACTGCAGGTGGGTTGAGGCTCAGGACCCCAAGATGGCTGGCCTCTGGGACATCTTGCTACTGTTGTGGTTGTTAATCATCAGACCCTACTTTGAAATCTTTCACCTTGTAGCTCACCCGTCTCTCTTCAGAGGGATGGGCTGGAACTTTCTTAAGTCTCATACATACTGAAGGGAAGACAAAAGAGGAATATAAAATAAGTGCTAAATACACATCTAATAACAGTGCTTTCATTTTATACTAAAATTTTTATCCACTCAAAAAGAGTAAGCCTTGCATTTTGAGGAGGATGTGGGAACAGCAGCATCTGGAATGTTCTAGGGAAATGGAGTGGCTGAATTAAATTGGAGGGCTCTTGACACCTAACAGCTTCCTCTCCACAGCCTTGCCTGCTGTCTTCTGGACTGTGCGGTGCCCTGGCAGCTCAGGCCCTCCCTATCTGGGGTAGAACCTGCCCCTTAGGCACCCAGTGTGCTTTCAGCCCCCATCTCCTGGGGGCGAGCACCTGTTCTCTCTGGCCTCTTTTATTCTGTTTTGTCCTGCACCTTTCTGCAAGGATTGACAGTTACCTAAAATGCTGAGCTGCTGTGTTCTAGCCAGGCTCCTATTAGAGTGCCAGGCTGTGTCCAGCACTCAGTGACTGGGACCTCCTGCTGGTCCCACTGGGACATCCTGCTCCCTATGACATTCTCTCCTCATCCGTGGCAGGAGTCAGAAACTTACAGAGATTGGATGCATAGTTGTCCCTGGTCCAAGGACTGCCAGGTTGGACAGCTGATGAGCTGGAGACATAGGTCTAAGTCTGTCTCCCTTCCCTTCCATTATCAAGCTGGAGCATAAAAGGCTTGCCAATGATTATTTGTATCAGCTCCCTTCTGCCCTAGTCAAAGGCTTTTTGAGGAAAAGCTATTGAACTCAGAGCACCCCAAAGCTTTGCTCTTGGTCCTAGAGATGGGGAAGCAGTTGAATGGGGCAGCAGGGACTGGGAGCATCAATGCTCCAGGAATTTAATGCAAAGGTTATGAATGGTGTTTTTTGCTGACTTAAATATTTTAGCAATAAAAATGCTTATATTTTTGTCTGTAACAAAAATTATACTCAGCTGTCCAGATTTTTCTCTTATTTACTCAGTAATCAGTCTCCAATCACCCACCATCTCAGGATCCAGGTGATAACGTCTGCAGTCTATCTCCTCTTCGGCAGAGATGCTTGGCACTACCATGGGAGGCAGGGAAACACATCAAACCTTTTCTCTGAAAATATTTTTGTTATTTCAGAAATAAAGAAACCATGGTGAATACAGTTCTCTCAGGGGAGCTGATACAGAGGACGGATTCCTAGAAAACCAATCTGTTCTTAACAGCCTGCCATTTGATAAGGAATGAGAAGCTGAAGAAACCCTTTGCTCAATCTCTATTTTCTAGCTCTCTGAAATCTTCACACCATTAAAATGCAACGAACTCTTAGATGTACTAGTCTCCAAAGCTGGTCTCTCTAGGTAACAGGCCCTGGAATATTCCCTCAGGTTATCTGTACTTTAACACATTCTTTTACATTAACAACCATGTATATAAAACCAACCTTTTTAAACAGGTATAAAGTTGTAGCAGAGTATGGTGTATGTTTGTCTGGTTCCACATGCAAGTGAATGAGCTGGGCGACTCGTATCCATCTTAAGCCCCTGAGTAGAGACAGGTCCTAGGACTCAAAGGGGCTGAAGAGCAGGCCCTGAGGGAGCTATGGCTGGTATGGTGTGGAGACACTGTGGGTTTCCTGTGCACAGGGTCTTCTGAGAGAAATTCTAATGAGCAGGAAAGGGCTGAAGAAAGGAAGTGAGAGAAATCCAAAGCCAAATGTATCCTTTCAAAAGTTCTTACAAGATGACTTCGGGGCAGGAAAACCAGAACTACATTTCTCTCCTTTCCTTTTTCTCCTTTCATCCAAATGACCCCAGAGGTAGGATCCAAGTACATTATTGGCTAAATGGGCATTGAGGGATTATCTTGGAAACCTTTAATCACCACAAGGGATATTGCTTCCATGGGAAAATATGTTCTAATTTTGAACAACTGATTACCAGATGTCACTCTCCAAAGTAGCTGATTACTTGTTCCTGTGTTCACTTTTACAGGAACTTAAAACAAAATTCAATACATTCAAATTGTGAGGGTTTCTGATTAGGATCATATCTGGATTCCTGACCTCATCAAGCAAATATCTGACCTCTCTTAATTATATGGCACTAAATTCTGAATATGCTATCTCGACAGAAATATTTAAGTTGAATTTTTTTAAAAAAAGTTTTTGATTCCACCAACATAACGTGTCTATGTATTTTCTTTTCTTTTTCTTTTTCTTTTTTTTTTTTTTTTTTGCAGTACTGAGGATAGAACCCAGAAGCATTCTACCTTTGAGCTATACCCTGGCCCTGTTTTTTTTTTCTTTTAATTTTTTTTTATTGGTGCATTATATTAATACAACATATTGGGGTAAAAAACTTGTGTGCACAAACATGTACTAATCGCTGATTTAACCCCTACACAATTCACACCCCATTCCCTCCCCGTCCCTCCCTCCCTTGCTTGGCTTAGTGATTGACTTCGATATGTTTAAGTACATTGTGTGTTTTAGAGATTTTCCTCTTCCCTCCTCCTTTCTCCTCTTTTAGGTTGTCTTGTTTGCTCCTCTATAAGATTTCCTCTTTCAAGAGTTCCTCCTATGACCCATTTCTTCCTAACTCTCACATATTAGGGAAAGCATCTGATTTCTTATTTCTTGTGACTGACTAATCTCACTTAGCATAATGTCCTCCAGTTCCATCCATTTCCCTGAAAATGATGTAATTGAGTTTTTTTTGATGGCTGAGTAAAATTCCATTGTGTATATACCCCACAGTTTTGTAATCCATTCATCTGTTGATGGACATCTTGGCTGGTTCCATAGTTTGGCTATGGTGAATTGTGCAGTTATGAACATAGATACACATGCATTAGTTTGGTAGTTTGTCTTTTCTTTTGGGTAGATACCCAGAAGTGGTATTGCTGGATCAAATGGTAGATTTGTTTTCATTCTTCTGAGGATTCTCCATACTGTTTTCCAAAGTGGTTGCACTAATTTGCAATCCCACCAACAATGTCTTAGAGTTCCCACTTCTCCACACCCTTGCCAGCATCTGTTGTTGTTTGTGTTTTGAATGATTGCCATTCCAGTTGGAGTTAGGTGAAATCTCAGGGTAGTTTTGATTTGCATCTCTCTGATTGCCAGTGATGTTGAGCATTTTTTCATGCATTTATTGGCCATTTGAATTTCTTCTTTTGTGAAGTGTCTATTTAGTTCATTTGCCCATTTTGTTATTGGATGCTTTGTTTTCTTAGTGTTGAGTTTCTTGAGTTCTCTGTATATTCTAGATATAAGTCCTCTATCAGTGGTGTAGGTGGCAAAAATCTTCTCCCATTCTGTTGGCTCTCGATTGAGGTTCTTGATAGTTTCCTTTGCTGAACAGAAGCTCTTCATTTTCATGCAATCCCATGTATTGATTCACCTTTTAATTTGTTGTGCCTTTGGGGTCTTGTTGAGAAAGTGTTTATCTGTGCCTATGTGTTGTAGTGTTGGACCTATGCCCTCTTCAAGGAGCTTCAAGGTCTCTGGTTTGATTTCCAAGTCTTTGATCCATCATGAGTTGACTTTTGTACAGGGTGAAAAAGTGGGATTAATATCCAATTTTCTGCGTATGGTTAACCAGTTTTACCAACACCATTTGTTGAAGAGGCTATCTTTTTTCCAGTGTATGTTTTTGGCCCCTTTGTCAAAAATCAATTGGCTGAAAGTGTGTGGACTTGTTTCTGGGTCTTCTATTCTGCTCCATTGGTCTATATATCTGTTCTTTTGTCTGGCCCTGTTTTTGATTCTTTATTTAGAAAGAGGGTCTCACTGGGTTGCAAAGGACATTTCTAAGTAGCTGAGGCTGTCCTTGAACCGCTATCCTCCTGTCTCAGGCTCCCAAATGCTGGGATTACAAGCATGTACCACCATGCCAGCTATGTGTCTATATTTTGAATAAAATATCCTAAGAATACAATTATAACAAATTCACATTGTGAATTAACTCAATTAGAAATAGAAATACACTTAGGCTAAAATTTCAACAATGTGACCTGTTTTAAGGAGCCTTAAATACCTCACTGAACAGATCTCTACCTTCTCTAATCACACCGACTGAAGCTCTCACCCTGATTTGTCCATTTTTAGAATGGAATGCTTTACTGTGAAAGGGCTCTGAATAGGTAGGGGAAGAAGAACTGAGTTTACTTTCTAATATAATGCATCCAACAGCATCTGTCCTCCTAACTCGGGATGGAAGAAATGATGTATTTGAACACACTGCATATTGTAAAATGCATATAAAGCCCACATATCAGCAGGGACCAAATAACTGAAAAATTTAAGCCATTCTACTCAGGGAAATTTTCTTATCCTGTGACATAAGAAATGAGGATGACAACTTCCAGACAATAGAAAATTTTTATGTTTTGTTATTGCTTTGTTTTATTTTGTTTTTTTTTTCTTTGCTCTTATTTTGGTTTTCTTCTTTTGTAGCTCTCTGCTTTAAAGTTATTTTATTTTCTCTAAAACTGTGTGTGTGTGTGTGTGTGTGTGTGTGTGTGTGTGTGTGTAAAACTTTAGTCTGAGTCCCAAGGAAACAGAGTCTAAAACAAAGTTTTTGTGCCAGCATGATTTAAGGAGTGGATACCAAGGAAGAGGAAGGAGAAGGAGTTAAAGGAGACAGTGAAGGAGGCAGTGAGCAAATACAGGCTCCCAAGATGACTGCCCCACATGATCATCTGATTTCTTGGTGCTTTGGAGAGCACACATGATGCTACTTATCTCTATGATCTCTCCAGCGGGAGAAAAAGAGAAGTATTTCATTGGCTTCCATCTATTAATCAACATTTCCTGCATGGTTATGTTAATGCCCTTCACCGCTGGGTTCCTTATCTGTGGGCACTGAGCATCAACAAGAAAGTGCTAGGGTATTGGCAGTGCCTGAGTGGAAGGGGAGGCACCTAAGTTACAGAGAGAAACACATCAGGATGCTGTGTCTGTAGCAGCAGCCAAGCTCTGTGACTTAAGCCACACCAAAGCAGATGCTTAGGTTTGGGGTAAGACAAGCCCACAAAGAACAAAACCACACCTGGAAGGAAACCACTTAAGTTTTGTTGCCACTTTGCAGGTGTACTTTTGAAATGGGAGGATTTTTTTTATCCTTGTTTTGCAGGGAGATGGGCAGAACTAACAGTAATAGAAATAACTGGAGGTATAGAGTTGATAAAATCTTGATTTATAGTGAGCACTTGGAGTAGTTGCAGATAGAGATAATACTAATTTTCTGAAAATTAGTATTTCTGATATAATACAGGGAGCCACATGAAATAGACTAGTGTAAAGAGGTCAAGAATACAGCAAAGAGTTGAGCTGATGATGTAGACAAAGGCCTCCAGAGGCCAAGATAAGGCAGTTTTAGTCTTGACTAAACTTCAACAAGCTTTAGGACTACAGTAGACTGAAATGTCTGTATTTTGATTGTTTAGGTTAATGGACATGTTTATTTGGTTTAATAGACATATTTATTATTCACTAAATGCCTGCTGAGAGCCTCCTGAAGGCTGGGTTCTGTTCCAGGCTCCAGTCACACAGTAGTTTCTGTCCTCATAGCCCATAAGTTCTATGGGTAATAAGCATGTGTCATGGTTTGGAGTGTCTCTCAAAATTTCGTGTGTTGAAAGAATGCCCCCGCAAAGTAGCATGGTTGAGAGGTGGGGCTTTTAGGCAATCACTGGATCATGAAGGCTCTGGTCACATTAGTGGATTAATTCATTTTATTATTGGGACCTAGTTAAAGGAAGTAGGTCACTTGGAGGCATGCCCTGTAAAGGACTTATTCATTTATTCATTCTCTCTCTCTCTCTCTCTCTCTCTCTCTCTCTCTCTCTCTCTCTCTCCTTCCACCCTGGCTACCATGAGTCAAACAGCTTTCTTCTGCCACTCCCTTATGCCATGATAGAGTCTGTTGACCATGAACTGGACCTCTGAAATTTTGAGTCAAATAAACCTTTCTTTATCTAAGTTGTTCTTATCGGGTATTTTGGCCACAGCAATGAAAATCTAATTAACACTGAATGTCAGAAGGAGAAAGAAGCATGAAGAAAGTGAAGCAGAATACGGGAAGGAGGTATGTGGAACAGGGGCAGGATTGCTATTTGATAAAGGACAACCAAGGAAGCCTCTGCCATGAAATGATATCCTGGCAGAGAGCTAAGAAGTAGGGCGGCAGAGCCATCGAAGCAGAGGGGCCAGAGGATGCCTCTTTGGTATCATTGAGGAGATATTCATTCATGTGATGAGTACATGCACAGGCACACATTCTCCAAGTAAAAGGTTAGGAAACTTCATATGGTTCATTCAATACTGTCTAGATATTCTTAGTTTTAGGGTCGTCATAAGTGTCATAACTATGGGGAGGGAATTGGGGAAGGGCTAAATGAGTGATATGTGCAAACATGCCTCTACCATCTTGTACCCCATTAAGATGTATGACTATGATGTGCTAATAAAAATTAAAATATGTCATAACTATAGACCATTCTTTGTGGTATTCCTCAAAAGAGGCAAGTAAAAATGGTAGACCAATGGACAAGTGCAGTCAAATGACTATGAAAATGTGGCCCATCTGGGCAGGTCCATAGGACTTGCTCATGAATAGGTGTGACAGCCAGATGAGGGGAGAGGGTCCTGGGGGTGGGGCATGAAGCAAGCACAGAATAAGATTTATTTGGGAGGGAAGAACACCCCTACTCATGTTTGACAACTACAAGACTTTTAAGTGAAGACTTGGATCATAATAACTTAAAACCCCTTATTGTTTAAAGAGAGATTGAGTTATAATTCCCCATATGTAAGGTACCTGCTGTTACTGTAACTAGCTAGAGTGGGGCTACAGACTCCTGACATACCAGCAAGGTGGGGGTAGTAGCAGGGCCAGACAGAGAGAACCATTGTGGATGAAGAAGGAAGGTAAAGGATATCACATTTACTTAAGTAACTGTGACCATCACAAGCTTACTCAACCTTTCTCAACATATCCTCCTGCCCTGATGCATAATTGCTTTGCTCATTTCTTAATGCCCAAGCCTTGGAGGTATCTGATATGGCCTTGGAGAAGGTAAGGGATGATGCTCGCTATGTATGAGAATTCCAGGACTATTGGAAGCAGGGGAGCACTAATGATAAACTGACTGTTTTGCATCATGCCAAACCTCGATCACCCAACTTAATTATGAATGCTAAGCATGTGAAAATAAGTAATAAGGCAAAACTCTGGATCAGACAGGTACACGGAGTTGTGCTCAGGAAAAGACCCACAATGGATAGTCTGACAGGTTTGAAGAAGCACTGTAGAGCTTCTGTATTTGCTTGGAGGTCTAGGTTATTTTTCAAGTTTTATAACTTGGCTATAAAAATATATTTGTGACATTTTAAGTCCCAGTTTGAGAGCAAATTTTTATTTTTAAATTCAAACTTATTATTCCAAAGCTCATTCTGGCACCTTTTTAGGGCTTGATGAATTGTTTCAAAGATGTTTATTGCTTTTAAGTCTGTGTTTTATTGCCAAGCTTGTAAGATGTAAACTGCTTTGAATTTTGTTAAGATGGTGAGTGATTAGGCAGTGACATGACTTTAAAACAGAAAACAGCAAAGAGATTTAACTGGATTAAGAGAGAATAGTACATTTTATGTAGTTAGGCTGTTTCTAAGAATTAAAATATGCCTCCTCTGGATATGTTTTTCCATCATGTAATATAATAAGCAAGCTCCAAAAATACCACAGTGTTCTTTAGAAGAAAGGATAACAATTTGTTCTGTGTCAACTGCAACATTGTGTGTTTCAGAAAGCTTTCAGCTGAGATCTCTAAATTCTGAACAAATATTATCTCAATCACCTAATGTCAAATGGAGACTGTCACGGCTGATCATTGATTAGAGCATTAACTCATGAGTCAAATACTCTTGAAATTGGCTCTGTTTCTTAGGACCCAATGTCGAGTGGCTCAGAACATCTGGGTGCTCCTTAGGCCAAGAGCTTATTTAAACTGCCAAATTCAATGTCAAGTATCTGACTGCCTTCCTAAAGAGCAGCTGTATAACTTGATGCCTCGTAGGTTTTCATGATTCTGATTGAAAGTTACAGAAATCAACTAAGGTAAATAAAGTAACTGGAGAAAATTTATTATAAAGAACCTAAGATTTCATGGAACACAAAGGCAGGGATATAGATCTCAGGAAAGACTAGAATGGGAACCTAGCAAGCCACAGAGGACCTGACCACGCTCTTGCTCTGGCTCTTGATTCTGCCTCTACCCATGCTTACCTTTAACTGTTTTCCTTCCCTTCAGACTCATTTTTCTGTTCCTTCACCTCTATGCATAAAGTATCCATCTCCTACTGCTTTGTTTATGTTTTAATTGTTGACTCCCAAAAGACTACTTCTGTTCCTCTGTATTGGTAATCAATTGCTGTGTAACAAATGATACCAAAAGTTAGTGGCTGAAAGAAACAAACATTATCTCATGTGTTTTGTGGGGACAGAAGGTCAGTTGTGGCTTATCCAGTGCCCCTTACTCAAAACCTCAGAGTTGCAGTGGAGAATCACGGCTGCAGTCTCCCCTGAGGGAGGATATGCTTCAAGCTCATTCATGTGGGTGGTGGGTGATGGCAGGATTCTGTTCCTCGTGGGTTGTTGGGCTCATTGGCTATTGACCTCCCCCAATTCTCTGCAACATGGCCTTCTCCATAGGATCACTCAGAATGTATACATTGGCTCCATCAGATTGGGCACGTAATGGAGATCAAGAGGAAAAAGGCAAGACAGAAGTCTCTGTCTTTGTGAAACATAATCTCAGAAGCGCTATCTCATCACCTTTGCCTCTTCCACTGTGCTAGGGGTAAGATACTCAGTCCACATTTGAGTATATAATTACAGTAGATGGAGGACACTGGGGGCCTTTTCAGAGGTGGCCTGCCATGTATTCTCTCCCTTTATCTTTTTGTATTCTCTCCCTTTATCTTTCCCAATTCCAAATCCATGGGCAAAGACCTCTACCTAACCCAATTTGGGTGAGGTGTTTATTGTTCCAGTCAGCTATACAGTGGCCCAGAATCATGTGAACACAGCATGCATGCAGGTGGTAGCAGTGTGGAAAGACAACAAGGATCATCAAGAAAGGTGTGAAAAGAGTGTGAATCAGAGCAATACACTCCCCAATGTGACCACAACCAACTAACTCAACCTTTCTTTCTTTTTTTTTTTTTTTCTTTTTTTTTTGTGATACTGGGGATAGAACTCAGGGCATTTTACTTCTAAGTTATACACTTAGCCCTATTTTTTATTCTTTATTTTGAAACAGGGTCTCACTGAGTTGTAAAGGGCCTCACTAAGTAGTAACTGAGACTGTCTGCAAACCGTGCTCAATCGCAGGTGGTGCATATGTGACACATGTGAATATCTAAAGCTTTTGGATGTGGGTTTGAATTAATATCCTAGAATATAAGTCACTGAGTAGTTCTTCTATAACCTCTTTTTCTGACTGAGCTTGTCCCAGTTCTAGAGGCAATGAGAAATGGACATTACATGCAGTCAACTGCTTGTGTAGCCATGAAAAGATCTCTGAAGTTTAGTTCCTCCAAGGTAGATGGGATAATTCTGTGTCAAGTTCATTGTGATGATTAAATAAAATTATTCTACATAAGCCTTCATGAAATGCCCCAGATATGCCAAGAATTCAATACATGGTTATTTGTTCATTATTATCATTATTTGAAACTAGTTTGGTCTGTTGGTATAACTGGAGAAAAAGATTATTAATGTTTAGAAGATATGGAAATAAAATGAATTGAGAGAACACATAATTAAAAAATTAAAACCATCCTTTAATCTTATAATTAAACAGAACTAGTTTTTGGAATAGATGGATTTACATATGGACAAATAGACAACTGTCTAGAAGATCCCACTCATCTCCTCTGCCATTCACACTGTCTTAAGTAGAGCCTAAAAATCCTACCATGGTAGCTAATTTTAGGCTATTCATAGAAGGTTGCACTTGAAACCAATATGCCTATTTTTAAAGGAATGAGAGAACAAAGGACATTGCCCTGACCTCATAAAAAATAATCCAGTGTCATTTTGGTCCTGAAAGCTGAGTTCCTTCAAAGGAAGGCATTCTTGGCAGTGATATTGGATAGTGGGTAAAGAATGTTGATCAAGGGTCATGTTTTATGCTTTCTATAGTTAGGCATATGACCCCTGCTATTTAAGGGTTTGCCTTGTCTGGGGGTGAAGGAGGTATACAATTAATATTAGCTCTGTGGTGCCTGCCCTAGACCTACTTGATCTATGATGTCTCTCCAGGCCTGCCTGTCATATTAGCCAGTAGTATGATACCTACCAATAAAGTTTGTTATCCTTTTGCCCAAATTGATAACCATCACTATCAATCCTTATCAGTGAGTGAGGTCAACCTCAATCATCCAATCCTAGTCAAGGTGGTCCAGATCAGAATAGCCTAGGAAACCCAGAGACTCATGAGACCACTGATATAGATTCCTTGCCACTGAGGAGGGAACTAAGCTATTATGCATATTCATTCTCCTCTCCTCCCCTCCCTCCTCTTCCCTCCCCTCTCCTCCTCTCTCCTCCCCTCCCCTCCCCTCCCCTCCCCTTCCCCTCCCCTCCCCTCCCCTCCCCTCCCCTCCCCTCCCCTCCCCTCCTCTCTTCTCTTCTCTTCTCTTCTCTTCTCTTCTCTTCTCTTCTCTTCTCTTCTCTCTCCCTCTTTCTGTCCCTTACCAAGTAGAGATATCTCTAAGTTATTTTGGTTTGTTAGGGAAAGATAAGCCAAATGCCAGAGTTAGGACCTGAATTCTCAATAGCTGCCTTTTTTTTTTTAAGACTGATATTTGAAATCACATTTACTTAAAAGGGTTTTTATGCAAGAAGATGAAATCCGTTCTGGACCCACAGATGTTGAAGAAATATAAGGTAATTTTATCAGAGCTGGGATTTAATTCTCTAGAAACCATAATCAAACTCTTAGATGCTAAACTCTGAGAACAAAAGATGCAACCTGTGTCTATGAGTAATGTGACCCATTTGAGGACAAATTGTGGTCATAGAGCATAACACGTACATCCAAGAGGAGCCTCTGAGCCTCCATTCATAGAATAAAGGTGGAGTGGGAACTCTTCTCTTCCTCAAAGAGTATATGGGCTGGGTTTTAGGCAACTGCAGATAGTGATAATGAAACTCAGAGCATAATTGTCCAATGGACAGAATGGACTTTGGACCACAAGTGAAGTCTGAAGCTATAGATTTAGGAATAATTAGAACAAAGTAAAACATATTAGCTTTGTTAATGGGGAACTTCCTTGTTAAGCAAAAATTTAGAAAGAAAGATCAGAGGGCCCAAGATGTATGAAAAGAGTGTGGATTCTCTAGAGAAAATAAGAAGGAAGTGATTAAAAGGCCTCTAGGTTCTGAGTTTCTTGAGGAAAAATCCATATCTTACATAGTGTCTCCAATTACTCTACTTCATTTTGAACTAAAAAGCAAAGAATGAGATGAAGTAAAGAGAATGAGGGGAACATATTATCTCAGAAGGCAAAGGATAAGAAGGCTTCGTACTCATAAAACAATAACAAGTAACATGTATTGCATGTATACCATGGCCTGATACTGTGCTGGGCTCTTCTTAATGCTTATTTTGTTTCCTACTCAAAATGATCATATGAAATAGATATTATCTCACTCTGATTTATAAGTGATAAAACCACAGCACAGAAGGTCAAGGATATTGGCACAGTTTTCACAAAGACCATGGTGGTAAATAAAAAAATTTAAAGGATAATTTCAATTGCAGAATTTATTGTTCAGCTTCCCTATATAGGATTGATAAAATGTGTGCGTGTGTGTGTTTGTGTGTGTGTGTGTGTGTGTGTGTGTGTATAAATGTTGAGATCAGTAGGTAATGATAAGTGAAAGAGGACTTGGAAGAGATAATTAAATCTGGTCAGAAGAGATGATTAGTTATATCATGGAGAGAATAGTAGAACTTTAGTAGTAGAAGAAATTGGTTCATAAGGAATTAGTAGTCAGGAAATGTAAGTTAAAAGTTTAAGCTGTGAGTTCAGAGAGTCAAGTGATAGAAGGAAGGACAGAATTTAAATACAAATTGAATGGAGTAATGATTTGTAGTGAAGCTTTGGTTATATATTGGGGGGAGGCTGAGACAATTTGTTTATGTCTATCAGGAAAATAGAACTCAGTAGTAAAGGCAGCAAAAGAGACAAGAAAGTAAATGAATGGTAGTGGGAAGGCAGAAACTTTTGAAAATGCTTTGCAAAAAGTGAGATCAGGAGCTGAGGATTATAATAATACAGTAGAATAATCTGGCACAGGTTAGCATGAGCTAATGATTCCAGAGCAAATCTATCTCAGGTGTCAGGTCTGCTGTGTTGCTTACCTTTCTTCAGATTATCACAGATTCTGGGACAACAAGACGACACAGCGAGAAAGTGATTGTCCTGTCAATTCCACTGAAGTCACATGGGTGAACTTGTTGGTTCTCACATTCAACAGGTGGGCTCTGGCTCTGGCTCTGGCCTCAGGATTTTTTATACATGGTTTCCTCTACTTGCTCTGTCTCTCGTGCTTCCTCAAAGTTCATCTGGCCTGGTTCCTCATTTAACTCTGGAGTTTAATTTGGAAGGTTTCTGTAGCCATCCTACCTAAAAATTGGACTCTTCTTACAAAGTCTTATTTTTCTCCTAAATGCTCATCACCATCTATCATTTATTTATTTACTTATTTATTTATTATTGTGCAATCATTTGTCTCTTCTCATAGGAAACCACCCTCCACGAAAGCTGAGATGTTTAATGCCCTAGCTCTAAACCTGGAACAATGCCTGGGCATAATGATATTTAATAGACGATTGTTAAATGAATGGGTATATAAAGGTAAAAGTTTAGAAAGTGAGTGGTGATGGAGGTGGAGAAGCTTCCTGATTACATTCATAGCCCACGCAAAACAGCACTGTTCATTCATCTCCACTTTCTACTGTGCATGCAACGAAGAATAGTTAAGAGGGTCAAGAGAAGGTTGGAGGCAGTTGAAGGCATCCAGAACAGTTGTGGTTTAGATAGTTTTACAAATAAGAACGGACATTAGGATTTCTGAGGCAGGATTACATTGTTACTGAAACAAATGGAGGAGTTGAGCGTTGCAAGTTGAGGACTGGTTTATGGAGAACAGAAGACTTCAGTATTATAACAGAGTGGGGGAGGAGGGGATAGTGGTCTATTTGCTTGAAACAGCATCATGGGTCAGTATTCCCCAGTATCTTCATTCTCTGCATTTCATGAAATTATTTCACGGAGAAAAGAAAAAGTCGGAAACTCACAATAGCCTTGGGAATTAAGAAAAGCAGCCAACTATTTGTAAGCTTTGTAGAATTTGTATGATCTATAGCCCTGATGAAGTTGGATTGCAAATTACAACTAGTGGTCAATTCATGTATCACTGATAAAAGTAAATCGCTTCTTCCCATTTCCTCCTGTAAGCACAGAGATGCAGGATTTGCAGCAACAAACAAAATCAAGCACTCTCTCTCTCCAAGGGACTAACTGCTTTGACAGATGACCCGTCTCTGTACCAGCTTCCTCTAATGCTAGCCCAAAGGCTCCATGACCCTTTTCCTCAACAATTATCTATCATTGTTCATTGGTATTCACTATGATTCAGGAACCTGGAGGTGAGCACATTAAATCTTTTTAATGTAAAATGTCCCAGGAAACACTCTGTGATCTTCCATGTGATAGATCTAATCATAGAATTACAGACTGCCAAGAGGAAAATTAGAAGTTGTTGTGCTCAGGATATCTATAATCAAAGAAAACCTCCTATCACCTTTGATGACCACTACTTCCTGATTGTACAACATGGGACAGATTTAACCTCTCTGTTCTTTACTATCCTTGCATTTAAAATAGGAAAACCATAATACCGCTTATACTAAGGCTGGTTTAAAAAATAAAATAAAACCGGGTGTGGTGGCACACACTTGTAATCCCAGCATTTGGGAGGCTGGGACCAGAGGATCGCAGTTCATGGACAGTCTCAGCTACTTAGTGAGGCCCTTTGCAACTCAGTGAGACCCGGTTTCAAAATAAAGAATAAAAAAATGGGGCAGGGAGTGTAGCTCGAAGGTAGCATGCCCCTGGGTTCCACCCCCAGACCCGCAAAAAATAAAATAAAATAAAATAAAAATAAATAAATAAAACAATACAAAAAAAGAATTTTTCATAGAAACTAAGCATGGTTTATGTTCAATAAATGTTGATATATACTCAATGAATATAAGGAATTGCTCCCAAGAACATTTTTTTTTATAACCAGGAAACTGGGGCATGCAGACAGAACATTCACTTTTAATTTAGCTAAGATACAGTAGGAGTGAACATTGGTCTAGCGCTGTAACCATTCAAGGGTCTCAGACAGGGATTTTGCTTAAACCCAAATTAAAAGCAAAGGGGCCAAAAAAGTCAAGATGAGAACAAGGAAAGGTATTCAGAAGTGATGCTTTGGCTATGCATAGGATTTAGAGCACTTTCTCAAGGTACAGTAATGGACAAAATTATCATCAAGAAAATAAAAATATTTACAGATGAGAACATTATCCTGAAAATTCAGAATGTGTAGTTTTAAAATTGAAAAATATTAGAAAAAATTCAATTTGTTTTCTCATCAAGCTGTAGAAAAGTATGATATCCCTGAAATAAGAGCACATGATTGCCATCTAGATAAAATCAAGACTATCCTCCAAGACAACCTGGATTTGAGGCATTAGATCAAAACAGAGGTTTCTGGATGCCAGGCCAGGTTTAAAGGAGAAAATGATTAGCTTAGCAGGCACAGAGCATGCATTGATAGAGGTCCAGTAAGACCTACGGAAACCTGTTCAAGGAAGTCAGCGTGGAGAAGGTGGGCAGATGCTGGACTCAGAGTTCATGTAGAACAGGAAGAAGGGTGAGCTGAAGGGCTTGGTGTCAGTGCTCCCCAAGGAACCTGCCTGGGGATGAAGCTCTGACCTCATATAGTCTGTAAGAAGCCACCTGAGAGGCTCTGAGCTGGTTGAGAGAAGGATGGAAATGTAAAGTGAGATGAAAAGGAAAGAATAAAAGAAAAATTTAAAAGTATAACCACAGAATTATAGCTAAATCCACCTCCAGACACATCCTAGCTCTGCTATTGCATGCAGCTTTTGGAGAAATCACTTGCTTTTTGCTGATTCTCAGGAATAACAAATATCATAGCTAAAATCTTTTCTTAAGCTCACAAAAATTCATTATTTACCCAACATTTTTATGTAGGGTTAAGGTTTGTCTTGGATTATAGGTCCACTGGTTAGAATCCTTCATCTTTCTTATAAAAACAGCATCCAAGATGATTGCCAGTAAATTCTTATTTTTGTTTTTATTTTTAAATGGATTGACATGAGCTTATATACAGACTTCTTCTAGATCTTTATTGCCATTTCTGTTATCTCTACTCCTCTTATAGTTGGCTGGCCCATAACTAATTTGATTACTTTTTTTCCGCGGTACTAGGGATTGATCTCAGAGGCATTCTACTTCCAATTTCACTTAGACCTATGTTATTTTTATTCTTTATTTTGAAACAGGGTCTCACTAAGTTGTGGAGGGCCTCACTAAGTAGTTAACGCTGACCATGAACCTGTGATCATCCTGTCTCATTCTCCCAAATACTGGGATTACAAGTATGCACCACCATGTTCAGCTTTTTTTTTTTTTTTTTTTTGTAATTTTAGTTACTTGATTTCCAGATGAGTCCTTCCAAATCACTCAATTTAGTTTTCACTGAAAGAACAGTCTTATCTTTTTACTCTGTTCATTGATATGTTAATTACTAATCTTTACATTACCTAATTATAATTGCAAATGATGTTTGCTAAGCAGAGAACTCCAATGACAAAATGACAAGAGGAGAGGTCAATAAACATTGGGTGAAGTCAGGTGTGGTGGCACAAGCTTGTAATCCCAACATTTGGGAGGCTGAGACAGGAGGATCACAGTTCACGGACAGCCTCAGCTATATAGTGAGGCCCTTTGCAACTCAGTGTCCCTTTTAAAAAATAAAGAATAAAAAATAGGGCTAGGGGTGTAGTTTGAAAGTAGAATGCCCCTGGGTTCCATCCTCAATATTGGAAAATAAATAAATAAATAAATATAAAAAATAAACATTGGGCATTTTCCAGCTGGCCCTGGAAATCTGACCATACATAGGACAGAGAACAAAGGTAATTTTATAAATCTATTCACAAAGGAATATTGAGAATGCTTCTAATGAAGCTCATAAAAGGACCATAGAAATTTAAGAAAAAGGAAAAACTAAAGATTTATCAAATGGCATATGCCTGGTGAAAGTTAGTTTTCTTCTTTTTCTACAGATGTTTCCTATCCTCGATCACTCTCTTACAGTATGATGGCCCCCATACAAGGAAATCATCTTGTAGTTAAGTCTTTAGAACTGTAAAGTAAATTTGTAATTCCTTCATGCCTCCTACCCTGTTGCCTTAAGATGGATTCCCCCTATGTTAACCTCTTTGATAGTCCTGCTCAGTAGGTTTTCTTTCCTGTGCTCAAGGGCCATCTTGATACCCATAATCTTGATGATGCAGGCTAATCTTGGGGAGCACTCACATCAGGCTTTCAAGAACAAATTGCTGTGTGTGTTACTCTTTAAAGGCTAAGAGCATTTGGAGTGTCATGTGATTTTGTTTCAGGCCTATGAAGATATTTATATTTGATCTTGATGTTATATAATGATTTAAATTTGCAAGAATCCAAATAGGATAAAGTATCCAATTGTGTATTGGGTGTGGGTGTGCAAAGATAACATTGGAGAAAAGTCATGCTCTTCATTTATAAATTACTTTTATTTAAAAATCACTTTTTTATACTGACTCAACAAAAGAAAGCAAATGTTAGGTAGGCTATTTCTGATAAGTTTGATTTTTCTTTTTCTGGCTCAGCAGGACATGAATTGCATGCACTCTGAATGCACTCTTCTGCCAGGGAGTTTCCTCTCTGATAGTTTGGACAGAGAGAAAAAATATTGACATCCAGTACAGCTGTTCACCACTTGTTTTGGTGCTTAGAGAAAAAGGAAAATATTGTTCCTCCAACTCAGAGAACTATGTTGGAGAATGTGTTACTATGAGGCCAGAAAGCTCCCTATTTTCTATGCCTATATTTTGTCACTATTTATTCCTGATTATACTGTTTTTCAGATTCTTTATGCAAGAGGTCTGGCTACTCAATGAAGGGTAATACTGTTTCCAAAGCCCCAGAAAGACGTATTTTAAGTTAGAAAGGGAGAACTAACACCTGTTCTTCTTCTTCTAAGCCACTGAAGGAAATTAGGGACAAGTTCAGAGGAGGCCACCATCTCCTGGAGTGGGAAAGAGCATATTCCACCCAAAGTGCTTGAATAAAGGATAGAGGGGTTTGTACAAATGTTTTCTCTCCATGCATATCAGCAGGAGAATTTTATGTGTTTCTACTTGGTGTAAGCAAGCTCTCCTGCAAGACATTTTAGAGATTTTTTTTTTCCTGGAAAAACAATAGGCTGCCTGAAAAGATAAAAGGAAGAAAAGGAAATTAGTTTTCTAGTCCCCAAATGCAAATTTCATTTCTGATGCATTCTCCATATATTTGGTTAGGAACTTGGGAGGCCAAACTCTATTCTTTTCCCCCACAGACCTGAGGTCCCAGGAAAGACTTGTTGGTCATAGGATGAAATCTCATAGTAGCACATAGCACTTTATAAAAGTTGTGGGTTTTACAACATATAAACAAAACACCAGATATTTTCGTGAAGAATCTGGCTTATGAGTAAATAACAGAGCCTTCTAAGTAATTTTTAACTTCATGGGCAGAAACCCATTATGTTTCAGCCCAAGTTTGTTTGGTTGTTTAGTTCTTGGAAACTACATCACCTTAAAGAGAGTAGGTTAAAGATGAAGTCAAACATATACCCTAGATTGGCTGAAAATAAATATAATTTTTATAGATCTGGAAAAATCCACTTTGGTCTCAGTTTTGTGTGATGCAATTGTCTTTTTTTCTGGACTTTTCCCAGAAACAAGCCACCTTTTAATCTCAAAGCACCTCAGGAATTTATGGGGATGTACTATTCTCTGAGTCCCATTTAAGTGAAGACAGATGCGAGCAAACATGATGACCTTAGCATGGTTTGACTTTAAAGATCAGTTAACTTTCTATCTTGGTAAGCTCACTTTGTTTTTCTTTTACTGTTATTAAACAGATTTTATGCTTGTAATAATGGATATAGGTTCCATCCTGCATGGGATTAGAAATTTGAGTGCAAGATTATAATGTTCTGAACCATAACGCTTCTAAGTAAAAACAATTCTGATTTCTTTCAGAAGAATTAGCAGAAGGGACCTGTGTTCTGCAGATTTCTTCAGTATCTTCAAGTTATACAGAATATCTCCAGTCTAATTTTTAACAAAATATATAACCAATGTGAAATACATCTAATTTTAGATTACCTAAAATTACAAGATGGTTAATACTTCTGTTCATGACCTGCTATCCTAAAATCAGAGTACCTTTATTTCAAAAGTTTATTTTTAAGTTTGATTTTGGAACTGTGATATTTTTTTGAATATGTAGTTTTTAAATAACTGCTTATATATTTAAATATATTTATTGCAATAAAATAGGATGCATCTAGGAGGAAGCTAAAACCTACATAATCTCATCTCCTCATAGTGTCAGGAAGGGTTGACCATATTAATAGCTTTCTAATTTAATTATGTTAACATTGTAAAGACTCCATGGTATCTTTATTATTAAACTATCTTTAAGGTACTTCGTAAACCTTAAAGATAAAATAACCTGTAGATCTCTCTACATGAACTTCAAGTCTATTTTTATTATTAAACTTATTATATAAACTATAAACATAGAATAACCTGCAGATTTCCCTACATAAACTCCAAATCTATAAGTTTATTGACCTTGAATCTTATTTTGCATTCATTGTGGGTTTATTGTTTTTGAATAAAACACACTCAAAGCTGTATTAAAATAAACCTGAAAGGATTTGAAAGACCCTCATTTTATCTACCCAGCTGGTCTCCTCTTTTTGTTGTGTTAGAGGCAGGTACAGTAAACAGAATTTTCACTTTGACACATGACCAACTAAAGAATATGATTTTTGGTATTAGTGTTTCATTCCTAGTCTTTTCCAGATGCACTAAAACTAACTCCTCCATTTTACACCCAGCAAGTGTGGCACTTATTGATAAAGTGAAGTGTCTATGGATATTGATGATCACTTGATGGGGTGGGAGAGACCAATTGCATCTTGGCCTGTGCATTGCCCTACAAGAAGCACAGAGACCACCAGATTGTCAGGTGGTAGAGCAGTTGAGGTCAGCTGGAAACATGGGAAATTGCAATTTAGATGTAAATGAAATATATCTGAGAAATAGATGTTGAGAAATTCAGTAGAGTGTATCAGCCCTGAACACCTTTGCTTCAGTGTTTTCATCAATAATTTTAAGGTTCAGTTCTATTATCACTTATTAGTTGGTAATTATTTTTACTCCCAATAAAACATGTTGACAGGAAAGAACCAAAAGAAAAACAAAACTGCGCTTTTAGTTAAATACTAATTTTCTATTTCCCAATGATATTGATAAATAAATCTTTGATTTGCATGGAATTTTTGTGAGCATTTACTGTTATGGGTACCAGAAGGACATAACTAACCACACTGAAAATTAGAAGATACAGATTTGCTAAAGAAGCAGAATTACATTCTTTAAAAAATAGTAGTTATTAAAAATAGTCAAAGATGCAATTTAATATGAACAGTATCACAAAGTAGTATATTTAATTTTAATTATATGACTTTTTTAGATCAAATGATTATTCCTCTAAACTTATTCACTTGTTTTAGAGCCTATGATTTCCTGTGTATGTATTGGAAGGTAAAAGAGAGCAGAGGGCTCTGATTCAGGAAAGTAGGTTGACTGTTCATGGGTTCTTGTTTCCTCATTCGTCTTTTCTTTCTCTCTGGAAGATTTTTGAGTTTTTCCTTTGTCTTTTGTATTCTTAAATGTTGCCATAATGTGTCCAAATCTTGTTTCTTCTTAAGGTACTTAAAAGCCCTTTCACAATGAAGTTTTCATCTTTCTTTAATTCTAAGAAAGTTAGGCTCATAATTCTTTTTTAATTTTTAATTAATTTATTTTTATATTTTTATTTTTGTGCTTTTATTTGTGTATTATAGTCTCACATCATAATGTAAATCATGTTGACAATGACATAAATGTACATGCTCTTGGTTCCCCCCTATTTCTTTCCTTCCCAATACAGAGTATTCAGATTGACGCTGGTATCTCTTCACATGAATACACATAGTCTATGGTAGAATTTCTATTAATGAACCTAAGTCTTCCTCCACCCCTACCCTGAGATCTCCTCACTGGCTCCCTTGAGGTTTTTCATTATCATCTAGAGTCTCTCTTGTATCCCAACTACTCCCTATCCTGCATATATTAAAGAAAACAAATAACCCTTCACTCTCTGTGATTGGCTAATCTTACTTAACATGTTCTCCAGGTCCCTCCATTTTCTTATGAATGCCAAGGAAAGAATCAGAATTATAGGCTCATAATTCATTTCAATACTTTCTCCTTTCTTTTTTTCCCCTTCTAAGGGCTTTTGGTTGATGGCATTTTTATTGTCAAATTTTATCTCTCTTTTATATTATTTTATATCCTATAAGTGTTTATTCTTTACTGGTGATTACTGGCATAATGTTATCTTTCTGACTTATATTCCTTTTACATAGAATTTATATCACTACTTAATTCATCAATTGTATTCCTTTTTGCCTATTATTGTATTCACATCTATTATTTTCTTTCAACTTTTTAATATTTTCTGTGAATGTAACAATGAATAATATATAGCCTTCTTCTGAAAGATTGAAATTTGTAATTGTTTTTTGCCATACATTGCTAGCACAGAATTCTTAAAATCCTTATAATTTCCTAAACAAAATAATGCTAAGTACATCTTTGTTCTGATATTTGATCTTTGCTCCTGGCTTCAGACAAGGAGATGGTAATACTTTAAAATGTCTGGGTGAATGTCTTTTGTTCATATGTGGCAGTCGTTGGTAGGTTCCCAGATGGGAGCTGGTCAACAGAAGTATCAAGCCGTAATTAGAAGCTTGGAAATAACTGTCCCTTCCCCACACTTTGCAGGAAGGGGACAGGGACATGGGCCATAATTGCTCATGCCTCTGTGATGAAAAATTTATAAAAACAAACAGACAAACAAACAGAAAGAAAACCTGAACATAAAGGGTTCAAAGAGCTTCCAGGCTGGTAAATATTTGGAAGTTATTTGGTGGTGCACCTTGAGAGACCTGGAAGCCCTGAACCCTTTCTCCACAACTTGCCCTATGTGTTTCTTCTATCTGGCTATTCATTTGAATCCTTCTATAATAAACAGATAAACATAGGCAAACCCAGTTTCTCTGAGTTCTGAAAAGCATCAAATCCAAGAAGGGGATTTAGGAAACCTCTGATTTATAGATGGTCAGGCACAAGTACAAGTAAAGCAACCAGGGGATTGTAGTGGACATCTGAAGCAGGAGGGGGGCAGCCTTGTGTGATTGAACCCTCCCAACTGGAATCTGTGTTAACTCCAGCTAGTGTTAGAATTGAGTTCCATTTTGGTACACCAAGTTGGCTTTGAAGAATTGATTGGCATGTGGAACAAAAGTCTCACACATCTGGTCACAGTAATGTTCTATATTGAGAGTCTAGAAGATATAAACAGTTTCTTTCATTCCTTACATAGTCTAATTTAGGACTTCAATGATTCCTTTGTATTTTTATATTTATTTATTTGGGTACTGGGGATTGATGGAACTCAGGAACATTCTATCTCTGAGCTAAAACCCCATCCCTGTTTTGTTTTGTTTTGTTTGAAACAGGGTTTTGTTAGGTTGCTGAGAGTCTAGCTATGTTCTTGATACTGTTCTCAAACCTGTGATTCTCCTATCTCAGCCTCCAAATACTGGGATTATAGTTATGTGCTACCATGCCTAGATCATCATTCCATTTCAATTCTTATTATCTTTTTTCTGTCCTTTATTATCTATTCTTAAATAGAATCCTTTGTTTACTATGTGCAGTAGGTTGATTTGTGTGCCTCCAAAAAGTATCTACAAGTCATGGTACCTGGTACTCATCAATGTGAATTTACTTAGAAGTAAATTCTTTATAGATGTGATTAAGATCTGACTGGATTAGTGTGGACACTAAATATAATGGCTGGTGGTTTTATGAGAGACAAGATAGGGAGATGTGGATACATAGAGAGAGGAGACATAAAGGAAGAAGACTATGTGAAGATGGAGGCAGAAACTGCATTAATTGCATAGATGGTGATGGTGATGATGATGATCACCATTCTGTGACTAAGATAATCTGACTAGAACAATTTAGAGGAAGAAAAGTTTGGTTTTTTTTTGGATCAGAGTTTCCCAGGTTCAGTCCACGGTTGGCTGGAACCAACACTTATGGTGGCAGAACATGGCAGAAGAAAGAAGTTCAGCAGATGAGAAGCAGAAAGAGAGAAAGCAAGAGCCTAGGGACATCTATAATCCCCAGGGCCATGCCCCGAGTGACCCATCTCCTCTAGTCACGCTCCACCTGCCATATAGTTACGACCTAGTAAGTCGATTCAATTTAACAGCCCATCAGTGGACTGATCCACTGATGAGGTTAGAGTCCTCATTTACAATCTATATTACCAATACATGAGCTTTTCTGAGGAACATTTCCTAGCCAAATCGTAAGAGTTATGCATTTACAAACTAAGTGAAGCTAAAGATTTTCAGAAGTTACCAGAAACAAGGAGGAATTCTTCCCTAAAGCTTTCAGTAGGAATATGGCCCTGCCAAGATTTTATTTTGACTTCTAGCCCCCAGAATTCTGAATAGATTGTTTTAAGCCACGTGCTATAATTTGTTATGGAAGGAGTTTTTAGTAGTCAAAAGCTTTTCCAAACATACACACATCTCAAATTTCAGCATGCTTGTGGATGAACAGTGCTTCTTCATTTCTCATTTCTCCATGGAGAGGAATTTTATTACATCCACAAACCTCATCAAAACATAGGCTTTGATTTGTATTAAAGTTTATTTCAAATCCCAAATTTCTTTCACATTAATGTTTTTGTTGTTTGTTTGTTTTTGTTTTTATTTTAAGTGTCCTCTTGGCTTTCAGCAACTTTTCTAGAACTGTATCCAAAGGAGCAGATAATTGTGACTCTTTGCTAGATCGTGGGCAACAAAGGAGTGAGGTTGATTTGAGTGTCTGATTGAGGTAGAGCCTCAGCATCTAGCATACTCTCTTATACCCTGTCCTGTCTGTATAAGACAGTGTGCTCATAAAGCAGTTGTTGAATTGAAAAAATAAGACAGTGTGCTTGGAAAACAATTGTTGAATTGAAAGTAAGATATTGCTATACTCACCAGAGTGTAAAAGTATATGTGTCTTTTTCTAATTACTGAGATATGATTTTCCTTTTTCAAACACCATTATGCAATATAATATCCTTCAATATGCATACCATGGAGTACCTGAAGACTCTATAGAAGAGATTAGATGTTTCTTTTTGTCCTCTGTGAAGTTGCAATCATCAAATATAATAATAGAACATTCAAAATAGCTTAAATAATTTATAGTTTATAACATTTTATTCATATTATTTGCTGTTATAAATGATTTGTGGGTTATTTATCATATCTTCTTATTATCAAATGTCTATCTATCTGTGGAAACTAAGATTTATTTATTATTATTTATTTTTTAAATTTATTTTTATTGGTGCATTGTAATCATACATCACATTGGAATACAAGACTTGAGAGGATATACAAGCACATATCATCCAATTAGCCCTCATCCAGTCCCCATCCCATTCCCTCCCCCTCCCTCAATCCCATGCTTGTTTGGTGATTAACTTTGATACATATGTTTATGTACCTCCTGCTTTTCAAAGAGGCTCCATTCTCCCCTATTCCATACCCTCTGATTGGTCACCTTAATTGCTTCATTATAGGGCCCTTTCAATAGCTCGACCACTTCCTGTTGCCCCTTCCTCCTAGTTATTGCTGATTAGGGGAAGCATCTGGTTTTAATTTTCTGCAGTATTTCTCTGTGCATGCCATGTTGCAAATACCGATCCCACTCTTGACGGCCCTAGTTGTGGCCTGGTTACCTGGTGGACTGATCCAGACCTCGCTGGCTCAAGCAGCGGCCTTGCCTCATGGAATGCCCCGATTCTGGTCTCGCTGGCCCCGACACTGGCCAAACCCCTCAGCTGGCTCCGACCCCGACCTTGGAGGCCCCAGGTCCGGCCTTCCTCACGGCAGGCTCCGATGCTAGCTGATGGCCCCAACATCGGCCTAACCCCTCGGCAGGCTTCGATCCAGGCCTCGGAGGCCTCAGTAGCGGCCTTGCTTCACAGAAGGCTCCAATGCCGACCGCTGGCCCCCACACTGGCCTAACCCCTCGGCAGGCTCCTATACCAGCCTCCGAGACCCCGGCACCGGCCTTGCCTCGCAGCAGGCTCCGATCCCGGCCTCGCTGGTCCCGGCACTGGCCTAACCCCTCAGCAGGCTCTGATCCCGGCCTCAGAGGCCTCAGCACCGGCCTTGCCTCATGGCAGGCTCCGATCCCGGCCACACTGGCCTCAGCACCAGCCTAACCCCTCGGCAGGCTCCGATCCCAGCCTCGGAGACCTCAATAGCGGCCTTGCCTCACAGAAGGCTCCGATGCCAGCCGCTGGCCCCGGCACCGGCCTAACCCCTCAGCAGGCTCTGATACCAGCCTCGGAGGCCCCAGCGCTGGCCTTGCCTCACGGCAGGCTCCAATCCCAGCCTCGCTGGCCCCGTCACCGGCCTAACCCCTCAGCAGGCTCCAATCCTGGCCTCGGAGGTCCAAGCACCGGCCTTGCCTCACAGCAGGTTCTGATTCTGGCCTCACTGGCCCTAGCACCATCCTAACTCCTCGGCAGGTTCTGGCCCCGGCCTCGGGGCCCCAACACTGGCCTTGCCTCACGGCAGTCTCCAATACTGGCCGCTGGCCCCAGCACTGGCCTAACCCCTCGGCAGGCTCTGATCCCGGCCTCGGAGGCCCCAGCACCAGCCTTGCCTCACAGTAAACTCTGATCCCAGCCTTGCTGGCCCCCAGCACCGGCCTAACCCCTAGGCAGGCTCCGATCCCAGCCTCTAAGACCCCAGCACCAGCCTTGCCTCATTGGAGGCTCCAATTCCAGCCTCACTGGCCCCAGCACCAGCCTAACCCCTCGGCAGGCTCCGATCCCAGCCTTGGAGGCCCCAATAGAGGCCTTGCCTCACGGCAGGCCCCGATGTCAACCATTGGCCCCAGCACCGGCCTAACCCCTCAGCAGGCTCTGATCCTGGCCTCGGAGGCCCCAGTACTGGCCTTGCCTCACAGAAGGCTCCAATTCCAGCCTTGTTGGCCCCGGCACCAGCCTAACCCCTCAGCAGGCTCTGATCCCGGCCTCGAAGGCCCCAGCACCGGCCTTGCTTCACGGCATGATCTGATCCCGGCTTCACTGGCCCCAGCACCGGCCTAACCACTCAGCAGGCTCTGATCCCGGCCTCGGAGGCTCCAGCACCAGCCTTGCCTCATGACAGGCTCCAATCCCAGCTTTTCTGTGTCCGTCGCCTGCTTCATCCCTCAGCAGGCTCTAATACGAGCACCCTCTTTGCCCAACCATTTGTCCCACATTCTCGAGGGTGCGTGGTGGTAGCATTCTGCCTCTGGGGTCATTACTTCAAAGGTTCCAGGTGTAATGCATCAGATCTCTGCCTCCCCTGAGTACTGGCCATTGCCACTGCCACTGCCTCCACCATTTCAAATCCTTCCCAAGCTCTTTTTCCACTCTGAATGTTGTCCAGTGTTCCTAAACATGCGCGATGGTAGCATTCGACCTTTAGCATAATTTCCCCAAAGATAAATATAATAATAATGTTGGTAGGCTCCGATTTCTGCTTCTCCTGAATACAAGTCTCCACCGCCAACGCGGAGACTGTTTTCAGCACCGCCTTTCTCCTTGGTCTCTGCTAAAGTCTCTTTCCTTACAGGTGATGTCCAAGATTCTTAACAATATAGAGAAGAAGCAGTCCTCCTTAGTGGGGAGTTTTTCCAATAATTCCAGTTCATTTGGATAAGTTTTGTATGCATCTCCAGTATCCTGACATCTGCCACGGCCTCCTTGACCCCTCTCCGATATTTTCCTTTTTTCTTTTTCTTTTCCTTTTTTACAGGTGGAAAGGGGGTCGCCTAGGGGTTCCCCACCAGTGCCTGCCCACCCGCCCAGGGTCGGGGCCAGAGGCCTGGACCACAGGGTCCTTCCATGTGGGGAGGGGGTTGCCTAGGAGTGCCCTGCCAGCGCCTGCCCACCCGCCCAGGGTCGGGGCCAGAGGCCTGGACCACAGGGTCCTTCCGGGTGGAGAGGGGGTCGCCGAAGAGTGCCCCGCCAATGCCTGCCCACCCGCCCAGGGTCGCGGCCAGAGGCCCAGACCATAGGGTCCTGCCGGGTAGAAGTGGGGTTGCCGAAGGGTGTCCCACCAGCTCCTGCCCACCCACCCAGGGTTGGGGCCAGAGGCCCGTACCTGGAAACTAAGATTTAAAAGTTTAGATAATGAACCTAAGTCATCAAGCTCAAATTCAAGACCCCATGTGAAGCAGTATTTCAACAAAGTACTAAGAACTGAATGATATATCAAAATACTCATTTGCATCCTTTTGCCACATTTTTAGTGTGTATCATGTACTATTGTTAATGAACAGAAGATTTTATTTTTTATGCTCAAAGTATCCTCTTAGTTTAATATCATAGAAAGCAGGGTGTTGACTGAATTCTCTTGGAGAACTCAAAGTGGTGATGAAGTGGAGAAGTTTTTCCAGAAAATGTGAAGATATTTGTTCAAATTCTTTTGACTGAATGGCCAAAATGAGATAATCCCTCTGGCAATGACAAATGAAAGAGACATAAAAGGGGTCTCATTTTCAATGACATTATTGATAATGTAGATGAGCTGCTTTTGTAGCTTTAAAAAACTCAACAGATAGGAAACCAGACTTGGAAGAAATGTTGGGTCAGGCTTTATTTTCCACTAGCTTCTGAGAAAAATATTCTTATTATTGCACCATTGATGACCACATTGTTGGACACTAACTGATTTTGAAATATTCTACTATTTCCTACAAAATGATTGACTAAAAATTGTTTTTATTTCAACTTTGTAGATTGTACTAATTTTATACTGTTAATTAAAAAAATTTCTAGTCCAAATAATTTGCCTACACTGAACACTGCACCAATAGCTTTGCAATTGCTTTATTTTCTTAGTAAAGGTCAGGTTAGATAAGAGAAAAATTGGTATTGACACAAGAACTGATGCAGTGAATTTGCATATGACCAGATGAATGAAATGAAAAGATCAATATTTTTTGTGGATTTGGTTAACTTGTCATCCCTCTAGTTAAGAATTTTTCCACTGAATTATGTTGTTTCTATTATATATGTTTCCACATTTAAATTTTTTATTATATGCCTTGAATAATAACTTCAAAAAATTTGCCAAAGTCTACTATTATATTTCCTAAAGACATACATATTCATAACTGAAAATTTAACTGAATTTTTTTATTTAGGGCACATTGCCAATCATGCCCATCTAAAATGATAAAAATATGGGTCAAAATTGTTATATTCGCATTTTTTGAGGATTATATTGTAGTGAAAAGGAAGAACAAACTCACATGCATGGCATTTCTCTACATTGTACTGATGACTTCACTCAAGAAAATGTATTGAAGGAAAAGTCCAATCTTTGATCCTCTTTTGGATTCTGAAAAAATTAGTGTTAATTATTGTACTAAATTACTGCACTATAATTATTGTTAGCATCAAACACATTAACTTGATATTATTTATTTATTTTTATTATTTTTAAATATATGTCTATTGGTGCATTGTAGTCAAACATCTCGATGGAACATAAGACTTGTGAGGACATACAAGCACACATCACCCAATTAGCCTTTATCCAATCCCCATCTGATTCCCCCCCCTCCCTCAATCCCAGGCTTGATTTAGTGATGGACTTTGATATATCTGTTTAAGTATATCATGTGCTTTAAAGAGATTCCATCTTTCCCCCTCCCATCCCCTCTGATAGGTCACCTTCATTGTTCCTCCATAGGGCCCCTTCTTCAACTAGATTTCCTCCTATTACCTATTTCTTCCTAGTTTTTGCATATTAGAGAAAGCATCTGATTTTTTAATTTTCTGTGATATTTCCCTGTGGATGCTGCATTTCTGGCTCCTATCCTACTCTCAGAGTCCCTGGCACTGGCCTTGCCACACAGCAGGCTCTGATCCTGGCCTTGCAGGCCCTGCCACCAGCCTCACCACATGCAGACTCCAATCCTGACCTCACTGGCCCCGAAACAGGCCTCACTTCATAGCAGGTTTTAATCCTGGCCTTGCAGGCCTTGGCACCAGCCTCACCACCCAGCATTCTCCTATCCTGGCCTCAGTGGCTCAGGCACCGGCCTCACTGCAAGGCAGGCTGAGATCCCAGCTTCAGAGGCCCCAGCAATGGCCTTGCCACCCAGCAGGCTCCGATCCCAGCCTCCAAGGCCCCAGCACTGTCTTTGCCGAATAGTAGGCTTCAATCCCGGCCTCACTGTCCCCGGCCACTGCCTCACCACCTGGCATGCTCCAATCCTGGCCTCGTAGTCCCTGACACCAGCCTCGCCTCATGACAGGCGCCTCATGACAGGCTCTGATCCTGGCCTCTAAGACCCCAGCATTGGCCTCGCCGCATGACAGTCTCCTATCCCAGCCTTGCTGGCCCCACCATCATCCTTGCCATCCAGCAGGCTCCTATACTGGCCTCAGAGACCAGGGTACTGGCTTCGCTGTGCAGCGGGCTCTGGTCTCTATCACTGTGAACAGGTCATCTACAGATTTTTCTTTTTTCCTTCCATTTTTTTTAATATGAGAAAGCAGTACATGTCTTTTGCAAAAGCTAAGAGCCTGAATACCTAGTTACAATGAATTTTGTCTCCCCTCTGAAGGCAGAGGTCCACAACTTCAGCTCAGAGAGCAGGCTCTGCTGCTCCATGTGCACCATGGCCTCCCGCACTGCACAGAGGAGCACAGTGGCCATGAGGGCTGATGTCTCCCAGAACACACAGCATGGTGGCCCAACCCGGCTATGTGGGGCTCCCTCTGATACACCTCAAACACTTTTACCACTTAGCATGTTTTCCAGACTTCCCAAGCATGTGGGGCAGGAGCAGTTTACTTTTGGGGAGATTTCCTCAAATGTTCAATGTGGATTGGACTGGATCTGTCTGCCCCTCCAAACACTGGTCACTATCACCACTGCCGCTACTGCCATCTCGGTTCTCTCCTGAACACCTTTTCCATACAGCATGTTTTCCAGAATTCCTGAGCATGTGCAGCGGAAGTAGTCTACCTTTGGGGAGATTTCTTCAAAAGATTAAGGTGAATTGGATTGGATGGATCTCTGCTTCTCCCAAATACTAGCCACCGCTGCAGCTGTCACAGCCATCTCAGTTCTCTTCCTAACACCTTTATCACACAGCATGTTGTCCCAAATTCCCGAGCATGTGTGGTGGTAGCATTCTACCTTTGGGGAGATTTCTTCAAAAGATCAAGGTAGATTGGATCATATCTTTGCCTCTCCCAAATACCGGCTGCTCCTGCTGCTGCTGCTGCTGCCACTACCATCTCAGCTCTCTTCCAAAAACACTTTTCCTACACAGAATGTTGTCCAGAATTCCTGAGTATATGCAGGGGTAGCAGGCTACCTTTGGGGAGATTTCTTCAAAAGACCAAGGTGGATTGGTTCAGATCTCCGCCTCTCTCAACTACTGGCTGCCACCGCTATCTCAATTCTCTCCCAAACAATTTTCCCACACAGCATATTGTCCAGAATTCCCAAACATGCGTTGTGGTAGCAGTCTACTTTTGGGGTGATTTCTTCAAAAGTTCAAGGTGGATTGGATCGGATCTCTGCCTCTCCCAAAGATTGGCACCACTGCCCCTGCCACCACTGCTGTCCTCCTGGTTCTCCACTGACCACCTTTCTTACATGGTATGATGTTCAGAATTCCTAAGCATGTGCAACAGGAGCAGTCCCCCTTCGCAGAGATTTTTTTCCAAAAGTTCTAGGTGAATTGGATAGGATTTGTCTGCATCTCCTGAATACTGGCTGCCGCCACCACCATCTTGGCCCCTCTTCAATATTTTTTAATAAAAGAAGACAGTATGTGGGTTTTGAAGAGGTTGTGAGACCTCTTCAAGCTGCAATGAATTTTATCTCCTCTCCAGGAGCAGAGGCCACAGCCTCACCATGTAGAGCAGGATCTGCTGTTCTGAGCACATCATGGCCCCCAGCACAGCATAGAGGAGCGTGGCGGCCAAGGACACTGAGTTCCCCGGGATGTGTGGCTGGGCTTCCCGCCCAGCAATGCTGGGGTCCCTCCACCACTCCGGGATCATTTTTCTTACAAGGTATGTTGCTAAGAATTCCCCAGAATGCACGGCTGAAGCGGTCTTTTCTCTAATCTTTTCTGGGATGTTCTCCCAAAGATCCCTTTTCTTTCTTGGAGGGTGCCTCGTTGTCATCTTGCTTCTAATTCCGCCATTATCCACTCTCTCCCCTGTATTCTAGATAGGAAGTCATGGCTGGAAATGTCTCCTTAAGTTGTCCCAATCAGATATTAAATTAAAATCTGGTGTCCAGGGGTCCAATTAGGCAGATGCGGTCACCACTGCAACTGCAACTGCCGCCATCTTGCCCCCTCTCAACTTGATATTATTTATATGTTCAAAATTAAAGAAAATCTAACAAAAGAATTTTGTGTGAAAGATATTCTCAGATATTTCGCATATCATGATAAATGAATATAGCTATCAATAAAATGTGTGTTTTGTAAAAAGACATAATTTAATCATTTTTCAATTATGTATTTAGTGGCAAATCTAACTTACTGATTTTTTTTAAATACATTGCACTAAAATCTTAAAAAATATATTCATATTTTCTAGCCACCCTTACCTGAATTTTTATAAGTCCCTGAAGAAAATGAAAATTAAAATATTCTCTCATCATCACTTCATAGCTAAATATATAAGCATTATAATTAGCCATAAAAATACACTTGGGTTTGATTTAGCAAATTTAGAGGATTCTTATTTATGAAAACAATATCTTATTGAAATCAATATACAAATAATATGATATCATATTAGAAATATATATTTAGTGAATAGCATTCATGGGTAAATATTTAAAGGGGATTTTTTTGTTATTATTGTTTGTTTTGCCTTTTGATACAAAGGATCGAATCCAGAAGCATTCTACCTCAGAGCTAAACCCACAACCCTTTTTATTTATTTATATTTTGTTTTGAAACAGGGTCTTGCTAGGTTTCTGAGAGTCTAAGTTACTGAGTGGGGCTAGTCTTGAACCGACGATCCTCCTTTCTCAGTCTCATAAATACTGGGATTACAAGAGTGCCACCATTCCCAGATAAAGGGAATGTTTAAAGTAAATTCTTTTAATTTTTTATATTTATTTTAATTTATTATTTTTAATTTATTTCATTTTTTGTGCTATTGGGGGTGAAACCCAAGGGCATTCTACCTCACAGCTATACCACAGCCCTGTTTTTATTCTTTATTTTGAAACACGGTCTCACTGAGTTACAAAAGACCTCACTAAGTAGCTGAGGCTGTTCACAAACTGTCTCAGCCTCCCAAATGCTGTTATTACAAGTGTATACCACCATGCCCTGCTTAGGAAATTGCTTTTAAATATCACTTCATTTCTGTTAATTCAGCATTTTATAAATCTGACTTGAATAATAAATATGTGTTATATAAATAATTTAATGAAGACTACACTTCTCTTCACTAACTTCTGTTCATTTTTTAACCTAAGTTAAAAGAAAAGCTCTATACATGTTCTTTATTAGTCTCATTCTTGCTCTCCTAACCATCCCCAGAACTTCCTTCTCGGGCTTGCATAAGCCTTGGGAAGCCGGTCTGGATTGTGGGTGCTGCTGTCACACTCAGCCATTGGTAAGAGGACAGAGGAAAGGCAAGCCAGGATCCCTGAACTCCTCCTAAGTCTAGGAAGGAGTCCTCCCTAGACCTTTCGTATCCTTAGAACAGATGGAAGAGAAAATGAGTCTGTGGTGAACAACATTCTCTACAACACACTCTTCCTTCCTTGGTATTAGACATGGAATTACCTTTCAAGAAAGAGCGGTGTAATAGCACAGTGGTGAGGAGCATGAGCTCTGGGGTGAGATAATGCAAAGTGCAGACTTGACACTTAGAGCTGTTTGACTCTGGGAAATTCACTTCACCTTTCCTTAGCCTTCATTCCCTACCTTTAAAAGATCCCCAAAGTAATACTTAACCTTCTGGGATGCTCTGAGAGCTAATGACATAACACATGAAATCACTTCAAAGACCTGACACCACAGTGTAGGAACTGAATAAAAAAATATTGAGTTGTTGTTGCTTTGTTATTATCATCCATAAAAAAAATAAAGAATGAGCTATGGAAAACTATAGAAGAAACAGAGTCTTGAACCTGTGATTAGAAAGATGCTATCATTGGTAAAAAGTGTAATTATTTATTTTGAATCATACTATTCAAAATAAAATACTATCTAAGTATTTTCTTTCTAGTATCTCCTCTTGATATTTAAATGCATTTCTTTATTTAATTCATTTTGTAGGATAAAGGAGATAATTTTATTGCAGTAATAAAAATAAGATTATTTTAGAGGCTAATAGACTGAAACATGCAGTTTGCTAATTTTCACATCCGCTCAAAGCAGCATATCTCAGAATGAGCAATATAAGATGCCTAGAAGTGGTTATTGGCTTCTGAACAATCAATGTCATGAGCATCTTGTTTCCTTAGGTTTCTATGTAGTGAATTATCTCTATGGAGACACTTATGTAGTCTTCCTCGAGCCTAAATTTCCAGTGTATTTGATTTATTTTAGATTAGCTAAGGCAGCTCTTCATTTCATTTTAGTTTTTCATTGCATTTTAAAGAAGTAATCTAGGCAAGGAAAATCGGGAGGAGGCTGTTAAAATATTTTAGATATTCATAGTTTCTAAGCACTCAATATGCATTTCCTATTATGCTTTGAGTGTCTCGACAGGAGGTCATTCTGGTTAATGATTTTATGTTCCAAGATTCATCATCTCTGCTCTAATAAGGTGATAAAAATGCCTATGAAAAAAATATATAAATTTTGAGGAATACAGGGACTTAGGATAAAGCAGGTCTATTAAAATGCAACTTTTAAAATGTGGCCTGGGTAAAAATAGATGTTCTTTCTATTCAGCAATTCCAGTTTCACTTTTAAGAAAATAAGAAAGACTCTTAAACTACTCTACATAGTATTACATATTTTGTATTACTTGCACTGTCTTAATACATTACTATTAGGTGATTTATACTTCTTAGGAAAATTATCTGGCCTTGCCTAACATTCATTGACACAACTGATTTAACATAAAGGACCTGCACCCATTCCTTAAGTTCTTTCAAGGCTTATTTTTAAATAAATCATCTCAGAACTCCTGTTGTTACATCATCACAAGACCATAGAATGCTGAATGGGAGTTAGAAGCATTACTCTTTGAGATTAAGCTGCTTGGTTTAATGAGAGAGGTCTTATTTATTTGGAAATTTGGCTTAAAACTTAAGGCATGATTTGAAGTGTGTCTGATAAGCTTTATGTGGCTCCTCTGGCCCACAGTCCATCATATCTATTATTCTCATGATTGAGAATCAATCAGATCTCCTTGAAGGAGAATATTGATTTTTTTAATAACTTAATATACTTGTCATAGTTGTGTTTGCCTAAATTACTAACCTGGTAAATGGAAATAAATGATTTTAGAAATATAAAAATGAACAACAATACATTCACATATGATAAAGGTTTTACAATGGAGCCACTGGCATTTAGTTGAATAATTATAATCTTTATAGAAATGTATATATGTATGTATATGTGTGTTATGTATTATACATCAAATATATTCAAATTTGGATTTATTTGTAAACTATAATATCTTATACATAGTTATTTGGGGCTTATTTCTCTAGCTCCTGAATCAGTGGTATTTAAATTTGATTTTGAGACTTCCGGGAAGATGGCGACCGAGAAAAGCGGGGCTTAAGAGCCCCGCTAACAACCAATCGTCATTACCACAAAATCAGTGCCTTTCATAGCCAGAAAATACCATCACCAGAGAAACAAAAACTTGACCAGGCTCCAGAGAGAAAGCGGACTGAGAACAGAGCTCAGAGCTACAGAGGAGATACACTGGCCTCACGTCCGAGGACGCGGCAGCAGTGCCATACTGCCAGCGGCAGCGGCAAAGTCACCAGACGGCTACAGCAAGCCGAGGTGAGCCACTGCGGAACAGCCAGGCGGGATTTCTCACCGCAGGTAAAATCTAAAGCTCCCAGTGGCTGAGCTCAGCACACGCCGCAGGGATTCAGGGTGAAAATCAAAACCAAGAAGAAATACGCCAGCCTCAAGGCCGAGGGCGTAGCAGCGGCGCCATATTGCCACCGGCGGCAGCAGCAGAGAATTCACCGAATCCAGTACAGCTACATCTCCGTACTCAAGAACAGCGAATCAAATTGCGGGCCACAGAGGAGAAATCCCAGTACTGTACTCCATGGGACTTGACCCAGTGGGGGAGGGGCGGTGGCAGAGATATCACACCATAGGAGAACGTGCAACCTGGCACCCCCCACAGTCTAAAGCAGCTTCTATCAACTCTCTGGGTCGGAGACTCTGTGATACAACCCAGTAAAGGAGTAGTGGGGTCCGAGATACTACTGACTCGAGATCCAGAACACCTTAAGTGAAGTCATAGTGACCCAAGGGAAGAACCCAGAGAAGGCACAAACTTCTGAAATCATGGGAAAGAGGAATAATACTGAAGCAATTAATGCCCACAACCCCACAACATCAGAACCCGATAAAACAGAAAATCAGAGATTTCTAGAAGATCAAATCAGGAAAATAACTGTAGAAATAATAGAGGTGCTTCGAAAAGAACTCAGAGAGAGCCAAAAAGAGATAAAGGATGCAATTAATGAAGTAAAGGCCTCAATTCAAAGCACAATCAACCAATTAGACCACATGGAGAACAGAATCTCGCTCTTAGAAGATGATAATTCCAAAAATGAACGCATAGTTTCTAATCTAGAAAAAAATATCTGACAGCAGGAATCTGATATTGAAGAAATATGGGCCCATTTTAAGAGGGCTAACCTAAGAATAATTGGAATAGAGGAGGGAAAAGAAAGTGAAACCAAAGGGATCAACAATCTCTTCAAGGAAGTAATAGCAGAAAAATTTTCCAAACATAGAGCAAGAGGTTGATACACAGGTCCAGGAAACTTATAGAACTCCCTTTAGACAGGATCGGAGAAGAGTATCCCCACGCCACATAATTGTCAAAATGACCAATGTGGAAGCCAAGCAGAGAATCTTAAAGGCAACAAAAACAAAGGGCCAAGTGACATTCAGAGGCAAACCCATTAGAATCACTCCAGACTTCCCAAACCAAGTCATGAGCGCCAGAAGGGCTTGGAGTAACATATTCCAAACTCTGAAAGAAAACAACTTCCAGCCAAAAATTTCCTACCCAGCAAAACTTTCTATCAGATTAGATGGAAAAATAAGAAGCTTCCATGACAAACAGAAACTGAAGGAATTTATGTCTTCAAAACCAGCACTAGAGAAAATATTCAAAGAGATTAACTACAAAGAAGAAATAGGTAACACACACCAGAACCAGAGAAACAAGAGTTTCCATCCAACAGTCAACTAAGATTGGTTATCTGTGGAGATTCATTACTTATGTTAGTCTTTTACCTATCTCTAAATGGTATTGTTTGCCTTTATTGTTGTTAATTTTTAGGATTTCTAGTTGGAATATTAATATATCTTCAGATATAGCATTTGGAAATATTTTATCCCATTCTATCAGTAACTTTTAACTCTGTTTACATTGTCTTTGGATATACAATATTTTTTTTTTTATTTTTTAGGGAGTTTGTATACTCTTCTGTTGCCTGTGCCATTGAAATCATATCCAAGAAATCACTGCTAATTTCAATGTTGTGAGGTTTTATGACCCAGATTTTCTCCTAAAAGTTTATAGTCTTAAGATTTATATTTAGGTCTTTTATCTATTTTGAGTTAATATTTGTATATGGGATTAGGTAAGGGTCCAACTTCATTCTTTTCCATGTAATTATTATGTTTCAACAATATTTAGTTAAAAGATTAATATTTCCACCACCAAATGTTCGTGGAAACCTTATCAAAAATAACTTGACAATATAGGGAAGAATTTAGCTCTAGGCTTTTATTTAACTCCAATGGTTTATATATCTGCCTTTAGAATAGTACTACACTGTTTCAATTATTGTAGCTTTATATGATTTGAAATCAGAAAATATATATCTTCTAGCTTTGTTCTTTTTCAAGATTGTTTTGGGTATCTAGAGTCCATATTCCATATTAGGATAGATTTTTTTTCTGAAAAATAAATATATAAATAGATGATAGTTTCACCTAAGAAAAAAATAGAAAAAAAAATATTCTCTGGTAAGAAAGAAAGTAAAAAGAAATATTGAAAAGTTATCTTTAAGTCATCAAAAGCTTGGTATCAGACAAATGAAACTGTTATGTGACATTATCATTTTTAATTCTGGATAAATTGCTATAATACTAGATGTCAACCACTAAGCCAAGCATGGGAGGGAGGGATGGGGAGAGAATGGGGTGGGGATCGGGTGGGGGCTGACTGGGCAATGTGTGCATGTATGTCTACAAAAGTTTGTATCCCACTATGATGTATGAATACAGTGCACCAATAAAAAAAAATAAATAAAAAATAAAAAAATGAATAAATTTGATTTTGATTAGTACTGAATTAGTAAATTTTTAAATAAACATCTTTTTTTACATTTAAATTACAAAACATTTGTACTTCACTAATATATACAGTATGAGATATAAAAAATATAAAAACTTAGAAAGATGTTTGATTTATTAACACTTCAGGAGAAAAATTTTCTTTTGTTATTTAAAAATAATTGAGAACCTCAGTTTTATACTTTCTGATAAAGTATTTCAGTGTTCTGGGTCTCAGCTTATTTTATTTTTTTCCAACTCATTTTATTTTGATACTTGTTTTTAATCACTATTACACAGGATGTACTTGATGATCTGTATTTATTCTCTTTCTTCAAATCTTACCTAAGTACTTAGTAGTCAGCACAAGCATATTTAATTAATGTACAAAAGCTTAGCTTCAAAGGATCTGGGAAACATAATTTTTAGTTTACCAAGTTTTATTAGTACAATAAAATGCACTTGAGATGTAACTAGAAAATGAGTTTGTGAACACTAAGAGCGCACTGTAAGACCAACATGGCCCCACCTTACCTTTTTATGTTTCCTGCTAGTTTAAGTTATGCCTACATTAAAAAATGTTGAGATATCAGAAATTCATTAGATCATGTAGAGGAGGGATCCAAAGACTTAAGGAGATATGATTTCTAATTGATTTTAACTGTGAGTTTCTTTCAACTTCACCTTTACCATGTAACCAAGAACAGGCCCCAAGGACACTTCTTTAACCAATGACTGAAAAATATATTGGCTATGTAGGCCCAAATATTTTTGAAAAATTCTTGGGAGCAAGTGTCATTTCTGGGAGACTGAAGATAAAGGCTTTGAAGAATCCTGTCTTCTAAAGAGGCGCCTTGTTTTGGGCTATGATGAAGTCTCCAGTTGAAAAAAGTCCCCGTGGTAGTAATTAGCCACCAGGAAAAGGTGATATGTCATTGAAATAAATAGTAGGTAAGAATGATGATCATAAATTTGGCCCACAGGGATGTTTGTTTGTGGTTATTGTTCATGGGATTCCCAGGGCTTTTATAAATGGGAAGACTAGTAAAGTTTTGTTTAATCTATATAGCCACAAACAAACAAATGTCCATATGGAAATTAAGCCATTATTTGAATCACATATTGAGAATCAAGTCTACTCTTCCAATTGCTAGATATGAACCAGTTTACAAATATTGAACTAGACTCTAAGACATTGAAACATGTTTGTATGGTACACGTTTCCTTCTGTGCGTCTCAAAAACAGCTAGAGCCATTTACTAGGACTCTTAATTGGGGAAAGAAAACACCAAGAAATTATGGCCACTGGCTTTTAACTCTATAAACCTCTAAAGACACAGCACACCAGTGCAGAGGCTTTGGGAGATGAGTGGTTAAAGTGGAATTTGGAAGCCAGGTGGCATGGTGGCACACACTTGTAATCCTAGCATTTGGGAGGCTGAGACAGGAGGATGGCAGTTTGTGGACAGCCTCAGCTACTTAGTGAGGCCCTTTGCAACTCAGTGAGACCCTGTTTAAAAATAAAGAATAAAAAAATAGGGCTGGAGGTGTAGCTCGGAGGTAGAATGCTCCTGGGTCCCATCCCCAGTATCTCACACACACACACACACACACACACACACACACACACACACACACACAGTGGAATTTGGACCCAAGTGTATCTCACAGTGGATCTCTGTGCCCACAAAGCTACCATGGTTATTTCTCTGGATCCTGAAGACCTCAGTGCAGCAGAAAACCTTGGCTCCTGGCAGATTCCATGCATTGATTCTCTGACAAAGGGAATGAAGACTGTTATGGCAGAAAGGGTGAATTTAAGACTATGAAACTGTGCCCGTCATTAAAAAAAAAAGTCATATTTAAGCAGTACTACATCCCAAGATAGACTGAATCCACACCCAAAACCATAATAAGTAAACCTGGCATGGTGGCGAATGTCTATAATTCCAGTGATTGAGAGGCTGAGACGAGAATAACAAGTTTTAAACCAGCCTCAGCAATTTAGTAATACCCTCAGCAACTTAGCAACACCCTATTTCAAAATATGAAATACAAAAGACCTGGGGATGTCACTCTGAGGTAGAATGCCCCTTGTCAAATCCTTAGTAACATACACACACACACACACACACACACACACACACACACACACACCAGAGATATATATTTTGTTCTCAAACTTGGTACATATTTCTTCATGCAGAGGATGAAAGGGCCTAGTGGAATGACAGAAACTATTGCAAAGAAATCAGGTGATGATTCAAATTCTACCTGTTGCTCCAGGTGTAGCCTCTTTTCTAATGAAAAACACCCTTGGTCTGTGCCTGCTATACAACAGTTATTTTTCTGGAAGAATGTTTTTTTACAATTATCCTAGCAAAAAGAGAACAAGCTACTTTCACCCGAAAGGCATAGCAATATGCGCTTCTTACTTCAGGGCAAGGCCAACTCTCCTAGGGACGTCAAAGTCTAAGCCATGACTACCTCCTGCTTCCACATTGCTCTGGGCTTCTCTAGTAACACTCTCATGTTACAGTATCTTCTTATGAGGCACTAGTGGATGCCCTTGATAATGGCTTTGTCTCATTGTATTTTCCCCGTGGTCTCAGCAACATCTCCAATCCACATGCATTTCTTACAATGTGATTTTGACATTCCTCCCACTTAGAGGTGAGGGTCTACGTTTCCTTCTCTGAAACTGATTGGGCTTTCTTACTGTTTTAACCAAAATCACATGTCAGAAATGGTGCTGTGTGTCATAGTAGGCTTGGATCATGAAAGATGAAATGTCTCTCCTTTTATGCAGTATGATGATTATGCTTGAAATCTGCACTGGCCATCTATACAGAAAGACTATCCTGCAGGAAGGAGATAGAAAGACCAGAGTCCTGGTGCTCTCCGAAGAGGGAGCTGCCTGGCTGTCTTTACCAGCACCAGCCACAACCTGATTACGGTGGCCTAGGAGATCCTGACTTGAAACTACCCAGCCAAGCCCTGCCCACTAGAATCACAGAAGCCATGGGACATGATAAAATGATGGCTTTTATTTTTGGTCACTAAATTGTGGAGTGATTTGTTGCACAACAGATAACTTAAACACCTAGTGAGATATATGCCTGCCAAGTGTAGAATATAATCACAATGAAAATTTATGTCCCTGTCATCTCAGGGAAATTTCTGGTATTCCTGTAAATCAGGACATGTCAGGATATTGTATCCAAAGTTAAGGCAAATTTCTATATTTTGCCCAATTCCTACCACTTAAGAAAGGGACTTTTGAAGGCAAATCATGTTTTATATTTGTGAACAGATGAACCTGGCCATATTTGAAGCAGCTTTGCCAACTATTTGGACTTTGTGTCACAGAAAATATGATGTTGTTCAAAGTCTCTGCTTAAGGGGTCTTGTGGAAAGTCCCATTAGGATAATTGTGGGGCAGGCCACTTGAGTTTTGGAGCAGAGTTGTAAGTTCTTAAAAATATATTTATTCTCTTTTTGAATAATGACTTGCTATTGGGCCCCAGAGATAACAAGTATCAATGCAAATTGAGCATTCATCCTAAGCAGGTGTTCAATGACCCATTGAGCCATAAATTTGAATACCTAGTCATCATCGGTTATATAGTGAGGCTGGAGTAGGCACCAAAGGCACAAGCATGTTGCACAATCAATTGGCACATACTTTTAGGGAAGCTATTTTTGCTACATTGCCCAAAATTCCCTCACCACACAACTGTGGTCTCCTGTGGACTAAGAAAAATATTCACACATGATTTACAGGTATTTTGGCACAATATGACAGAACCAGTTTGAAGAAGGATAAAACAGATTTTTTTTTTAAGGGCAACAAGGAAGAGAAAATTCCCCTGGTCAAAATTCCAAGTGATACATCTGGTTGTCCATTTTGCTAAGAAAAAGACATAATCAGAAGTGTGGGACTTTATAAACATTCATGAGAAGTTTCTGATTCTGTGGGTGAGCTGCAGGTTGTGAGGAAGAAGCTTAAAAGACTGATGATAAGGAGAGATATAAAAGGAAATCTAACAGGTGACCTGGAGCGTGAGAATATGTATTCAATTCCATGAGAATTCTCTGCACTGGGGACTCCTGAGGGCTCTTGAGATGATTTCAGGTGGTCTCCAAGGTCAGAGCCATTTTCATAATAATACCAAGATTTTCACTCACATTCTTTCACAGGTGTAGAGAGGAGTTTTCAAGAGTCGACATGATATGTGATATTTCCAGAGTGAATGTAAAAACAGGAGATTTCAGCTGTCTTCTAGTAAGATAGACATTAAAGATTTGAAAACAAATGAGAATTTTTTTGCTATTAAGCCATGCTTACTAGCCACTATTTTAGTTTTGATAAAATGTTATTTTTGTTAATGTTAAATATAATTATTACTGTTATGCTTAAATTCATAAAATATGTTTCAGATGTTCTTAATTTTAATTTCTAATATGTTAAATATCAATAGCTATAAGTAAAGCTTTCTAAAAGTCTACAGTAGTTTTCAAGAGAATGAAAGATTCCCAAGACCAAAAGTTTAAAAGTATTTACTTTGTTGTATTTATTAATGCTTTCGGATCCTCTTTTCTAAATATTTCTCCACTAAATTTTCTTTTATTAAATTGTAAGTACTTCTTGAACTTATCAAGGCCATGTGAATCTAGACCTTGATGATTAAGAATTCACTGTCCTCTTTCTCCCTGTTTTGGTTCCTGTGCAAATGAAGAGAGCTGCTTCCTCTTTAAGCAGATTGCATCCTGATGAAAACGCTTTATAACCCTTGGCACAGATCAGTCAAGGCCAGGAATTTACTGGTAATTATTCTTCATCATGGTCCAAAAGCTATGTGCATCAGTCCTGAAGTTATGTGTCTACAGCACGTGTACCCACTTTGTTACTGATCTAGTCTTTGGGGACACAAACATAAGCCACAACAAAGTCACATCGGCTATGCTAGAAGGAAATCTTGGCCGATCCCAGGTTTCTTCTTCTATTCAACAAGGCTATTGACAGAACTCAAACTCTAAATTCTTTCCCTTTTTCAATGGGGAGCAGCTGAAACATCTGCTCAGTTCTTTTGATCTTTCAGCTGTTACTTTCTGCTGAACTCCCTAATGTCTACTTTGGACATACATTGTTTAGGGTTTAGTCAAGCATTTGACAATAGTTTATAAGTAGATTTGAAATGGCTCCCTCCCAGCCCCGGGGCTACCTCTTTTCTAGAATTTTCCCCTTAATTTCCAGCCACTCTGATATCCTCAAATAAAGTTCTCTGATACCTCCAGACATTCCACATTGCTTTCTGCAAGTTCTAACCATCTTGTGCTTTGTACACAGGGCAGTGTTCTAGCGAAGACAGTTATACAAATGTGGATTCACCTAGTATAATTCCTCTTCCCATCTCAGTGTTGTCTGCTTTTAGATATTCTCAGAATCCTGAAATAGATGTGTGTGTGTGTGTGTGTGTGTGTGTGTGTGTGGTACTGGGGTTCCTGGAAACCCTTCTACCTCTGGGCTACACTCCCAGACACACACACATATATATATATATATATATATATATATATGTGTGTGTGTGTGTGTGTGTGATGTGTGTGTATGTGTATTTATATGTATATGTATATATATATGTGTGTGTATATATATATATATATTTATTTATTTATTTATTTATATAATTTATTTGGAAACAGGGTCTCTTAAGCCAGCAAGGCTGGCTTCGAACCTGCGTGATCCTGTCTTCACTTCCCGACTGCAGGGATTACAAACGTGCACCACTATGCCCGGCTGAAATAGATTTTTTTAAATTAATTAATTCTAATTTTTTATAGTACTAGGAATTGAACTCAGAGGCTTCCTACCACTGAAATATACCCCTCCCCAAATTCTACTCATTTATTTAGAAACTAGCTCTTGTTAAGTTGATGAGGCTCTTGCCAAGTTGTTGAGGCTGGCCTTAAACCTGTAATCTTCCTGTCTCAGCCTCCCAAGTACTGCTGGGTAAATTAATTAATTTATTGATTTTGTATGTATGCTACTCAGGATTGAACCCAAAAATATTCTACCTCTGATCTACACCCCCGGTGTTTTTCAGGTGGGATTAATATTTACAATCAGTTGATGTTACATTGTTCACCTTGATGTAGGTAGATTCTATTCAGTAAGTTGAAGACCTTTAGAGCAAAGATTGAGGTTTCTGAAAGAAGAAAAAAAATTATTATTTTTTTGTGTGGTACTGGGGTTCCTGGAAATCCTTCTGCCTCCAGGCTACACTCCCAGACCTATTTTATACTTTTTATTTGGAAACAGGGTCCTGCGCTATCCTCCTGTCTCCACCTCCCAAGCGTGGGGATTACAAGCATGTGCCACCAGGCCCGGCTAGAAAAAAATTTTATCTCAAGACTCCATCATAGAGTCCCTGCTGGAGTTTCTAGTCTATGAGTTTGACCTGCAAATTTTGGACATGCCAGCCCCTACATTTATATGAACCAATTTTTAAAATAAATCTATATGCATACTATTGGTTATGTTTCTCTGGACAGCCCTGACTAATACAAGGTGAACGCTTAGTGACCCATATTATTTTTCAGAAATTGAGATGCTGATGCTCACTTTTGACAAAATTTTCACTGTTTCATTCCCGTTCCATAAATGCCCTCCTGACTTCTCCACTGACATTGTAATTACTTTCAGTGAACTTTTTTATAACCGTAAAAGGGAAGTTATATAAATAAGAATATCAACTATTTTAACACTTAGTGACACCATTTCTTACTTTTGAGAGAATTAAGTGGAAAGAGTTCAAGAATAAACATTTATTGCTTTGCATTTACATGATTTTATATTAAAAAGAAATGCTTGAAATATAAAATAAATTTTAAAATTAAAGATTTATTTTAATGAATCTTAACAACTTAGAAAAAAAATATATTAGGGTGTGAGTGGGAGGTAACTCAATGATAGAACACATGGCTAGCATACATAGAGGCCCTGAATTCAACCCCAGGACCTCCAAAAATTTTCACTAAAAAAGAGAGATATAGAAAGAAACATACCAATATTACAATTACACAAAAATTTTTTAGTTCTCCAAAAACGAGTTTTCCCCCTTTGGGGTTGTTATTTTTAATCTTCAACCTAACATCTCCTCAAAGCCCAGTCAGTTTGTTTTCAAATACCAGATGAAACAGAAATCAAAGATAATGGCATTGATTCGATGTTTTGTCATTTCTTTTTCTTCCTTTAGTTTTTAATTTCTCTTTTTACAAGATGTAATGTTGTTATCTTATGCACATGGAGCAACTTTGAATTTAAGTTTGAAGTGGGGAACACTAGTGCACTGTTTCATATGTGGTAGAAGGAGGAAACGTCCATCGGCTCAAGATGGCTCCCCAGTTCTACCAACTCAGAGGGTGCAGGATTGGCTGGATTTTAGGTCACTTCTGGTCCAGACTGATAACATTTGGCCTTCTGATAACTAAATACTTGTTTTATGAGCATTGCAAAGATCATAATACTTTTTTGTGTGTAAAAATCAAGAGGAATAAATACAAGATTGTGACTTGCTCATGGGAGAGATTCCACAACATTTGAATCTGTGGATCCCTCCAAGGAGTAAATTGAGAGGAAAGTATCCATACCTTCGAACTTGGACTGCCCCCAGCCCGTGTGCATCAAGCCTGTGCTTGGCATAAAGTGAAGGTTTTATAGACTGGGCAGCACAGAAATGGAGGTGGGAGTAGCAACTCCTCTTGGGAGCATTCCACAGAGCCTCTTGCCAGAGACGTTCCCTCCATCCTGATTCTAAGAATGGCAGGGCGTCCTGATCTTTTATTTTCCATCAAAGGCAAAAAGATTAAGAGTTACCCTTTACTGCTTGAATGGCTTATTGTACAAATATCCCCTTGTCAGAGAAAAGCAACCAGAAAATAAGCCCAGCTGAGCCAAACATACTATGAGCACTGCAGGGAAGATGGGGGTTCAGAGATGCTCTGGAAGAGAGCTGGGTGTGTATCCCCACTAATCACAATGCATGTGTAAGTATTGCTGTTTCGCTGGCACTGGAGAATAGTTGTATGCCTTTCCTGTTTTGGCACACCCCACAGTTGGCTTTCTCATGGAAGTTAATTCACCAGAGTTGTCACTAAACATACAATAAAGCATTCAAGAATCTGAGATCAAGTCTGTTTATGGTTTGTAAAACAAGATTTGCCAGGAATGGTGGCGCATGCCTGGAATGCCAGGGGTTGGGAGGCTGAGATAGGAGGAGATTTTGCAGGTTTGAAGCCAGTCTCAGAAACTTAGTGAGACTCTGTTTCAAAATATAAAATAAAATAGGGTGGAGGATGCAGCTCAGAGGTAGAACATCTCTGGGTTCAATTCTCTATGCCACCCAAACAAAACAACCCCCCCTTCCAAAAACAGTATGCATTGTTTTATGGTGAGGCTTTCTGATAAGGCATGCTTTCTAATAACATTTTATGACTTGCTTTGAACTGAATATTATGAAGCAAGAGAAAGGATGTTGGCTTCCATTTGTCATTTCCCAGCCCATCCTGGCAGAGTCTAGCTACAACACCTATGGAAGAGGGGCCAACCTTACCATTCTGGAATTTGACACATTACAAGTCAAGTTTCAAAGGCTGTAACTTTAGGGCACTGAGAAATGGTTCTCTAGAGGCTAAAACCACACTCCCCAAGAAGACATTGTCTTCAGGAGCTTGAGGGTGGCACGTCGCAACACAGAGGCCTTGACAGAAAAGTATGAAATAACCATGAGCAATTGCAAAATACTCTAGGGATTTTCATACTAATTAGATAAGTCTGCTGACGGCCAGTAGTTAGAGAGGGGGTCTGTAACCATGTGGGCCAGCAGAATCTGCAAATTCATGTCAACGTGATCTCAACTGAATCCATAGTTTGGAAAGCCTGGGGACTTTTGAGTTATATATATTAATGAAATTCATGAATATTTACTTTTTCCCATTACTTTGCTCAGATGATATTGAGAGAACATTCCCTGAATTGCCTTGTAACTTAATGTCACTTCTTTCTATTTATACATTAACCAAACACACTCCATTGAATAATCTTACACTTGACTTGGTTTTATTTATTTTCCTCACTGTTAGTAGCATTTCCCATTTCTTTCTGTTATTCTATTGCATACAAAGTATTATTATTGAACACTCAGTGCAATAAAGAAAGTTGCCTTATTTGAGTATTCCTGAAAAAATACTGGTTATAGAAATGACTGAATATATATATCTTCTATTTGGGGGGAGGAAAATTGGAAAATCATTAAAAATAACAAACAGCATTTATATTGCAGTTTTATTTGAATACGGGAATACTAGGGATTGAACCTAGAGGCATTCTACCTCCTAGCTATACTCTCAGCCCTATTTTATTCTTTATTTTGAAACAGGGTCTCATTATGTTGCAGAAAACTTCACTATGTAGCTGAGGCTGGCTGCCAACTTGCAATCCTCCTGTCTCAGCCTCCCAAGTACTGGGATTACAACCTGTGCCACCATGCCTGGCTCTATATTGCAGTTATTATCTCACACAATTTAGATATTAGTTTATCTGACCCAAACCTTAACATCATGCTGAGGCAGCTGTTACTATCTTTATTTCCTTAATAAGATACAATAGTAGATTCATTGCTTATCCTGGAACAAGAAAGTTATTGAGAACACTCAGGTCTTGAAATCAGGTTATGTGGGAACTAATCTGACTGGTTCATTCAAGAAATGCTAAGTATCTATTATTGTGTGTCCCAAGCACTATTCTAGGTGGTGGGTGTCATAGTGAATGAACTAGACTAGAATGCATGCTTTCATGAAGGTTACATTCCAGTGAATCAGACACAAACGGAATAAATAGATGAGGAAACACACAGAATGAGAGACAGTGACATGCAGGACAGAGGAAGAGGAAGCAGGTGTAGGGGGACATTGTGAGTGTGTATTGTGGGGAATGACATTTTATACAGGTTGCCAGAAGGATGTCAATGATGAACTACCCAAAAGGATTGAAGAAGTGAGTCCTATGAATATAAAGAAAGAAGAGCTAGTGCTCACTTTGGCAGCACATATACTAAGAAAGAAGAGCTGGGAGGCTAAGCTAGGAGGATCACAGGTTCAGGGACAGCCTCAGCCAAATAGCAAGGCTTTCAGCAACCTGGTGACCTGTGTTTTGAAACAAAACAAAAGAAAACAAAATAATAATAAAATAAAAAGGGTTAGAAGCTGCCTGGGTACAATGTCCAGTAACACACACACACACACACACACACACACACACACACACACACACAGAGAGAGAGAGAGAGAGAGAGAGAGAGAGAGAGAGAGAGAGAGAGAGAGAGGAAGAAGAAGAAGAAGAAGAAGAAGAAGAAGAAGAAGAAGAAGAAGGAGGAGGAGGAGGAGGAGGAGGAGGAGGAGGAGGAGGAGGAGAAGGAGAAAGGAAAGGAAAGGAAAGGAAAGGAAAGGAAAGGAAAGGAAAGGAAAGGAAAGGAAAGGAAAGGAAAAGCATTCTAGACTGAGGGAACAGCCATTGCTAAAAAGTGCCCAGTCCCCCAAGGCATTTTAGTTTAAGAGCAGAGACTAGGCTAGACAGAATGAAAGGTGGGTGAGTGAACAGGTCACAGAGGAATGCAGAAGTCATTACATTTTGATTTTGCAATTTTTTTTGTGGTACTGGGGTTCCTGGAAGCCCTTCTACCTCGGGGCTACACTCCCAGACCTATTTTAGACTTTTTTATTTTTGGAAACAGGGTCTCTTAAGCCAGTGAGGCTGGCTTCGAACCAGCACGATCCTCCTGTCTCTGCCTCCCAAGCGCAGGGATTACAAACGTGCACCACCACGCCTGGCCCGTAATTTGTGTGTGTGTGTGTGTGTGTGTGTGTGTGTGTGTGTGTGCAAATCCAACAAAGGGATTTCCAAATCCTGTGTGAGACATGGGATATTTTCCATGGGGAAGAGGGAGTAAAGTTGCTTTTGATCCCAGCAGTTCTAAGAGGAAAAGACAGGCCAAAGTTCTCTTAATGCACCAGAAATGACCCTGGCTTTCCCAAAGTGTTGTTGCTGAGCCACATGAAGTGCTGTGTTTGTACCCTATAGCCCTGCATCTGTTGTGGCCCAGCCCTAGACAGAGGAGGAGAAGCTGAGCAGACCCACTGGTTCCCAAATAGCTTTCCCTAGGAAAAGCCATAGTACCTTAACTTAAAATTTTCCAGAGAGATCCACACTAATGTCTTTCCACTGTGTGCTGTGATAGTTTCAAGGTGTGATCCTAGGAGAAGCAGCCTCAGCTTACCTGGGAATATTAGAATTGGACATTCTCAGCTCCTATCTCAGACTGCTCAATCCAAAACTCTGGAAATGAGGCCCAGAAACTTGCATTTTCTGAAGCCTTCAGATGCAGGCTAAAGCTTGAAAACCATTAGCAGATGGTAGGGAAAAAAAACACTGACATTCAAAGACCTGCCCTTTACAAGACTTTACCTGGATCCCAGGCATATCCTGTCCTTTCTCCTCAGGTCCTTGTGTGATGCAGACCTCCCATGATAGCTCAAGGGCACACCTCTTCCATCATTTCTTTACTCATTCTTTTTTAAGATGCTTCCCAGGTATCCTTTGGTGAATTCTGACTCAATCTTTTAGAACCAGCCGAAGCGTCCTCACTTGTGTACTTTAATAGCTCATCCTCCATAAGCCATTAGCCCAGCTCATAATTGCTTTCCTTAGAGTATATATATGTGTGTGGGTGTGTGTGTGTCTTCTTTTCTTCCTTTCCAGACCCTAGAATCTGAAGACTGTGAGCATGAGGGCTCCCACAAGCTTGGATTGTATCAGCAGCACCAACATGGGGCCTGGCCCATAGAGGTTTGCAATACATTTTCCCCCTTGATACCTGTGCTGAATTTGTTTCCAGTCCTCCAACTCTGCAGATACCAAACTGTGGTCCTTTAAATCAAATGGCATCATAGTAATATTTGGATCTGACCTACCTACATCCTTTCATATACTTATGTCAAATAAAAATTAGAGTAAACTATTGCTTTGTAACAAGTTCCTGCACAAGGTCCTAACAGACCAGGCTAAAAGTCAAAATGGAAGTTCCATGTCACCAAGCTGAAACTAAGCTGTTTATCTGACCTTTTGAGAAATCAGGACTAAAGACACAACCACCTGAATTTTAGACTCCAATTGTTATGATAACAAAGTTCCCTTTGCTCTAATCCTTACACAAAAGAAGGAACCTGAATTACCTGTCATTAACAAAGCAGTTATTTTTCTATTGTTCAGGTTTCCTTGTTCCTTTTTACAAAGAAAGTGACTTTGAAACGACCAGTCATATTTTTGTTGGTTTGATTCTGTTTTCTTTAGCCCTCTATCTATAAATCCAACCTTTTCTGCTTAACCCATAGAAACATTTGTTCTATTTTATGAGATGAAGTGTTGTCTGTTCTAGAATTCAAAATAGAGCCAATTAAGATCATTATGCTAAGTTATTGTAATTTTGTCCTTTAGTACTTTAAATGACTTCTATATTATCTGTAATACCTAAGACAATGCAATGGTATATTAAAAAAATTGTTACACTGTATTGTTTAGGAGGTAATATGCTATAGTTCAGATCTTCTGTTGAAGGCTTGTTTCCCAGATTTGGAGTTATTGGGTGGTGTAGGATGTTTAGGAGGTGGGGCCTAGTAGGAGAAAGTTGGGCCCTTGTGGGCATACCTTTGAGGGAAGTATTAGGACCCCAGTCACCTTGAGGTGAACAAGACTCCTGTTACACGTGCCCAAACCAGATGTTCTGCTTCACCACAGATCCAGAAACAGTTGGGCCAAACATTAACAGAAGGCTCTGAGACATCGAGTCAATATAAACCTTTTACTTTTTATAAAGTTTATTTTCTTGGGCATTTTGTCACAGTGACAGAAAGATGACCAACACATAATGACAAGAAAAAAAGTCTACATTTAGGTACAGACATGATTTTTTTGGATGTTTTGTAATTGTTTGAATACAATTGGATCCACAGGATGCAGAACCTATAAATACGTAAGGCCAAATATTTGTACTTTCTTTTGTAAAATCATTGAATAAAATGCAAGGAATTAAGCCATCACCAGTTGTTGATATTTTAACAGTGAGAAGTCCTCATCACTTTAGAAAGCTGGGTGTGAGCAAAGCTTACATTCTAGTATTCTATTATTTTCTTCCTTCCTTCCTTTCTTTTTTTTCTTTCTTTCTCTCTTTTGTATGGTACTGGAGATTTAACCCAGGAACATTCTAACTTTGAGCTATACTCCGAGTCTTATTTTAATTTTTATTTGGAACAAGGTCTCACTAAGTTACAGAGAACCTTACTGGTTACAAACCTATGATCCTCTTGTCTCAAGTACTGGAACTACAGGTGTGTGCCACCACTCCCGTCCATGTTCTGATTGTCTTGAATTGTCTCTCAGAGGGAGTTATATGAACAGAGCATATTATGTAGCCTTTCTGAACCTCAGATACCACTTGCTCTAAATGAGAACATTTATAGTGTCTAATAATAGGAGATGACATTTATTGAACATTTCTATAGGTCATCTCCCACTTTAGAGAACAAAGAGACACATGGACTTCCCTAGCGTCCTATAAGGAGAAAAACATGGGGAATGGACTTGAGTGGGATCTTCAGACTCTGGAGCCTGATTTATTTGCACTTATACTCCATCACCTTCTGAGGAGTCTGTGAAGATGAAATGAGATGTATACGTAAAGCACCCAGCAAGTGACTCCATGACAGTCACATTTTTTCTAGGACTAACTTGGCTTTAGGATGGGAGAGAAAGGACCCCATCACATGGGAGAGACATAAAATCTCTCCTTGTTTCTATTTTCTCCCTTGGTGGTGGGAATCATATTCTCCTAACTCTGCTTTATTTGTCCAATGACCTTTTCTTACCAAAGTTAACTGTATCCTTATTTCCAGAAAGGATATTGCCATTTCAGAGTCAATGGCCTTAACCCAGTTGTTAAAGGTGATGTTTCAAACAACACAGTATTAGCTGCTGGCAAAAATCTTTGGAACCTTCTCTCTGTATGGCTTAAGATAAAGCTCTGGAGTGAAGCGACACAGCCTCCAGGTCTTTCATGTTTCTGAGAGCAGAATTCTCCACCCTGTTGCTTTGGTTCACAAGAATACTTTTCCAAAGAGATCTGGCAGGCTTCTGGTATTAAGATAATGCAGAAGCCCTATGCTAACTGTGGAGGAACAGCATCTATGAGAGAGTAAAGGCAAGCACACTGTACCAGTAACAATCTCTCCTGAGCTGCTCAAGCTGAATGATTCACAGGGTGAGAAATCTCTGCCTGGCCTAGAGGTCTTGGGCAGGAATACTGAAGAGCAAGCCAGGATAACATTCTATACCTTTATAAAGGTGAGGAAAAGAAAAATCTTTTCCCTTTACCCATCTTTGATCCTGTGGCAGAGGCTCTATGAAATTAGACTGACAAAAAATAGATTAGCAAGAGAAAAACAGCTAGATTTTTATTAGCATGTACCTTGTGCATATACCTGGAAAGACAGAGGTGAGTTACTCAAAGGAGCGGTTAGAACTGGGTTTCTATAACATCTTAGCAAAGAACAATGATTCTTTTTGTTTGTTTGTTTGTTTGTTTTTAGAGACATGTCAACACAGAGCAAGAATTTGAACTTCTAGGGTGGTAAATTGTGAGACAGTAAATAAGTATGTGGGGGAAATTACTAGAAGACAGGGTGTTAAGTTTTGTTCTATACATTCCTCTGGTCTAGTCTCCTTGTTTCTGAGGAATTTACTTTTACTTCTTTGTAGAAGAAGAAGAAGAAGAAGAAGAAGAAGAAGAAGAAGAAGAAGAAGAAGAAGAAGAAGAAGAAGAAGAAGAAGAAGAAGGAGAAGGAGAAGGAGAAGGAGAAGGAGAAGGAGAAGGAGAAGAAAGAATGGAAGAAAAAACAGCATTTTTCTTATCTGCTTCTTTTCAATTGCCTTCAGCTCAAAATACTTCGATGTCAAAGTGGCATATTTGGGCTGCTGCATTTTGTCACCCTTTAGCAGGAAGGGCAGCCCCTCCCAGCCGACTTAACAAGCTGCTGGCCCACAGACTTTCCTTTAGTTGAAGGAAAGGGGGCAGAAGCAATGACAGAAGCTCTAGACAGGCCCAAAATCACTAAGCGGGTGTTCGCTTTATTTCTTCAATAGAAATGTTCTGTTGCAGCGGCGTGGCTCTGGCTTGACTTTCCTCCTAATCAGCAGGCTTCAGTGGCTCAGTTGGGGCCTGTCTTGGACTTGTCCTATGCACACCTGTCTTTGCAGCATGAAGAGTGGGTCTGTTACAGGTTCAATTGCATACCTACTCCCCAAAATGTTGAGTCCCTAAGCCCCAGAACCTGCGAATGGGAATCGGACCTTACTTGGAAATAGTCTTGGCAGGGGCAATCATTTGAAGACAGGGTCAGTGGTGAGTCTTAATCCAACCTGACTGGTATTCTCATAAGAAGAGGGACATTTGGACAGGATGCATGGAGAACGGAGAATGCCATGTGAAAATGACGCGACTGCAAAGAAACCAAGGAACACCTGAGGCCAGGAGGATGCTCCCCCTAAAGGCTTTGGAGGGAGCAAGGTCCTGAAAATACCTTAGTCTCAGACTTCAAGTCTCCAGCACTATGAAAGAGTAAAAGTCTGTTTGAAGCTGCCTGGTTTGTGGTACTTTGTTACAGAGGTTCCCTAGAGACTGATACAGGGCCCCCTTGTAGAATAGCCAAGGAAGCTGGGGCTTGGAGCTCTCAGGGAGTGAGAGGTTTCCTTCATCAACTTTAAAGCCCCTTTCAGAAATCTTTAGGGTTATTACAGGGAAGGCAGCATTCTTCTGGAGGTCCTGGCAGTTGGATAGTCATTCTGGTCTCACAATGGACAGGAGGGTTGTTGGACTGCAGGGTCTCACAGCATGATCTAGCCCAGCAATGACATCCCAGCATGAATGTCACCTTTCTGAGCATACAGGCTGCTGGAGGTCACCCCTCAGACTGCAGGCCATTCCTCTACATGCTTGTTGGTATGACTCAGTCCCTGTCTAGAGGACCTGTCATCTTGGACCACAGGAGTCCAGAGAGGCAGCCTGGCCAGTTGCCTTGACAACCCAATGATGTAATGCTTTACTTCCTGGCTGCAGTTCTACTGTGATTCTCCACACTGCTGACTCCTCCCAGCCCCAGCCCGGGTGGCATGCAGTTAAAACATGAGCAGTACAGTTCACTTTTAATGATCCCCTTAGTGGCATTGGCAGGATGCATTTGCATTAGCAATGAGAGGTGAGTCTGACTGTCACTAAGCTGTATGGAATTTTTGCCCAGGGGACCCAAGCCTACTGCTGGCAGCTGGCTTTCGCTGTGGGCGCCCCTGGTCTGGCTTAGCTGCTGCCAGGCTTTCCTCCTTTTCCTTGTTATGCTTTACTTCCAGATTCCCTGCAGCAGTTCAGTAACAAACAATGAACGTGACCCTCAGTCAAATGGATTTCTGGGAACTTCCCCACCCTGAGCTGGACTCCCATTATATTAGAGAATTTCATCCATAGGGATTTCTTAACAAAGCAATTTCTCTGTCCATAGTCATTTTTCCCCCTAGAAATCTTTGGGGTTTTGAAAATCTGTTTTTAAAAAGCAGGGCCGCCGCTGGAGCAAGTCAACATCAGCACGTGCATAACAAGGCTTCCTGGTGCTTTCTTTCTTGTCCTTGTGAAAAATACCCTCAGGCAACATCCTGATTAGTCCTAGCCGAGAAGGCTGGGGCTTTCTCCTTGGAGAGGTTGCTGAGCTGTGCTTTGACGGAAGCCTAAAGTAGGTGCACGCTCAGCTGTGTGTGAGAGAGATTTGATTTGCCTGTCTCTTTCAATGAGTAAAGGGACAGCAGGAGAGAGAGGCGCCAAGCAGCAAGACCCTGGCACCAAGCCTCTCCTGCCCTGGCATCAGCGTCAGCTGCAATAAAACCCAAAGACAGAGCCAGAGAATCCAGTGTCCACATCCATCTCCAGGATTGAGATGAGGTGGTAGCCAAGGGACCCTGTGCACTGGGGGAGCCTTTTGGCAAGGATTCTTTTATCTGTTCAGATGGGCAAGGAGTCCTGATATGCAGTTAGAAGCAGTAACTCTATCCAGATGTCTGGGGTCAGAAGCCCACCATTGTCTTTGAAACCCATGCTCAGTGTTAGAGTCAGGGAATTCTTTGTGCAGAAACCTTCAAGCCAGAGGATATTTTCTGGATGGTAAAAGCAAGGGAAGTGCCAAGTGGTTAAAAAAAAAACTCCTCAAACATATGGATACTATTTCCAGTGCCAAGCCAGCTTTATGGCGGCCTCTGCTTTCCAATGCCCACTGTTGATCTGCCCCTTTGGTTATGGTTTTGAAATGGTGAATCACCATCTGTGTAGAACTGGGGTCTCACATTCTAGACAGCAGGAATAACAGGAGAAGGAGAGGGTCAGAAGAGAAGGCCCGTGGTCAATACAGGACTAATGGAGACATGTGTCAGTAATCGGGCAAGAGATGTGTTCTCCAGAGGTGCATTTCTGTGTCCCTATCTTTGGGTAATAGAGAATATGTATCTATAAATAAACAGTGATTCCTTTTCATTGGATTGAGGCACTCAGCATAAACTGATACCTTAGGCTATAGCTACATGCTGGAAAAACATTCATATAAGGATGATGCAAGCTGTGGTCATCTTTTTTCTGTGACCATAAATAATATATACATTCTGTGTATCACCTAGAGATTTACCTTAAAATTGAGTATTGCCCCATGATTTTGGTGACTATATTCATGGATGACCTCTCCGATGCCAAGTGAAGGCAAATGATATCATAGCATTCTGAAAAGGAAGATTATACAGTAGTTGGACTTGGAAAGGGGATAGGAAAAATGAATCATTTGGAGACTTACAGAATATAGGCATGCCGAAACCCTAAGAATTTGTGCTGTGGCAGCCAGTACCATATTTATGTTGGGAGCAGATGTATTATGCAGATTCCATTTTTTGCACAGACCAACTTGCAACCATTCATCAGCAAAAAGTGTAGCAGTAAAAATGCAGTGCAGAATTTTCTGTTGATTCTAGCAGTAAGTGGATTAGATATCTATTTAATTCAGGTTTCAATAACACTGCAATGTGAAACTTATCTTCAACTGAACAAACAAGACAGTGGTAGAGTTATCAAGGGACATCTTATGAAAATATGCATCCCAGGATTGACAAAGTTTTGGATTTCATGAAACCTGATTATTCTGAACGAGCAAACAAAGCTTTAAAGTTATAGCTTATTTTTTTTACTCATTTAAGCCAAAGAGGTTTGCATTTTGTTTTATGGGGTTTTTTGGTGCAGATTCAAACAACACAAGTAGTTTATACCAATACTGAAGGTCTGTTGAATTTAATTTTCCTTTTAAAGAAGTGGTAGCAGACAGCCTTCAAGATGACCCCCCCCCCAGTAATTTCCAACTTCTGGTAGCCACAGCTTGTACAATCTCTTTCTACTCTGTTGAGTGTCCATCTGTATGGCTAAAATAATACTGCAGAAATGGTGGATGTCACTTCTGAGGAGACATAATAATATGAATCTCTCTCTCTCTCTCTCTCTCTCTCTCTCTCTCTCTTCTCTCTCTCTCTCTCTCTCTCTCCTTGCTCTGGAAAGCCAGCCAGTCCATGAAGGCCTTCTGGCTGTCCTATGAAAAGGCTTACATGACAAAGAACTGAGGCCTCCTGCCGGTGATTAAGTGATAGCGCCATCCTGGAAATGTACCTACCCTCCAACCCCAGTCAAGTCTCCAGATGACTACAGCTCCCTGGCTAAGAGCTTAACATCATCATGAGAGATGCTAAACTCCAACCACCCTGCCAAGCCACTCTGACGTTCCTTACCCTCAGAACTGAGCTAAATGATTGCTGATTCAAGCACCAGTGGTGGAGTCATTTTACAGCAGCAGCTCTCAGATGCACAGACCTATACATAAGCAATGACTGAGAAAGACTATGAAATGTCATTTCCCAAACTGAGCCCAGGAGTGAAGCAGCAGACATAGTCATTGCTTAGTCACTGCTCTTGACTTCAGCATGAGCATATTTTAAAATGCTATCAGGCTTGCCTTTTAGCATAAGTTAATTAGTGACATTAACTCATATTGATATATTCTTTTTAAAAACTACATATTGGAGCATTTTCAACACTTAACCTTGTCCTTCCTCATTATTGCTATAAATTGCTCCATTTAGGGGTTCATCTTGGTAAGGGATAAATGTTCAGTACTTCTATTTGTTAATCTCTCTTTTCCTAATTCTCATACGGTTTAGTTAGAGTAGAAACCAGGCATGGTGCTACATGTCTGTAATCCTAGTACTTGGGAGGCTGAGTCAAGAGAATCACAATTTTTTTTTTTTTTTTTTTTTTTTTGCAGTCCTGGGGATTGAACCCAGGGGCATCCTACCTCCAAGCTATACCCCTAGCTCTGTATGATTCTTTATTTTTGAAACAGGGTCTCACTAAGTTGTGGAGGCCCTCACTAAGTAGCTGAGGCTGGCCATGAACCTACGAAGAGGATCACAATTTTAAGGCCAGACTCAGCAACTTAGTGAGACCCTCACAACTTAGTGTGACTCTATTTCAAAAAGTAAAGAATAACATAGAGCTGGGTGGGTATCTTGGAAGTATAATGCTCCTGGGTTCAATCCCCCAACACCCCCCCCACACACACCCCACACACATACACACAAGTTATAGAGTAGGATTGCAAATTTCTCTCACTTTAATTGAAATGTGCAGAGTATACATAGTTCTTATACTTTTTCTATAACAAATCTGGTTTTCCTCCTGCAGGTTACCTTGGAATAAAGCCCACAAACTAAAGCAACTGACAAGTGACTTTCCTACTTTAGTTAAAATGTAATCTGATTTGCAATTTAAAAAGCACTTGCAACTCAGTCCTTTAGGATAAAAGGTAAACGTTGTTTATCTGATCATTGCTTATTTGTCAGTCTTCTGCTTTCGCACCTAATTTCATTTCAAGAAATTATTGGGTATGTGATGTGAATGGTGAGACTCACAAGATCTTCCAGTGGAATCAAAATTTAGTTGCTTGGCCATGATGCCTTTGGCTCAGTGACTCTGGCATCCTGTCTCATCTTACCTGCTCCCATGGCTGGATTCTTGATGCCGTTTCTTCTCTCTTGTTCATTCATGTTGTGCTCTGTGGTGACTGAGCCCCCAAATCCCTCCCCATGGGATGGGAAGGTGTCTGAATCCTGAGAGTACCTCCTGGTTGGAGCCCACCCGGGCCATGTCCTGCAACACCTTCAGTGCAGTTGGCCTCACAGCTCTCTGCTTTGGTCCCCAGCCAGAGTCTCAGGTACTTGGAATCACAGGGAACCTAGAGAAGATAAAATGGGGCTAATTTTGCCAACCAACCAACTGGATTTGGGTATGGTTATCAACAAGGCAAGTAAAGGAAACTACAAAACAGTTTCATCTGGAATCCTAGAGGTCCTGATCTGCCCTCAGCCCAAACATTAATTATCAAAGATGTGCACTCATTCTAGTCTGAAGCCCAAAGAGGAACAAATGTAAGGGCCTTGTATAATGCGATGGCCTTCTCCACTCCCTTCTCTGTGTTTTCTTCTTTCTCCCTCCTAGATCTTCATTCCACTTGTGCTATATAATGTTGACTCTACCATACAACTCCATGGATTGTTAACTTGCCCTCTAACCAGGGGAGCATTTTTTTTTTTTTTTTTGGTCTGTGACACTGGGGATTAAACCAGGGGCATTCTACTTCCAAGCTATATCCCTGGACCTATTTTATTTTTATTTGGAAACAGGATCTTGTGAGGTTGATGAGAGTCTCACTACTTGCTGAGACTATCCTGGAATCTGTGGTCCTCCTGTCTCAGCCTCCCAAGTACTAGGATTACAAGCATGTACCACCAGGCTATGCTAGGGAGCATTTTCTTTACATCCTAAAGGAAGAAAATGATCGGAATCCTCCTGCATAAACAATAAAGCGATTTAGAATATCTGTGTTTCTATGTCACTTAAAGTTCTAGTTTTGAATGTCAGACGCCAAATCTAACTTCAGTTCTTCCCTGCTTATCCTTTATTAGTCAAATCTTAATTTTTCCATGCAAATGGTGGCCTTGGGCTATAGTGGGTGGAGATCATGGACTGAGGAAAGCAAAAAGCAAAATTTACATTCACAGTTTTCAAAGTACCACTCCACTGTTTCTGTCTGTTCTTATTTTTCCTCTTTGGTTTTTCCAGTCACAGATTGTCATTTGCAAAAAAAGGAAAATGGCACTTTAATCCAGCTCTGTTCAGAAGAAGCTTCGTGTAGCTCCTCAGCGCGGCCCTTCTGTTCCCTTTCTACCCACATGGGAACCCAGTTGTCCACGGGGGCCGGGGTGTCGGTGTGTAATGCTTAGGTGAGCTAATGAGGAACCAAATGGATTTTGGTGTTGTCAGGCAGCTGGGAGCGCCTGCATAATGCATGCCGTGCCTTTAGAAGCACGGGATGTGTTTCATCAGGGCGCTCTCCTGGGACACTGGGCGAGACGGTGGAGCCTGTCTGTTTTTTCCGCGTCCCCGCTCAGTCCTCCCTGATCATCTTCAGGAATGAGTGGACCCACCAAGGCCAATAAGATGCATCTCAGAGAGTCTTTGTGGTATCGGGAATTGCTTTCCCCCTGTGGGCACAGCCCTGCAGAGCCACCTGCTGCCCCAGGGCCTTTGGCTGACGGCCAGCATGCTCACCAGTCTCCCTTGTGTTGTACGTGACTCTATTATGGTTCTTGACTTTAAATAAGACCCACTTACGCCTTCCAGATGTAACTAGATTTCATCCTCTTGCTTTCATGTTAAGTCAAACTGTATAAAGGACTGTTTTAAAAAGAGCCTTTATCTTCTTCTTTTATTTCTTCCATATCAGCCACTGCAGCTGCAGCTCAGGTCCGGTTCCTACAGGCTTTTTCTATCACAGTCCCCAGGCCTCGGGCAACATGCAGCCATGTCTTCAAGCTTCTAGCTTTTCTTCTTTGTAGGTAACTGTATTTACTGTCTGCTCCAACTTTTACTGAAAAGCAACTTTTAGGGAACGCATTCTCTGAAGGAGACATTAACATTTATGTGTCAGTTCCAGGGTTGCCATATCTAAGTCTACGGTGTCAGTAATAATAGCCAACAGCTACTGAACATTTCCTATACCCGAGACAAACCCTTAATATGCATCATTTCACTTATTCTTCATCCACTCTAGTTATTATTTTTCTCCATTGAATGGATGAGGAAACTGAGGCTTGAATGGGCTCATTGAGCAAAATACACTGTCACACTGTCACCAAGTGGTGGGGGTGGTGTTCAGCTGCAGCACTCTGTCCCCAAAGCACTTGCTTTGCTCTGGTTGCTTGGTTCACATGGAAACTTCTAGATTTTATCAGAAGCATATCTTGTTAAAAATAACAAATGTGAGGAGATATCTTTCTGAAGACCTCCAATTGGGTACTTTGCAGGCTCCTTGGAAGTCTCACTGCTCATCTGCAACTCAGTCCTCTCCTTGGTGGTGAGTTTGCAAGGTCACCTGTTCATCTCTGGATGCCTTTATCCTGGGGAAAAACCCACAAAAAGTTCTAGAAGCAAAAAACCCACCGAACCTCCTAGAAGCATGCACTTTACCATATCTGGCAGCTTTGTAGTTCAGAAATTAAGGAATCATCTTTCCAAGGGTCATTTCTTCATAACATCCACAGCATAATTAACCCTGCAGTGAGTGACTGAGTGTGCCAGGCCAGGGGCCTTCACTCCTCATGGACAGCCATTGCTGCACATGACAGCTTTCTCTGATTTGTTCTATTCCTACTGATTGAGGTACTTCTGCATGGGGTGGAAATAGTGGTGAGGGGAGAGAGAGAGATCTGTGTGTTGAGTAGAAAGACATGGTAGTAGGGGTGGTGGAAGGAACACTCTTGTAATCCCAATACTTGGGAGGCTGAGACAGGAGGATTCATGGCCTGCCTCTGTGATTTAGCAAGACCTTCCGAAACGTAGCAAGACCTTGTAGGGCTGGGAATGTAGATCAGAGGTAGAATATTCCTGGGTTCAAGGAAGAGAGAAAGAAAGAGGAGAGAGAGGGAGAGAGAAAGGAAGAGAGAGAGAGGAAGAGAGAGAGGGAGGGGGGAGGGAGGGAGGGGGGACAGAGGGAGGAAGGAAGGAAGGGAGGAAGGAAGAAAGGAAGGAAAGAAGGGAGGGAGGGAGGGGTGAGTTAGGAGGGGAGGCAAGGTCATTTTTGTCTGACTCCTGAGGAACCAAAGCACACAGTACTGCATTAAGACCTGATACTGCAGAGTTTGGAAGGATTTTCTTTCTGTTTCTGTGCAGAATGTAGTGATTGGAAACTGCAGGACTCTGGCCAGTCTTCAAAAGTGGAGGTTCTGGTGTCACTCACTGGAAGGACAGGGAAGCTGAGTTCATTTTTGTAGAGCAGCAGCAGAAGTGGTGGTGGAAGTGAGATGATAACCTCACAAAACCTATGGTAAATTTAGAAAGTAAGACAGCGTGCATGGGAATTCCTAGAAGCAACCAGGGTCTTGATGAGGGACCAGGGCGGACATCTTAGTTATGTTGAGAGGAAGGACTTTGAGCTGCCTGAATATTCATATAGTTGTTGCTAAAACTAATTTTGTCCCCAAACTGCAGTGATATGTGGTTATTTAAGTTTACACATCTTCAGAGCAATAATAAATACCGTGCCAGACTAACTGCAATGCCAATAACCTCTTTTCAATTGGGTATTGAAGAAACTGTGTTCCTAATGGCTTGATTCACATCTTTTCCCCAATCCCTCTGTTCCTTTGCAGTCTTTTGCTTCTAAGTGAATCCAACACATGATGTTGACCAGCTTCAAATTGAGAAGTCATACACAGATAGAAAGGATTTCTTATATCTCTTTCTGTGGTTGCTTAACTTTCTGTTCTACAATGTATCATGCAAATCTCATTGACTCCGTGTGTGTGTGTGTGTGTGTGTGTGTGTGTGTGTGTGTGTGTGTTACACTGGGAATTAAGTCCTGGGACATTCTACCTCTTGTTCCCTACCCCCCAGCCCTTTTTTTATCTTGTGTTTTAGAACAGGATCTCTCTATGTTTCTGAAGCTGTCCTTGTACCTGTGAGCCATCTATCTCAACCTCCCACATACAGGTATGCACCAACATGCTTGGCTACATTGCTCCAGATTTTAATTATATTCTCTGAGACCTGAATACATGAAGGAAAGACTGAAAATGTGGCTCTGCTTCAGTCTAAAGCAGTGGTGTTTTCAGTTAAAATATCTGTGAGTATTTTTTATGGATGCTGGAAGATTCTTGTAGAGTTCTTTGCCTTAAATGGGGAAAAAATGAACTGCTTGGTTCTGAGTTAGGTGGAAATGCCTACTCGATTTTTTTGAAGCCTGTTCAGTTCATCTCTAGTTGGTTTCATATTACACAACTACTCTTTCTCCTCCTCCACACGTACAGGTTCTGTGAAATATGTATGCTTTATTAAAAGGAATGGGTACAACTTAGTCATTTCATTCTAAGTACATGTAGATTATGCTACAAGTGTTTATGGAAAATAAAATCCTAATTTCAGGTAACAGTCAGCTTTACATCTGTTGTCTAAAGTGACAGTTTCTCTAGAACAGTACCTTAAAGCAGAAGTTGGTGCCATTTGTATTTTGTTTTGTTTTGTGTCTATTTGTATTCTAAGCAAATTTTACAGAAATCAAAATTAAACAAGAGCAACAACAAATATTCCCCTCTTACTTTAATTATAGAATTTTTATTATAGAAATGGCTTATCAGCAAATGCAGTTTGGTTATCTATTTTTTCCTGTCTTGAAAATTGGATCACATAAACCATGAAGGTCTCAGATTGATTTTGCAGCTATTGGATTATTTTAAACAAAAAAGGAAACAGCCACAGAATAATTGAATCAGTCTTGTTATATAGACATAGCTCCAGGCCAAAGCCCTAGGCACTTTTTTTCATCCTGCATTCTTGTTCTAGAAAAGATTCCATGTTTTTTCCAGGCACTATTTCAAATTTATTTTTTCCTGTTTCCAAATTCATAGCACAGTCAAGATAGTCTTCTTTACTCTATGTTCTACATCCTGAGAATTCATATTTAAGAAACATAGTGCCTTTAGAAAAAAAAAATCAAAATACATTCAGCTTTGCTATTTCCCTTTTGAGAAAAAAAAAATTTCCTTTAAGCCCTGAGATTGTTACTCGGTGAAGTCAAGCGGTAAATCTGCCATCATCTGTGGTATGTTCAGACTACTCACTGGAACACATGATTAAAAAAAAGTCCTCCAACCCCAATCTATTTAGCTTTACTTTCCTGTGTTTCCAGTGACATATAAAATTTCTTTTAGGATATTGCAAATTTCACATTTTTCTTCTCTTGTAGACTGAAGGGCACTCCTTTGCACCACCCTTTTTATGGCAGGCAGATTACGATATGTGCAGCTCCATTTAATAGATGCTCAAAAACACGTGTCTGAAATCTGTCCTGGAACCTGCATCAGATGCTTTCAAACTTCTTGCTGAAAGAACTAGAACATATTTTCTGTCAAATTAATTTTAAATAACATGGCTTTGTTAGTGAGAAAAAATATCCTTCTAAAAATCTTGTGTTGGATTTATGTCATAACTATTAACTTAGCTATAACTTTCTAATTGCATTTTGAAAAATAGTTCTATCAAAACACATTTTAGAAGGGTAATTCTTTACTTATAATTTCATTTCATGGGATATGGGGGTCATTTTTCAAGACAGACAGGACAAAATCAATTCTCTTTTTATTTCTGACTTTCTATTAATAAAATACTCATTAATTAAGAGGCATTTGTGAAGTTTGAAAGAGAAAATGATAGCATATCTAATAGTAACAAAAGGACAATTGGTCTTCTGTTCCCACATAGGTTTTCTACTTTTTATTTTTCAAAATCATTCACACAGGAGTTCACAGGTGGAAAATTCCAAATGTACTTCCTATTTCCTCGCTTTTTTTTTTTTTTTTGAAAAAAGAAAATGTTCTCATTTCTGTGAATGTGTCTTGATCTTGCTTTTTAGAGAAGGGCCATGACCAGAACAATAGAACTTCTTTTGAGACCTGGAGCACAGATCCTAAGGCTAAAGTGGCCAGACTAAAGGCACCTGCTTCCAAAAAAAGTAACTACTTTCTAACTGGTACTGCATCTCATACTGTGCTATTTGTGTTTCCATTTATGACAATGATTTTTCTTTTTGAGATAAAGACTGAGTTGTGGCTGTCAGAGTAGACAGATAATGAGACTCTATCAACACAACTAGGACTGTATCTTGGCCAATAAGCCAGGCTACTGATCCAAATTCTATCTAAGGCTCCTGAATAGCTACAGAATGTGCACAACGGGACTTGAAATCTTAGCTACTCTCTTTCCCTCTCCACAACAGTCTGACCTTGGGTCTGGGTAGAAACCCCAGAGAAATGCATTAATCAGAGTGCTTCAATCTAGACTAAAATCATGCATGAAAAAAAGTAGATATTTAAGAAGTTTAAAAGTTCTAAGAATATTGTGATTCACAAAGGGAGTCTTTGTCTTCAGTTACGGGATAACACGCAGAAATCACTCATTTTGAGATTATACAGAGCGTGATATGAAAAATGAGGAAATTCTCTGAATAATACAAATAAAATCCAAATTACTTGTAATTCACCCTGTAATTGATTTCATGCAGAGGATTCTTCCTAAGATTTTCAAATAGAAATATTCAGAACAGAGGCTTCATTCTTTTACTTGATATCTTTGTAGAAAATTTGCATAACATATATTTACATTAAGTGCATATTAATGTACTCAAGGCCTTTGTGAATGACTAGATTAACTGCCACAAAGTGCATACACCTATATGATCATTTCCTTGCCAAAATATAGAATATTCTAAGTATTCAAATGCTCCATTCATGCATATCTTCAAGAACACCTGTCATGAGGAGTGGCGGCGTGTGGGACACTTCCAGGATCCACCAGCGCATTCACATCAACACAACCCTCTCTCTGAGCTGCTCCTAGACCATGGCTATACCTTGCTGATGCTCTAGTCCAGGCCCTTCCTGCTCAACACAGAACTTCCCAGGTAGACAGTGTCTGCTCTGAGACCTCCTACACAGGTAGCTAATATCTTTTCAACGCTGCACTACTGTCTGAAGCTTTTCCATTCACATTTTCAGTCTGTGCCTCTTTCCTCTCAAGAGGGTCAGAAGTACACTGTGGTCTGAGAGTCACCCACTTATCCCTCTTTCTCTTCCCCCTTCCCTGTCACAGGTATTTTTTTCTTCTTACATTTCTAATTCTGTCATGGTGTCGGTCAGTTGTCCTGACAATCTTAACTGACACTGTTGGCACCAGAAAAGCTATTGGGAAGATGGAATTTGGGAACCAGGTTGCATGCCACCTGGCCCACAAGACCGCTGAGTGACATGTGGGGCACAAACAGTTCTTGGCACAAGGTTGTGGTCCAGCTAATAAAGCTTTCAGTTGGGTAACCTGGAGAGCATACAGGCGAAGGGGAACACTGCCACAGTGATTCTAGCATTGGAAAGGCGATTGAGAACAATGCTAAAGTGCAGTGGTGCTGGCTGGTTACCACTAAGATGCCTTGATAGCCTAAGGAGAGACAATGGGGAACTGAGGACTGCTTATGAAGAACTAACGGATATGCAGGAACCTGAGAGCCTCTTTGTAAACTGCTGAAGCAGTTCCTACAGTGGGAGAGCAGACACAGCTGAGCAGCAAGCACAGAACAAAATTAGAGCGGCAGAGCTCCAGACATTTAAATGTTCAGCCCAGGAAGGTCTGCTATTCACGGACTTGGCCCTGGTTAAAAAAAGTGAAATTCTGAAATTTGGGATTTGAAAATCTGGATGAATTCCCTCAAGTCTGTATCTCTGCAGAATCTACTGCACCCTCAAAGAATACAAAGATAGCCCATAATCCTACTAAAAGCTAATTCATTCCCAATGTAGTAAGAGCCTGCAGAGACCTCTCCTTAGCAAGAAAACAGAAGTCCCCCCTCAAAAGTCATTCCATCAACTCTCCTGAATGCCAGGCCAAAAGGTAGAGGTAAATCCCCGTGTAACCTGATGAAAGTATGTTGGAAATGTTAAAGGAAGAAGATATTAACCTCCAACGGAGCTGCAAGAATTAGCTAGCATGAACTTAAATGAGTCAAAAGGGTACCATTGAGACTGAATTTTGAAGATGCTTGGTCAAGGGAACTGGGAAGTAAGATTTTATAAGCAAGAGCTCATTGACATGGGAAGGCTTTTTTGACAGCATTTAACATCTTGTCAAGGATCCCAGGGGATGGAAAAGACTCAGTGTTAGGGAGACTCTAAGATGTCTGGAGAAAATTGGTGGCCTTTGCTGATAAAGACAAAATGTTTGAGTGCCATGAGAAATGATAGACAAAGGGGTGAAACTGCTCAGTGATTGCAGTATGCTGGAATATACAGACAGGGCACATGGGAGGCCAAAAGACTCACCACAGAATGATGCCCATGAAAAGACCGAGAGGGACATGGCATTCTCTGAGGCCATCAGGAAGGTGTGGATGGGAGCAACACAGCATCACTAAAGGTCAGTGGTGGCTTTCTTTCCCAGTCGGGCAGGAAAGGTGGTCACAGAGCTGGCCTCTCCACAGAGGTGACCAGCAGACCTCGAAACCAGATAACCATCTCTGTAATTATTGGCAAGATCTGAGTTTCTGTCCAGCACACATTAATTGCAATGAGTTTTAGCTAATTTTTTTTTTTTTTTTTTGCGGGTCTGGGGATGGAACCCAGGAGCATTTGACCTCTGAGCTACACCCCCTACCCTATTTTTTATTCTTTCTTTCTTTCTTTTTTATATTATTATTATTATTATTAATTATTAATTATTATTTCGGTGGTACTGGGGTTCCTGGAAACCCTTCTATCTCCGGGTTACACTTCCAGACTATTTTATATTTTTATTTGGAACCAGGTTCTCTTAAACTAGAGAGGCTGGCTTTGAACCTGAGGAATCCTCCTGTCTCCCGCCTCCCAAGCGCTGGGATTACAAGCATGCACCACGACGCCCGGCCTTTTATTCTTTACTTTGAAATAGGGTCTCACTAAGTTGCGGAGGACCTCACTAAATAGCTGAGACTGTCTGCAAATCACAATCCTCTGGTTTCAACCTCCCAAATGCTGGGATTACAAGCGTGCGCCACCACACCCGGCTGGTATCCCCATTTCTTCATGGGTGACCATTAAGAAATTTGCATCCCCTCTACAATCAGAAGAAGAAATAAGGAAGCAGTAAAAGTCTGATGGAAGTCTCCCAACAATGGAATCAGAATTCCTTACTTGGGCCTGGTGTGGTGGAGCACGCTTATAATCCCCGCGCTTGGAGGCGGAGACAGGAGGATCGTGCTGGTTTGAAGCCAGCCTGCTGGTCTAAGAGACTCTGTTTCCAAATAAAATATAAAAATAGGTCTGGGAGTGTAGCCCGGAGGTAGAAGGGCTTCCAGGAACCCCAATACCACCAAAAAGAAAGAAAGAAAGAAAGAAAGAAAGAAAGAAAGAAAGAAAGAAAGAAAGAAAGAAAGAAAGAAAGAAAAGAAAGAATTCCTTACTTGGGTTTGGATCCAAGTCAATTTCTAAGTCTGAGACCCTTTGACTTAAGCAGTGGTCAGGTCCCCAGGATGAAGGACACTATAACACTACATTGAGGATATATGGTAATGATTCCTGCAGTTTTTCTCCAATTGTGCTGATGACAGGAATTTATTTAGGTGATTATAGATTGGAAAATGAGAATTGCCCAGATATTTTAAATATTGCTAGACAAAGGGTACAAATTAGCATTGATATCCCAAGACATGAAGTGTCATTATGTCTCCCTGTTAGAGTTAAGGTACATGCTGGCCAGGTAAACAGGGGGATCCTAGCTAAAGTCTGATTTACAGTGAGACAACTAGGTTTACAATCCCACTGACAGTAACTTCTTTAACTCTCAAGTAGACAATTAGGATCCACGTACATGGCGGTTGGAGTAACCCTGATATCGTTTGGTTCTTTGTCCTGTTGGGTAGGAGATATAATGTCGGTTAAAGCAAAATGAAAGTCTCTAAAACTGCTCTCTGCCCTACTTAAGGTAGAAATTAAAAATCAGTAGTGCATCTTAGGGTAAATGGTGGAGTATCATAGTCTCATTAAAATCTAAAGGATGAAAGGCTGATGGTCTAAATCATATCTTCATTTAATTCATCCAGTCTTCTCCTTGTAGAAACCAGATGGATCTTGGAGAATGGAAGCTCAACCAGCTAGTAGCCTTGATCACAGCCACCATGCTAAAGAATCTCATTGCTAGAGTAATAATAATAGTACACAGCAAGATGCCATTGATTTAGTGAATGAATTTGTAGATATTACGTTCATTAGTGAACACATAGGCTAAAAATGCCTTCTGCTTCAAACAGCTCATTTACATTGATCCATTAGGTTGATGCTATCATGCTGATTAGGCAGCACAAGAATGAGATGGTTTTAAGTTATGATAAGAGATCTGAGCTCTGGAGGGTGGGAAATAAATCCTAAAAAGACTCAGGGACATACAATTTTAAACAAGTTTGTGGAGGTCCAATGTAAAAGTCAAATTCCTGCCTCTTGCATCATTGACTATGAAGAAAAAATATTTTAAAGGACTTCATAGAATTTTTAGGCAACACATTCTACACCAAGAGATACTGCTTAGTCCATATATCAGGTGGTACACTAAACTGTCAGCTTTAATTGAGACTTAGAAAAGTAAAAGATGATGTAGAAGGTCCAGAATGTGCAGACTGCCCATGCAGCCCACTGCAGGCATCGTAAGCCATGATAGATAAAGCTCCCGGTGTGCTACTGGGTCTAGGGAAGAGGTTTGTTACATGGGGCACTGAGTAATAATGTAAATGGAAATATTCATTTTGTACTGGGTTATAGCTTATTAAATAATAAAGATCTACTAGGTCATAGAGTTGACTGAGCTGAGCAGCAATCCATGATGACATGGAAGAGGTACAACTAGATGAACCTGAGAAGGACCAGGAGGCATGGACAAGATGCCAGCTTGAGTTGGCAACCCAGACATCCGTGCCGCCCAATGTGGTTGCACACATGTATCACTCTCAGATCACATCCTAGAGAATTAATGGAAGAAGAGAAAAACTATCACACTTGGCTTATGGATAGATGCAAGCCAAAAAATAGATGGTGGCTGCATGGCAACCTCTTTCTGAAGTGGACCTTAAAGACAGAGAAGAGGGGAAATCTTTCCAATGGGAGGAACCCTGAGCAATGTGTTTGGCTATGCACTTTGTATGGAAGGAGAAGTGATAATACTTACAATACTATAAAAATTCTTGTATGTGTCATTTTTATGGCTGTAGACCTCTATCCTTTTGGGTAAGTGCCAAGGAGTGGAGTTGCTGGATTATAGAGGCCATTAATACATAGGTTTAATAAATACTACCAAAATGTATTCCAAAGTATTTATATCCCCAAAAGGGATGGATGAAGGTACTCATTGCTCTATATCTTCCTCAAAATATGGTACAAAAAAATCTTTTAAGAGTTAGCCATTCTGGTGGTATATATTAATATCTCACTGTGATTTTAAATTTGAATTTCCCTGATGACTACTGACCTTGAACACACCTTTTTATATGCTAATTGATTGTTTGAATATCTTTTTTTATAAACTGACTGATCAATTTTCTTGCCAATTTTTAAAAATGTGATTTTTTGCTTTTTAAAGATACTTTTATATAATCTAGATTTGAGTCCTTTGCTAGATATATTGTAGTAAAAACAGCTTCTCTCATTCTGTGATTTGCCTTTCTACTACTTTAATGTTTTTCTTGATGAAAAATGTTCTTAATTTTAATAAAGACTATCTTATGCTTTTCTTTTTTATTGGTAGAGACATATTCTGTTCTCCAAATTTTTGCCTATTCCAGAGTCCTGAATATGTTCTGCCATTTTCTTCTAGAAGTTCTACTATTTTATTTTGTAAAGTTAGGTCTGTGTTCTGCCTAAAATTAATTTTTACATATAGCATGAGGTATAGTTTATATTTTATATTTTTGACATGGTTGCCAAATTGATTTAGTATTATTTATTGAAAAGGTGAAACTTTCTTCACTGAATTACAGTGTACCTTTACTATATATCAGTATGTTATTTCTATGTGATTCTTTTTATATTCCATTCATCTATCTTTTGATCTTTGCCCCAATAATTTTTGTAGAAACACAGCTTGATTTTATAATTGATGCCATATTTTGAGATTGTTAATTTGCTTATTATTCATAATTTATTTGTAGACTCTTATTTTTAGCATGCACAGTTACATCCAAGAATAATGACAATTTGTTTTTCTTGACTTCTTGCACTGTCTAAGTACTCAAACAAAGCTGACATGCTTATTTTGTTGCATATTTTAGGGAAGAATCAGTCAATGTTTACAATATTCCTCCTTTAAGCCGCAGTTAGATGTATTCTTTAAAAAATATTGAGAATCTAACTAAGAAATTCTCCTATTCCTAGTTCAGTGAGAGATTTTATTTTAAAAAGCAATTGAAATTTATCTAATGATTTATCTCCACTAATTAAGATGATCATGTTTTTCCTGTAGTTTAATAAAGTGATAAAATATGTTAATTGATATTTTTATATTAAACCTACCTGTAATCCTGCAATAACCCTCAATTGATCATGATTTATTATCCTTTTTATTTATCACTTGATTTGACTATTATCTCATGCAATGTTTCAAGTAACTTTGTTCATAAATGACATTAGCCTAACATTCATCTTTTGTCAAATTTAGCATCAAGATTATGCTGCCTTGTAAACTGGGTTGAAAAATATTTCTATTTTCCTTAATTTTTTGAAAGTACGAGTGTTGTATTGGTATCATTCCTCTGTAAACACTTGAGAAAATCATCAGTTAAGCTACTTTAGACTAAAGTTTTAAAAAAAGATTTGGAGTGGGAGGTGAAGAGTGTAAAGATCTAATTCAGTTGTGTGGGTTGCACACACTTGTAACCCCAGCATTTGGGAGGCTGAGACAGAAGGATTGCAGTTTGAGGACAGCCTCAGCTACTACTTTAGTGAGGCCCTTTGTAACTCGGTGAGTCTCTGTTTCAAAGAATAAAAAATAGGGCTGGGGGTGTAGCTCAGAGATAGAATGCTTCTGAGTTCCATCCCCAGTAACATGCACACACACACACACACACACACACACACACACACACACACACACAGATCAAATTCACTTGATATAAGGCTATTCATATATTTTATTTTTTCTTGATTCATTTTAATTCAGTTTTTCAATTAATTCTCTATATTTTCTAATTTCCCAAACTTTTTATGTAAAATTGTGAATGATAGCTTTTTATTGTCCTTTCAACAAATACAGATCTCCAATAATATCTCCTTTTTAATTAATTTTAGTGATGAATTAGTCCTCTTTTTCTGATGAGTTGCTAAAGGTTTACCCATTTTATTAGTGTTTTCAAGTAATTAACTTTGGATATATTGACTTTTTCTATTGTATTGTTATTTAATTAATGCTGTATCCATATTTATTTATTCTAATTTTATTTCTTCTATTTTCTTTGCATTTAACTTGCCATCCTTTTTCTAACTTTTTGAGTAAATATTTAGATCAATGATTTCCAGCTTGTCATTTTTTCTAATAGATATATCTAAAGTTATAAAAATTTCCTTACCTGTGGCTTGTGATGTATCTCACAAACTTGATACACTGTTTTCATTATTACTTAGTTGAAAATACTTTATTCTTCTTTAATATTTCTTCTTCAAGTCTAACTGGATCATTCAGAAGTGGATTGTTTAATTTCTCTCCCTTTTCATTTTTCCATACTGGGAATTAAACCTCTGAGCTACCTCTGAGCTACATCCCCAGCCCTCTTTCTTATTCTTTATTTTGAAGCAGGGTCCTACTAAGTTGCAGAGAGCCTCACTAAGTAGCTGAGGCTGGCCACAAATGTGAGATCTTCTCTCAGCCTCATAAATACTGGGATTACAAGTATGCACTACCATGCCCAGCTTCCTTTTACCTCTTAAAATAACTAAGTTCCAGTGGATTCAAAGAACATTCTTTCTATAACTGAAGTCTATGAAACTTGAGACTTGCCTTTTAGCCCAGCCTATGATTCATTTTGGCAAATAGCCCATGAATACTCCAAAAAATATAGATTCTATAGGTAATTGATGCTAAATAATTCGATTTGATTATATTAAATGATTGGGATTCAAGCCTCTATCCTTAGCAACATTTTTTTCTTTAAATTTTTGAAAGAAACATGCTAACAGCACCCACTGTGATTCTGAATATATTTTTGTTCCTCTATATTTTACTAATATAATTTATGGATTTTGAAATGCTATCAATGTTATAAAACTTGATTTTATCAAAGGTACTATTATTGGATGAAAGCATAAATTTTGTAATATTAGTATAGCTATAACAGCATCCTTTGGGTTAATTTTTATATACTCTACCTTTATCTATTCTTTTACTTTGATCCTTTATGTATTTTTATACTTAAGTTGTGTTTCTTATAAGGAACAGTTTTTAAGCAATATTTTTATAAGCAATAGTTTTTTTCCCCTCTTTGACAATATTTGTCTCTTAATAGAATCATTTAGTCAGTTTATATTTAGTGTAATTACTGCTATACTTATCATTAAATCTCTCTCATTTCTTTTATTTGTTGCATGATGGTTTCCCTTATCAGGTAATTTTTATTATTCCATTTACCACTTGATTAGCTTTTTAGTTATTCCATTTATTTTAATTATTATAGATTTTAAAAACTTATATTTTATTTTTAAAGCCGCATGTAAATTTGTGCTTCAACATTTCCCAGAATGATGCAATTCTCTTAAAACACTTAAACTCTATTTACTCCTTTCCACATTTAGCATTATTATTATCTTGCATTTTAATTTTGTATATATTAAATCTTACAGTATGCAAGTAATCTTACAGTATTACTTTGTACAGTCCATATTCATTGAGATTTACCTCTCAATGGTAAATCTCAATGGTAAATCTATTACCATTCTTAGTGCTTTCCTTTTTATACTGCAATCTCCTGTTTTTGTATAAGGTTATTCATCCATCCTATACATTTCATTTGATATTTCTGGTTGCACCATTTAGATGTTGAGTAAGTTTAGCTTACGGCTGAAAAATTGGGATAAATTGCTACTTAATTAATGGATTTGGTCAGAATGAGATAATGCACATCTAGAGTGTAGGCCACTACCAGACACAGAACAAACATTCTGTAAGTGGTAACTGAAAATATAGTTGATTTCACTTTTACTACTTTTATTATTTTAGATAATCATATGCTTCTGCTTATGTATCACCTAACACCTAAGCTAAAAACATAGATAATATGCCCACTTAAAATTATGTTGCTTGTTTTCTTTTAAACTTTTTATCCCAACACTAAATCAATCTAAGCTACATTTAGAAGTTATTCAATACTACAATAAATTGATTTATATTAAAAAGATCCTTCTAAATAATTCTAGAAGATATAAGCAATTGGTAAAATTAAATGGTTAGGCTGAAAATGGATATTCTTTTCAAGTTCAACAAGGTGGTTTTAAATTTGTTGAAAAATATTTAGAATATATGGTCTATAATCTTAGGTACCCAAAGCAAAACAATATTATATAATAAATAATTCCAAGGTAGATAAAATCTTCTGATATTTCAGGTCACTAGCAGCAGTTTGGGTTACTGCATAGCCGATTAGAAAATGTGATTATCATTGAGAATGTCAAAACACTCGTTAGTTTGATGTCAAATGTGGATGTAATAATAATAATTACTATTATTTGCAATCTAAAGTGCAACACTTAGTTATTCCAGTCTAATTTAATTAACCTTTGAAGAGCTAACTGCTGTAGGTATGAGAACTGATTATTTTGTTTTGGTAATTTGAATTTGGGTACATATCTGGGTACCAAAGCAAAGTAATTGCTTATGTTGACTTTCTAAGTTAGTAAGCTAATACTAATTTTCAGAAAAAAATAATAATTATTAATTTAATATGTCTACATCCCCAACTAGTTTCTGGAGATCCAGAATAAGATATAAATCTTGCTCTTAATAATCTGATAGTCCAGCACATGTGCGAACATTTCATTTTGCATATATAAGTATGAATCTTAGTGATTAATTATAATCCCCTCTCAAAAAAGTATTGCTATCTTAATAATAAAAATAAATATAAAAATAAAAATAATACATGGTTCTTAAACCAAGTAAAAATCAATAAAAGTTGATGATGGGCAAGATACTACTTAGGCAGAGGAGTGTAAGTAGTGATACCTTAAAGCCAAAATGAATGCATAAATTTTCCTTGTAACATGTAGAAACCCTATTATGGTAGTAAAACACAGCTAGATTTGTCCATCTGAAGTGAATATAGCTACGGTTAGTGAAGCCAAAAATGAGATAGACAAAGGCACATTTACATTTTTAGTATTTTAATGCATTCTGAAAACATGTAATTGCCACATCCTGTGCTATTTGGTTTTTTATCTATGGTTCTTGGCATAAACTTCAAAAGCTCTTGGAATTTACTGAGCAATAGGAGTATCTTTGGGTATTTGTAGTGATGTGGTGAGTTCCTTCCAATTAACTTGAATTTGTGCTAAAATGGGGGGCTTTATAACTTGAAGATGGGGGCTTATTGTCACATGATTAGGGAGTTGAAATTTTCATCGTGCACTCAAACCTGTAAGGAATTGGAGAAGGGCTTCATATTAAGTTTAATCACTTGGCCAATGATTCCATCAATCCTGTCTAAGTAATGAAACCTTAATTAAAAACTCACAGTGAAGCTAGAGAAGTCTCTGGTTGCTGATTATATTCATGTGCCAGGAGGGTACCACACCCCAACTCCATGAGAACCCCAACTCCATGAGAACAGAAACTCTTCACTTGCCCCTTCTGCCAAGATATTGCCTTTTGAGTTGTTTCTTTTGAAATAAACCTGTAAATGTAAGTAGAACACTTCGCAGAATTCTGAAAATTATGCTAAGACAGTGTGAAACCTCAGATTGTTATTGGGGAACCCTGAATTTGTACTCAACTAGGCAGAAATGCGGGTGGCTTAGGGACATCTGAAATAAGGATTTCTGAATAATCATATGATTATTCATCTGAAATAAGGCATCTGAAATAAGGATTTCTTTTTCAATTGAGCCCCTTAACTCATGGGGTTGGTCTATGCGAAATCTGCAGTCAGTGTCAGAACAGAACTGAATTGTAGAACGCCCAATTGGTGTAGAATTGGCACTGGAGCATGAAATTAAAAAATTATTTGGGATCAGGTTATGTATGTAGTCTTTTAAATTATTTTGTGTGATGCGAGGATCAAACCTAGAACCTCACATGTGCTAGATAAATGCTTTACCCATTGAGCTATAACACCAGGATCAGGTTATATAAAAAGACTGAGCTACTTTAAAGAAAAAAAATTAAGTAAATTTTAATGTAGAAAAGACTCAGTTAAGGTCATGAGTGTTATGACAGTGACTAATGGAGAAATTTCTAATTGAGAAAGTCAAAGTAAAAAATGATACCAGGACACCCCTGAGGGAGAGGCAGCCAAAACATTGTGCTCTGGCTGCAAGCTGAAAATGCAATTCAACCCCAAATTTTCTTGCAAGTCTTGGCTTAATTTTAAGAGATTTTGAAGCTATTTATTTTACCCTCAACTTAGATCTAATTTGCATAAGTACAAAATAAAATTTCTCTCAAATCCTCAAGTAAAATAGACCTTGTGAGCTGATGTTTCTTGTTGGTTATATGGCTTTTACCTTTATACCACCTATCACCACCTAACCCCAGGGCATCTTCTCTGTGCTCCCGCCCCATAATATAGGCTACATGAGAAATGGGGAATGGGGGGGTGGACCCTAAGTTACAGAAAGAGGTTCTGAAACAACAATATAGGTAAGACTTACTCTAGGCTACTTTTTATTTTTTAATGTAACATTCTGAATGTTATCCTAAAAATTTCTTATTACAAAGTCTAGCAGTGGAGACCCAGGTATCTGTATTTTATCAAGTACTCAGAGTTTGATATAAATAAGCCTTAGACTAGACTTTGGGCTAAACTATCCTTGGTTTTGGCCCTCGCATTCACAGATGCATGAACCAAGTCAAGCAATGGATGTCTCTGCTCCTCTCTTTTATTGTAAAACAAGAGTGTTGATTAGGTGTACTTGGCCATTTCTTATAGGCCAAAGATTGTCTATAATTTCTTGATGTTCAATACAGGATAGGAGAGGAAGAAAGCTGAGTTTGTTCAATGGAGGAGCTACATATGAATATGAGTAATAATATAAATATAACATGGTTAACCTGGAAACTCTTTATTGGGAGGGGGAAGGGAAATTGAGGGGGGAAGGACACGAAGCACAATCTAAATGTACACCATTTTCAATATGTTCCACTTATAAATAATAAAAAAATAAAATAAAAATATTTTAAAAAGAAAGTAAATCATGAGAAATTAAATAAGATAAAAACTATACCCTCTCTATTTACTGAGTGTAGCCATTAAAAGAAAATCCTGCCTTGTTTATAAATAATAATTGAACTTCCTAAATTTAATCTTTTCCTCTTTGAAAAAACTGTACTTTATCATAGCAGTGCATTAAGTTTCCTGCATTTGTGGCTCTGAGTCATTGAAATTAAATCTGAAATACTGCATGAGTGTAGCAATATAATTGATCTCATGTATTTTATTATTGTGACTGTCAGGGCTATACTCTAAAATTTTCATCAGTATGCTATAAAATGCCTTAAGGAAATATAATTTGTTTATTCATTGGCAGGGAAAATCTATGAAAATGTTTTTATACTAATTACGTTTTAAAATTCTTGTTACAGCATTTATATTATTCCCATGAAATTATTTTATTCCTCTTTTCCCCAAAATAAAAACCTACATGTAGTTGGCATGGTGGCACATACCTATAATCCCAGTACTTGAAAGGCTGAGGCAAGAGGATCACAGGTTTGGGGCCAGCTCATGGTAATTATTTCAAAATAAAATAAATAAATAAATAAATAAATAAATAAATAGGACTGAGTGGTTCAGTGGTAGAATGGCCCTGGAATCAATCCTTAGTGATTCATACACACACACACACACACACCACACACACACACACAATCACATACACACACACAAACACACATACCACAAACAAACAAACAACTCTACATGGTACTATATCTAAGATAATTACATTTACACAAACTTTTACATGAAAGCCTAAACCTTTGGCCAGGGGAGGGGAGCATAAACAGAGAGGGGTTGATGTATGATAGCCACAGGAGGTGACATTCCAACTCCAGAAATGTCCTTGTTATTTTTCCTATCCAATGCAGGTGCTAACAATAATATACAAAGCATTGAGGGAAAAGAGAACAGAAAGGCTAGACCTAATTAACAGCTGTTAGTGGTAGCTATACAAATAAATTTCTATCCTCCATCACCCCTATTTCTAGCACTTTCAAATATGGAACATAAGAAGCTTACTTCCCCCCAAGGAGACCGTTAAAGAATGAGAAATAAACCATATTTTGGAGCCAAACCTGTTTGGAAGACTGGAAAGGGATGTCATTAAGACTCTTGGAAATTTTGAAAAGTACTTGCATCCAAAGAATACCATATCACTCTGAAGGAGTCGGAAGAAGACTCTTTCCTTTATACTTACACATTCAAGAACTTCAGCTACTCCCCAGAAAGGAAGAGTGGGATTCAGGATTGATGTGTTAGAACAGTCTTGTGACTCTCCTCATCTCCTATGTATGAGGGATTTAGGGAATAGAGTGCTACCTGTTATTATTTAAAGAAAAGTGTCAAGGATCAAGCTCCACAAACTCCAACATTCACAGATGCATAGAAGAAAAGCTCTCAGGGGCAGACCACAAAGAGCCAGGGAAGAAAGCATTTTGAGAAAGGAATAGGGGAGGGGGGACATTAGCAGAAGTCTACTGTGGAAAATCTAGGTTTTCCCTTTCTGGATCAGACATGAAAAAATAGCCATGTCCCCCCCACCCCCTTATTCCTGTTTGGAACAGGTACAGGGTGGCAAGACCAGGGAGACCATCTTCCAACAACGAAGTAACAAGAATGAGGGATGCTGGACCTGATGCTGACAAGCTGTTGCCCCAAGGTCAATGGTGCACATATTTTAAATGGGAAAAATAATCTTATTGTTTTTAAGTTTTCATATATTGGAAACTCGGTGTTTGAGTGGATAAGGGGTTGACTGAAATAAATGGGACACTCAGGTTGCAGGAACAGAGTAGAGGGAGGTGCCATTTGCTGCCACGAGAAACTATAAGGCTGAAGCCTATTTGGAGGCCCAAGTCAAACATTCAGAGCTGGTTAGGTTAAACTGGCACATCTCTGACATATCTATAAATAAGCAAAGGTTGGAAGGTTATGTGCATGTAAGTCACTATCACTATGAGCCACATTATGATGTGAGACTATAATGCACCAATAAAAGTTTAAAAAATAAAGGAAAGGCCTAAACTGTGAATAAGAATTTGGAAATATGTGTTCTATGAGGACAATTCAAGCCTTGAGAGTGAGAATGAAATCCTCTTTTATTTAGAGAAGAGTGTGAAGAATCAAGCCCTACAAATCCTGGCATTTATAGATAAACAGGAAAAGAGATTCCCCAGGGATAGTGATAGCACAGAACCAGGTAAAGATGAAGAGAAGGAAGTATTTTGAGAAAGGAAGTTGTGACAGTGCTAGGTGCTTTGGAGAGGTAAAGCCAGGTGTTGGTCACTGATCTTTAGAAGAAAAACTAGTTCATGTTATGGGTCTGATATTTTGAGAAATATATCTATTGTAAAGAAATGCCATTCCCAACAAAGTTTTTTTTTCCCCCTGTGGAAACATGAGTGAATCTCATTTGTTATTGGCACAACTTAAATATTAACTGGAAATAAAGACAGGTAACATTTCTTTTTCTTCCTTGTTTGATCTGCAAGTGTTGTTTCTAAGGTCAGTGTGTGCATGTGTACTCCTATTACTGAATCACTGATATGTGATTACAGTTTATCATTAAAAGTATATTTTAAAATATGTCAAAAAAGAAAGAAAAGAGAAATAAAAAGGAAGAGAAAATAAGTTTAAACAATAAATCAAGAACAGAGGGGTGAAAGGTCAATTTCTTATTAACAGAATGTCATATTGAAATTAAATTAACAGTCCTACAGGTCACAAAAAACTTTAAAATTTTAATTTCAACAAAATGCTTTCTTTGCTCTTTGCCATTAGATTATTTGCCAAGACATGTTAACAACCGTATTGAACATTATTAAAGTGGGTGGGGAGTAAGTTCCCCAAAAGGTTATCACTAAGGTGATAAAGCTGTATAGACAAAGATTTGAAGGTCTACCTGCTACTTATTAAAGAATAAGTTTGGAGAGCTGTGTGGAGAGGAATATGCCTGGATTGTAGGTTTGAGTTCAGGCTCAGCAACTTAGTTATAGCCTCGGCGACTTAGTAAGACCTCCCTGTCTCAAAACAAAAAATAAAATAGGGCTGGAGGTGTGGCTCAGAGGTAAAATACCCCCAGAGTTCCATCCCTAGCACCAAAATGAATGAATGAATGAATGAATGAATGAATCCCAAGGGAAAAATAATGTTAAAAAAGAGTAAGTTTGGTCAAGTTATTTAATCTCTCTAAGCCATGAAGTTTTCATTTGTAAGATTAAGACTAGAATGATCACCTTGAAAATATTTGTGAAGTTAAACTATAAAAGGGGGGCGTCATCACCTCACGACCATCCCAAATGATCACAGTTGAGCCTGGTGCATTCTGTACAGTTTCTCTTTTCACCCAGGATATACCTCATGATTGGACCTTCATTGTTCTGAATTTGACTATGCTTAATTTCATTTTCATGGTATATTGGTCAACATTATTACTTTTATAATCTAAGAGGACTAACCACACAACTTATAGATAGGAATATTTATTTGCTCAGAGTTTCTTAGAGATTTCTGGTTCAGTCCCTGTGGGGCAAGGGTCTGGAGTTCATGGAATGGAGGCAGGAAGCAAGGAGAAAGAAGAGCTCTGCTCTCACATCAGGAGGCTAGAAGATTAGATAGATAGATAGATAGATGATAGATAGATAGATAGATAGATAGATAGATAGATAGATAGATGATAGATAGATAGATAGATAGATAGATAGATGATAGATAGATGATAGATAGATAGATAGATAGATAGATAGGTGATAGAGAAAGCAAGCACACAAGGGACACAAGGGCTCTGCTCCTCTAATCCTGGAGCCTGGAAGCAAGAAAGAGCAAACAAGCAAGAAGATTCAAGGACACAAGCACAATCCCTGAGCCACACCCTTAGGGATGCCCCTTCTCCAGCCAAATCCCACCCACCTAGGTTATCACCCAGATGAATCTGTTATAATGGGCTGTTATTATTATTATAATGGTTTTATCTACTGATGAGATTACAACTCTCATGATTTAACTATTTTAACCCAGAGCTCTTCTGGGGACATTCTATACCTGACCATAACACATGGCAAGTAAAACTTTGATAACCAAAAATGGCCTGAGGGAACCAAAATTAAAAATGACCACAAAAATAATAATTCCTGGAAGGGAATCTATTTCTGGTACATCACCATCTTGCCTGTGATATGTCAGGGCTTCAACGTTCAGCATGTTCTGTTGACATTGATTCTTACTTTCATTGTCAGATGTGGCTTTTGTCAGCATTACATAAGAGTCAGCCATGATATTCTTCTAGGGTTGATTTAGTGCTATTTCTGCATGTGTATCATCAAGCAACACTTAGGTTTAGTTATGGTTATATTTAATCTTATTCTTTTCAGTAAACCTTTTAAAGCATGACAAAAAAGAATCCTCTCCCTCAGTGAGATGTATTCCTATAACTGCTGAAAAGTTCAGGTTTCTTTCAGGATTCAATAAGAAATCAGTTTGTTTGATAAGTCTCACCCTAGGGCAGCTTTTCAGAAACAAGATGCCCATTCTTCTCTCGCTTTGAGGACAGTGTCATCTGGAACCACTTATATTGAACTTTATTTATCATTAGGAAAAACATTTGAGGTTTTTTTTAGGGGACATCTATTTTAGGGGAATTATCAGAAACATTATTTTAATAGTACAGGAGGAAGAAACATTTATATAAAGTGTAATTTTTAATATTTTATTTTTATTGGGATATTATAATTATGTAGAATAATGGTATTCATTGTGACATATTTGTTTATGCCCCTAACATAATTTGGTCAATTTTATTGCCCAGTTTCTTCCCTTTCTCTCCCCCCTACTCATCCTCATCTGCTGGTCTCACTTGTATTTTCATAAAGTACCCCCTTTTCTATTTTTTCTCTCGATTTTATATATGAGAAAAAGCATATGATTCTTGACTTTCTGAGTGTGGCTTACTTAATATGATGTTCTCCAGTTATATTTACTTTCCTATAAATGACATGACTTCATTTTTCTTTATGGTTAAATAGAACTCCATTATGTATATATTCTACATTTTCCTTACCCATTCATTTGTTGATAGTGATTATACTAATTTACAACCCTATCAACAGTGTATAAATCTTCCTTTCCTTCCATATCTTCAATAACACTATTTATGCTGATGATTGCCATTCTAACTGGAGTGACATAAAATCTCAGGGTAGTTTTTACTTGCATCTTTCTGACTGTTAAGGATGTTGAACAGTTTTTCATACATCTGGCCATTTATATTTATTCTTTTGAGAAATGTCTGTTTACTTCATTTGTCCATCTACTAAATGGATTATTTGAATACTTGGCATAAGTTTCTTTAGTTCTTTATATATTCTGGGTATTAATTCTCTGTTAGAAGAATAGTTGGCAAAGATTTTTCCCATTCTGCAGACTCTCCCTTCATACTCTTAATTGTCTCTTTTGTTGTGCAGACACTTTTAAATTTGATGTCATCCCATTTATTAATTCTTGGTTTTATTTCCTGAGCTTTAGAACTCTAATTGAGGAAGTTCTCTTTTTTTTTTTTTTTACTGCATACCTTTTTTACAGCAAGGCACTAAATATAATGAGGATATAAAAATAATCAATGGATCTGTTTTTATGTGCTTAGGTTCTTTAGAATACATGAGACAAGCAAATGACTTCAGACCAACAATATAGCAAATAACACTATTTGTGAAGGGGATAAAAGAGAAAGAAGAGATTGTTTCTAATGAAAAAGACTACAGCTATAAGATAAGATCTAGATGAACTGGAATCTAAACTACATTAGTCTTTTCTTTATCACTCCTTCCTTATTTTCCCTGGGTATTGGTATACAAATATTTCCCTAATATATGCTTTATTCCCAAATAAACTTATGTTTTTGCATCTGGGAGGCCTTGTCTATGCTGTGTACTTCTAAAATGTTCTTGGCTTTTTATTCTTTTCTTGGGGGACTATTGCGTAGAGTAACTTTTCTATTTGTGTAACATTATATTGGTTTATTGTAGTCATACATCTTAATGGGATACAAGATGGTGGAGACATACATGCACACATCACCCAATTAGCCCTTACCCAATTCCCTCCCACTTCCTCCCCTCTCTCCTCCCCATGTTTGGCTTAGTGATTGACATTGATATGTTTGTTAAAGTACATCATGTGAGAATTTCCCTCTTTCCCCTCCCATCCCCTCAGTTAGGTCGCCTTATTTGCCCATCTATAGTATCTTCTTCATCTAGAGTTCCTCCTATGACCCATTTTCTCCCTAGCTTCCTCATATTAGGGAGAGTATTTGATTTCTTATTTTTTGTGACTGACTAATCTCACTTAGCATAATGTCCTCCAGTTCCATCCGTTTCCCTGTAAATGATGTAATTGTGTTTTTCTTTATGGCTGAGTAGAATTCCACTGTGTACATATCCCAAAGCTTTGTCACCCATTCATCTGGGTGTTCAGGGACTGCAGCTTTACTTATGCTGTTGTTGAGCACCGATGTGGATCTCTGGAGGGCGTGGTGAGCTCCATTGCCATGGTTGCAAGTTGTAGCCAGTGTTTGTGCAGGAGAAACTGATGACTTACAATTTTGATGATCTGAAGCTGCTTACTTCTTGTCCTTGATTGTTTTCCTTTCCTTTTTGTCTCTAGAGTCGGATGCAGTGAGGCAAGATCAACTTTTTTTTTTTTTTTTTTTTTTTTTGGTACTGGGGATAGAACCCATGAGCATTCTATCTCTGACTTACACCTCTGGCCTCCAGCCCTAATTTTTATTCTTTTTAATTTTATTACTATTATTTTTGTGGTGCTAGGGATTGAACCCAGGGGCATTCTACTTCTGAGCTATACTCCCAGCCCTATTTTTTATTCTTTATTTTGAAACAGGTTCTCAGTGAGTTGCAAAGGGCCTCACTAAGTAGATGAGGCTGTCTGCAAACCACGATCCTCCTGTCTCAGCCTCCCAAATGTTGGGATCACAAGCTTGTGCCACAATACCCAGCCCCCAACTTTTTTCTTTTTTTAATTCTTGGTACTGGTTATTCTTTTTTGTTTGGAACCTAAGGGCATTCTACTTCTCAGATATATCCTTGGCCTTTCATATTTTTAATTTTGAAACAGGTACTTGCTAAGTTTCTAAGGTTGGCTCTGAACCTGTAATACTCCTATCTCAGCCTCCTAAGTGTTTGGATTTCAAGGCCTGCGTCACTGTGCCCAGCTGCCTGCTTACTCATAAAGATCAGTGAGTCTGTGGTCTTTGCTGTGATGGCTTCATTTCCCAGAGGTGGTTTTATACCTCTCTTGGTCATTCTGGCCTATGGGTCCCCAGGAAACCTTAGCAATAACTATTAGAGCACTTAAGGTTCATGATGAATCATTTTTGCATGCATGACAAATGAGAGAGCTAACATTTTAATGTGTGTTTCTCCCTCCTCTACAATGAGGGCTTTTAACAGGAAGGGACCTTAACCTATTTATCATTGTATTTCCAGAAACTAGCAACATTCCTGCAACATAATAAATGTACTTAATAAATACTTGTTGGATAAGATAGTATTTATGTCAGGCCTTGAAGGATAGTATATTAGCTAGACCAAGCAGGGTGATTTCAGTTATCCTATCCTTACCTGGAGAAATGCCTGCTACACCCAAAGAGCTTCTGAAGGATTTTCTTCATGCCATGTGGCTTTTCTTCCCTGATTATGGCTTACTGGATTAAAGGTAGAGAGAAAGACTAAAGGTTGCATTTACCAAAGCCTCATATAGATCATCAATGAGATGTTGGTGTGGTCTGTCTTTCTTTCTTTCTTTCTTTCTTTCTTTCTTTCTTTCTTTCTTTCTTTCTTTCTATTTTTCTTTCTTTCTTTCTTTATTGTGGTACTGGGGATGGAACCCAGGGGCATCCCACCTCTGAGCTACACCTCCAGCCCTTTTTTTTTTATTCTTTATTTTGAACCAGGATCTCACTGACTTACAAAGGGCTTCATTAAGTAGCTGAGGCTGTCTGCGAACCAAATCCTCCTGTCTCAGCCTCCCAAATGCTGAAATTACAAGCGTGCACCACCATGCCCAACTGGTATGTGCTTTATTGATTGAGTGAATCATTAAGATCCCTTTGAGCAGTTGTAATCAAGACACAAAGGAATATCGTCATCGGTAGAGACAGAGCGATTGGTTTATCATATGAAGAGCAGGAGGGTTGAAGCTACTGATTCCTGCTGCTGTGTAGGCTGCTGCTGCATAGGCTACCATGACCCGATTACTGGAGAAGCGTGGTACAAAACCACTTTCAAGGATCCAAATCTTGTATAAACTGGTGGCATAACCCCAAGTTGTTTTTTTTTTTTTTTCTGGTTTTTTTTTTTTTTTTGTCCCCTGTGGAGAGGCCTACAAAAGTAGAGATGATAGAAGGAAAAAACCTCACTTTAATTGCTGTTTTGGGCTGAATGCTTGTATTTTTCTCCACTTGAAATTCATTTGTTAAAGTACTACATAATGGTCTCTAGGAAGAAATTTAGGTTAAATGAGGTCACGAGGGTGGGTCCCCGATCTGATAGAATCAATGTCCTTTCCAGAAGAGACACCAGACAGCATGCTTATGTTCTTTCTTTCTCTCATCCTTTCCTCTTCTCACTACCCCCTCCCCACAATTGGACTGTGTGAGGGTACAATGTAGTACCCATCTGGAATCCAGAAAGAATTAAAACCCTGTCAAGTCTTGACTGGAATTTTTAGCCTCTTGAAATGATAAAAAATAAACTATTGCCCAAGATACCCAATCTGTGGTATTTTATTATGGCAGCCTGAACTGACCAAGAGAGTTGTGAAAAATAATATAATATTAATTAGAGACTTTAAAAACTATAGAGACAAATACAGAAGAAAAAATATCAACAATTTAAGTAGCAACAAGAGATAAACTCTTGGATTTACACTATTAGGCAACAGAGTCTCCTGCAGATCTTATCTGGATAATTCCATCTCTATTTCCCCTTTCTGCTGAGATAATTATAGGAATTGGTGAATCACACACCTAATGTCTTTAACATTAGGAAAAGGTACTTACAGTACTAGCTCCTATCTATGTTAAGTCTTCCTCTTGGAAGAATTGTAATTGAATTTAGGTTCCACATAGATAATCCAAAGATAACTTTTGCATTTTAAGATTCTTAATTATACCTGCAAATAACTCTTTTTCACATTGAGTGACACTCACAGGCTCCCCTTGACTTTTTTTTTTTTTTTAACAGAATTCTTTCCTAACAGAAACTGCTCTGAACCACATCCTTTGCATTCTTGATAGGTCTGGAATTTCCCAATTCATCCACTGCTGGTTCCTCTTTGCTTAGGAGTTCCCTCATCAATTTATCTCTTTCTTTTCATATGTAAAACCTTTGCAATAAGCAGCGAGAAGAAGCCAGGCTGTTCCTGTAATAAATTGTTTGTAAATCCCCTTAGCAAACTATCAAAAAATTGTTAATTATAAGTTCTGCTTTCAGCACAACTACAGTACACAATTCAGTCAAGTTTTCTTCCCTCTGTATCATCAAGACTTGCTAGCTATTGGAGAATAATGCTTTCCATTTCCTTCTAAGCTTTCAAAGAAGCATCTTCATAGGCACATCTCCAATGCTCATATTTCTGCCAACATTATTATCATGAGCATACATGTATTCTCTAATGTTATAAAAGTTTTCCTTCTCAGCCCTTACCATATGGTGTGTGTGTGTGTGTGTGTGTGTGTGTGTGTGTGTGTGTGTGTTGTTGGTTATTGAATCTAGGAACATTCTACCTCTGAGCCACAAACCCCAGCCCTATTTTTATTTTGAGATTGGGCCTTGCTAAGTTGCTGAGGCTGGACTCAAATCTGTGATCCTCCAGTCCCCCAAGGACTGAGATTAGAGGTATGTATCATTAAAACTGGCCAGAAGCACCTTTAATGTCTGCATTTTGGTAAATGTCTGTCCAAGGCCATCTAGGCTTTCTATAGCCTAGTTCTCAAGAATTTTCCATCTTCTACCCCATCTTACTCCAAAACTCCTTTCATATTTATAGGTGTTTGTTACAACAGCATCCCACCTACTAGAAGCAAAATCTGTATTAGTTTCCTATGGATGCTATAAAAATTACCATACACTGGGTAGCTTAAAACAAAATTTTTCTCTTGTAGTTTTGGAAGTGAGAAGTCTGAAATCAGGTGTTTTAAGGGCTTTTCTGTGTCTGGAGGCTCTGGGGGACAATTTGTTCCTTGCCTCTTTCCACTTTCTAGCTGCCTGGCATTCCTCGGCATGTGGACTCGTCACTCCAATCTCTGTCACCATTTCCACAGGCCTAATTCTTTGTGTGTGTGTCCAAACCCCTTCTTCCTGTCTTATAAGGATTCTTGTGATGGGATATAGGCCCACTAATATAACCCAGGAGTGTCTTCTACCCTCAAGATCCTTAATCACATTTGCAAAAATTATTTTTCCAAATGGCAACAGTTACAGGTTCTGGATATAAGGATAAGAATGTGTTTTGGGGAGATTTATCAGCCTACTGCATCATTTATATCCAATTGAACAGAAGTTGGTTACATTTAATAACTGGCATTAAGGATGACTGAGAAATACAGTGTTTACATAGGGAGACATGCACCCTTAAGCATTTACTGTTACTGAGGAAGAAGGGCAGAATAGTTATCATGGGAAACAATTACCTATTTCATCCAAGCTACTTTATTTGTATTTAATGGAAAGTTTTCTCTGTTTTCTGGGGCATTAGAAAAAAAAGTCAATTTCTTCTCTATGCAAGTTGCCATCTTGATGCAAAGGCAAGAAATCTTCCACATTAAATCTATTAGATAACTTTGAATTAAAGTCCAAATGGTAGAAAAATGATAACTTAATTTTAGAAAATGATATGAGCTATGTGGGTTGAAGTGTTTTAACTGGTATCTTAGAATAAATAAAATTTTAAAGAACCTTAGAAGAAAAGGAGGTTTTTTTTAATGATTTGATTTCCTTATTTAACAATTTCAAAATAAAAAATTGAAGAGATAGAGAACAGATTAGTAGTTGCCAGGGGTTAGAGATGGTGGTAGGATGGGAAGTGAGTGTAGCTATAAAAAGGGTAGTACAAAGAAGATATTTTTAATGATGTAACAGTTCACAAATTTTTAGATGATAGCATCCATTTCATTAAAAATATAATAGATCTATTATTATTATTATTATTATTATTATTATTATTGTATTATTTAGTGCACTATAATCGAGATTTATAATGATTGATTCATATATATGCACATAGCATTACTTGGTCTGTTTCTTTCCCTCCCTTCTATCTCCCCGAATCCCCTTCCAGGACTCCACTGGTCTCTCTCCTTATTTGCATAAGGTCCCTTTTCTATTTCCTCTTTAGCTTCCGAATATAAGAGAAAACACTTAGGCCTCGATTTTCTGAGTCTGGCTGATCTCACTTAGCATGATGGTCTCCAGTTCCATCCGTTTTCCAGAAAATTACATGAGTTTGTTCTTTTTAATAGCTGAGTAAAACCCCATTGTGAGCCGGGCGTGATGGCGCACGCTTGTAATCCCAGCATTTGGGAGGCTGAGACCAGAGGATTGCGCTTCGCGGACAGCCTCAGCTACTTAGTGAGGCCCTCTGCAACTCAGTGAGACCTAGCTTCAAAATAAAGAATAAAAAAATAGGGCAGGGGCTGTATCTCGGAAGTTGAATGCCCCTGGGTTCCATCCCCAGACCCACAAAACAAAACAAAACAAAACAACCCCCCCCCAAAAAAAAACCCATTGTGAGTATATACCACATACTTTCTTTATCCATTTATCTGTTGACAGACCTCTTGATTTGTCCCATAATTTGGCTATTGTAAATTGTGAAAAACGGCCTGAAGAAGCCTCCTTAAAACTGAAAAGATCTAGATTTCACATATGATTCTTCAGTCAGGAACCAAAATTTTTCTGGTTAGACTTCTTTTTTTTTTAATTAACAATAAAAACTATATTCTTAAACCAGGTGTGGTGGTGTACACTTGTAATCCTAGTACTTGAGAGACTGAGACGGGACAGGAGGATCACAGGTTTATGGCCAGCCTCAGCTACTTAGTGAGGCCCTCCAGAACTTAATGTGACTCTGTTTTAAAACAAAGAATTAAAAAAATAGGGCTGAGGGTATAGTTTGGAGGTAGAATGCCCCTGAGTTCCATCCCTCGTACCCCCCCCCACAATATATTCTTATAGAAAATACCAAAACCAAGGGTTAGAAAAAAATTGCATTATATATATTTGTATATATGCATATGTATTTATTATAATCATTTATATATACAGATTATATATATATATGATGAGAGAGGAAGAGAGGACACAAGCATGAGTTGGAAAATACAGTGTCTACAAAGAAGACATGCGTTCAACTAATACTCAAGAGTTCTGTTACTTAAGAGAAATTAATATTACAAAATATGTAACATAATCAATGAGAAGAAAACAACTTGATTAAAAAGTACCAAAGTTTACAAAGAGGCAAAACCAAAGGCCCATAAATATACTTAATAATGTATGAAAACTATTCTAGGTGATAACATGGATATAAAGTGTTCAGTGTGTAGGCAGAGGTAATACTGCATTCAGGTCTAGAGAAGAGGAACAATTTCTAAAATCATCTGAGGCTTCATGATCAGATTTTGAAAATAGAATTGCAAGTTTTATATTTGAAATTAATAAAAAAATTATTGATTGGTTTTCAGAATGTATTCCAAGTACATATATCCTTCTCCCTCAACTTTGCCTAAAAATTGAAAGATGATGTTGTTAAGAGAGACAGGCAACTTGAGAATCTCAGTTTAAAGTTCAGGCAATCTCATAATCATTACCAGACCAATTTATGTTTTTTTTTTTTTTTTTCACTTGGAAAGAGAAAGAACTTATGGTATGAGATTTGGAATGTTTCTCCTAGGGTCCAGAAATGTACTATGGCCACTGAACTTTTGTATGTGAGTAGCCTGCATCCTACACGTGATTGACTTCTCTGTGCAGATATAACAATAAATCAGGTTGAATAAGGGAAAGGAAAGGAATGAGTAGGGGCAAGGGCTGGGAATATAAATTGAACATGATATTTTATTAGAAATTTTTCCTTATATCCTAAGGTATCATACATTAATCAGCTGCTAACTTGCATGCCAATCCAAGTAATAAAGTAATAATCAGTTGACATTGTAATAAAAATATGCAAAGACTGGAAAAAAGGAATAAATATGCAAGAACTGTAAAAAGAGTATCATATCCACTGATGGCATTTATTAACATTTTGAAACTCTCCTATAAAAATCCTAATGCTTTATTGAATTTAAGTTGTAAGAAGGCTAAATAGTCTTTTATTTTTGCATATTTTGTAGCTGAAACAAGCCCTGAGTGTTTCTTTACCCCCAAGATGTAGAGAAAAAACCTTCAGCTGTTTTTTTTTTTTACAAGATTCTTAGAAGCCCTGAAATGAGTGCTTCAGATGGAATTATTTAATTCAAGTGATACAGGACAAAGCTTAACCTTTTGGGTTAGCTAACAATAGGATCATTACAAAAGAAATAGATACCTGGAAATCTACAGCCTCAGCTTACAGAACCACCTCTAATCATGTTTAAGAGATGAGTGTTGCTTTGACAGATTCCACCGGGAAGAAAGGGCCTGTCTGTTAGTGTATGCAGGTAACATACACCAGTATTGTGTGTGAGACTCAGAGCTTCCACTGGAAATGGATTTCCTTCTGACGGACCATTAATAAAGGCTCATAGCAGGGCCCAAGAGTTGTAAAAAGAGAGAGTAAAGAACAGAGGTGCTGAAAGACTTTTGTGCATTTTAATAGGAAGAAGACAATGACTAATTGATAGGAAGAGAATCCAAAGAAATTGGGCTCAAAATTTAAGCACTGTAAAAAGTAGAATATATGAGATATAATGAAAATATATCCTTACTATTATTTTTCTTCATGTTCTCTGCTCGTGGAGAAGTGTAGACCTGCATGGGCATCGTTGAACTGGTGCCCTTATTTATTTATTTATTTATTTATTTTTTTTAATTGGTGCACTGTATTCATACATCATAGTGGGATACATACTTTTGTAGACATACATGCACACATTGCTCAGTCAGTCCCCACCCGATCCCCACCCCATTCTCTCCCTATCCCTCCCTCCCATGCTTGGCTTAGTGATTGACATCTAATATTATAGCAATTTATCAAAAATTAAAAATGATAATCTCACATAACAGTTTCATTTGTCTGATACCAAGCTTTTGATGACTTAAAGATAACATTTCAATATTTTCTTTCTTACCAGAGAATCTATTTTTTCTATTTTTTAGGTGAAACTATCATATATTTATATATTTATTTTTCAGAAAAAAAAATCTATCCTAATATGGAATATGTACTCTAGGTACCCACAACGATCTTGAAAAAGAACAAAGCTAGAAGATGTATATTTTCTGATTTCAAACCATATAAAGCTACAATAATTGAAACAGTGTAGTACTATTCTAAAGGCAGATATATAAACCATTGGAGTTAAATAAAAGCCTAGAGCTAAATTCTTCCCTATATTGTCAAGTTATTTTTGACAAGGTTTCCATGAACATTTGGTGGGGGAAATAATCATCTTTTAACTAAATATTGTTGAATAATAATTACATGGAAAAGAATAAAATTGGACCCTTACCTAATCCCATATACAAGTATTAACTCAAAATAGATAAAAGACCTAAATATAAATCTTAAGACTATAAACTTTTAGGAGAAAATCTGGGTCATAAAACCTCACAACATTGAAATTGGCAGTGATTTCTTGGTTATGATTTCAATGGCACAGGCAACAGAAGAGTATACAAACTCCCTAAAAAATAAAAAACATATTGTATATCCAAAGACAATGTAAACAGAGTTAACAGTTACTAATAGAATGGGATAAAATATTTCCAAATGCTATATCTGAAGGTATATTAATATTCCAACTAGAAATCCTAGAAATTAACAACAATAAAGGCAAACAATACCCTTTAGAGATAGGTAAAAGACTAACATAAATAATGAATCTCCACAGATAACCAATCTTAGTTGTCTGTTGGATGGAAAATCTTGTTTCTCTAGTTCTGATGTGTGTTACCTATTTCTTCTTTGTAGTTAATCTCTTTGAGTATTTTCTCTAGTGCTGGTTTTGAAGACATAAATTCCTTCAGTTTCTGTTTGTCATGGAAGCTTCTTATTTCTCCATCTAATTTGATAGAAAGTTTTGCTGGGTAGGAAATTTTTGGCTGGAAGTTGTTTTCTTTCAAAATTGGGAATATGTTACTCCAAGCCCTTCTGGCTCTCATAACTTGGTTTGGGAAGTCTGGAGTGATTCTAATTGGTTTGCCTCTGAATGTCACTTGGCCCTTTGCTTTTGTTGCCTTTAAGATTCTCTGCTTGGCTTCCACATTGGTCATTTTGACAATTATGTGGCGTGGGGATCCTCTTCTCCGATCCTGTCTAAAGGGAGTTCTATACGTTTCCTGGACCTGCGTATCGACCTCTTGCTCTATGTCTGGAAAATTTTCTGCTATTACTTCCTTGAAGAGATTGTTGATCCCTTTGGTTTCACTTTCTTTTCCCTCCTCTATTCCAATTATTCTTAGGTTAGCTCTCTTAAAATGGGCCCATATTTCTTCAATATCAGATTCCTGCTGTCGGATATTTTTTCCTAGATTAGAAACTATGCGTTCATTTTTGGAATGATCGTCTTCTAAGAGCGAGATTCTGTTCTCCATGTGGTCTAATCGGTTGTTTGTGCTTTGAATTGAGGCCTTTACTTCATTAATTGCATCCTTTATCTCTTTTTGGCTCTCTCTGAGTTCTTTTCGAAGCACCTCTATTATTTCTACAGTTATTTTCCTGATTTGATCTTCTAGAAATCTCTGATTTTCTGTTTTACCGGGTTCTGATGTTGTGGGGTTGTGAGCATTCATTGCTCCAGTATTATTCCTCTTTCCCATGATTTCGGAAGTTTGTGCCTTCTCTGGGTTCTTCCCTTGGGTCACTATGACTTCACTTAAGGTGCTCTGGATCTCGAATCAGTAGTATCTCAGTCACCACTACTCCTTTACTGGGTTTTATCACAGAGTCTCCGACCCAGAGAGTCGATAGAGGCTGCTTTAGACTGTGGGGGGTGCCAGGTTGCACGTTCTCCTATGGTGTGATATCACTGCCACCGCCCCTCTCCCACTGGGTCAAGTCCCAGTGAGTACAGTACTGGGATTTCTCTGCTGTGGCCCACAATTTGACTCACTGTTCTTGAGTACGCAGATGTAGCTGTACTGAATTCGGTGAATTCGGTGCTGTTGCCGCCGGTGGCAATATGGCGCCGCTGCTACACCCTCGGCTATGGGGCTGGCGTTTTTTTTTTTTTTTTTCTTGGTTTTGATTTCTACTCTGAATCCCTGCAGCGTGTGCTGAGCTCAGCCACTGGGAGCTTTTGATGCCCTCTGCGCCGAGAAATCCCGCCTGGCTGTTCCGCAGCAGCTCCCCTTGGCTTGCTGTGGCCGTCCCGTGAATTCGCCGGTGCCACCAGCAGTATGGCGCTGCTGCCGCGTCCTTGGGCATGAAGCCGCGTCCTCGGGCGTGAGGATCTCCTCTGTGGCTCTGTTCTCAGTCCGCTTTCTCTCTGGAGTCTGGTGATTTTTTTTTTTGTTTCTCTGGTGATGTTGTTTTCTGGCTTTGAAAGGCGCTGATTTTGTGGTAATGAAGATTTGTTGTTAGCGGGGCTCTTAAGCCCCGCTTTTCTCGGTCGCCATCTTCCCGGAAGTCTGGTGCCCTTATTTAAACTCATTCCTCTTCTCAGTCCTCCTCCTGTCTTAAAGCAACACTCTCACCACTCCTATTGTTTCCATTGCCTTATGCAATGACTTTTATTTGAGATTCACTGGAATATCTCTTGGATTTAGAAGCATTCATATTCATGTCTGTATTCTACATTAGACTGGGTTCTTTGCACACAAATTCTGTTATTTATTTTCTGGACAGCATGTTCCCACAGGTCCTATAAATTTTGCCTTACAGATAGATGTTTACTAGATAGTTCTTAAAATACAACATCTGTTGAACTTTAGTATTATTATTTAAATTTCACTCGTACATGCCTTTTATACCTAACTAAATTACAGTCTCTTTGAATACTTGTCTTCTATGTTCTGGGAGCATGAAATTATTGTGATTAAAATTTGGAGGTATAATAAGAAGTGATATTTACAGGATATATTTTTATTTTATGCGGATGCTTGTTTTTAAGCTAATACGTTCACTAAAACCTTATGTATGTGGTTTATATAATGCTAATCACTAAATTGATCTTACCTCTATGGGTTTAGGTAATATAGAGAATTATTTGTTTTACTTATCTCAATTATCAGGATTTTAATAGACAATAAAAATTTTAAAGTGAGAGGTAAAATATATTACTTGACAATGATATTAGAATATTGCCAAGATTCTTATACATTTTGGAAAATAGCATCTGGAATTGACTGGGATATATGAATTTCTTTATGTTACCAAGAAGTAGGGTATTGCAACTCTTAGGGGAAATATTCTCTGAAGTTTGGACATATTAATCACTGACATATTTGGAGGGCATATGTATTAGTCATTCTTCTAAGAGCTTACTTAACACATGCTATTTAATTCTTGTAGAAACTAAAGTTTATTGTTAATTTATCCACTGTTGTTCCACTGAAGAAACAAAAACATGGTGTTTTATTCGAAGTTGCACTGCCACTAAATGGCAGACATGGGATTTGAATCTAACCAGCCTGATTCCAGGTGCTGTACCCTGATCCACTAGTCTGTGTTATGGTAGAAAAAAAGGTTTTTCTTCTGCATTTGTAGGCAAATTTCCATGCAAAAAGCTCACTGCTGCCTCCTACCAATAACCTTGGGGTGGTGCCAGGCAGAAAGAATGCCCTGTCGGGTATCTCAAGGAGCTCCTACTTCCACTCCCTGAGGGAGCTAGTGTCTGGAATTATTGCTGGGAAACCAACTTGTTCCTTGAGAGCATATGAATTTAATAGGAAAGTGATTCAATCTTCAGGTGAAGCCCTAAACTGAAGAGAGTTGATTCAGCTTAATGAGGTGTCAAGGTGTCAACCAGGATATTAATGATACTCTGTCCCTCCAGCAATAACTACCCCTCCTGTGTCCGGGCTGGAGTCTGAGTGCCCAGGGAGGACCACTCCTGTCCCCGAAGGCCGCACTGTAGGATTTCCATTACTCTTCCCATTCAAACTAGGTACTTACCTCTATCCCCAGTCTATAATCCCTTTTACTCTCTTGAGCCCAAACCATGTGCCAGTTAGATTCAAAATAGTGCCCATGAATATACAGCCTTAGGGAGAAATTATACTGCTTCCACTGGGTCCCTAATGTCACATAATTGCAGATCATGCCATTTTTTTGTTGTGGTAGTGGATAGTTTTTAAGGTACAGCTTGGCTGTGTATATGATTTTACTTTACAATTGGCTGTATAGTGTAAAATATGCATGATATAAAAATGTCTGATGTGTATGTAATATAAATGACTTACATAATGGTATATTTATAAATGACTTGTGTGATTGTATATTTTTAATGATTGATATAAAGGCTTGGCAATAAATATCATATAGATAAATTGTATTGATTGGTTATTCACATCCAACACAGCATAATTAGAATCTCGACCCTGCCATTTACTAGCTCATTATTAACTTTTTAAAGAATTTCAAGCTCTTTAACTTAAAATGAAGGTGATATGCCTTTCTAAGATTATTCCACCTATAATTTAGAATTTTGTTCTTTCATGAATTGTGATTTTCCAGGCTCTAAGAAAAATTGGGTTGAAGGAAATCCAGTATCTGTGACCTTGAAATCAAATCCATGTCCTCCTAGGGAGAGACGCAGATGTCAGTGGAAGAGGTAGCCATTCACCAGCAATCCCCCCCATGCCTTCTATGACAAATTTCCTATGTTGATCTGGCATCTGCATGACAGATTGTTGGTGCCAAAGGCCAACAAACTTCATCTATGGGAAGTATGGTCTTTTTTAAAAACAAGTAAATCCAATTAAAGAAGAACACCCAGAAGGCAAGGCGTTGTGGTTCTCTGTGCATATTATGCTAAATCAATTGGAATGCAAGAATCAGAAAGTCTCTGTCTAGATAAGTTAGCAAAAATATGTGCAGAGCTATGTCTCAAAGCGTTACTCATCATTTACTGGCCTCCATGCCCAATTATTCCCTTCAAGTCAATGGGCACCTCTCCTCCTTTTATGGCCATGAAAATACAATCCAAAGTAGCAGGAACATAATTCTAATTTATTTCCGTTTCTGATTTTTATACCTGCAATTATGTTTGTGTTAAATTAGATTAAAATGTCAATCTACCAATTTGCTTCTTCCTTTGTAACCTTTTGCATACAGAGTTTATCATCCTGACAGATAAAAGGCCTCTCCAACTTTGACACCTATGAAGGAATGCAAATTGTGTTTTTCCCAATTAGAAAACAATCATCAATCATATCATTTAAAAATAAGGTAAGATATTCAGATCAGTTTGAACCCTTTAGCAGTTTGAGGCTTATACTCTTAAAATATGGATTAATTTAATATTGAAAGAACAAAATCAGTGTGCGTAGATGTAGTTTTTAATTGCAATAACTCAAATATAAATGATGAATGGAGAGCCTGAATAAATGCAGATTTAATTTTAGGAGAGACATTTTGAGGTCCTTTTCTTCCTCCTCCTCCTCCCCCTCCTACTTCTTCTTCTTCTAGACTTCTTCTACATTTCTAAAGTATACAAATAATTCCTAAAATAAAGAATTCTAAGTTAATTTTAATGAAATAAAAGTTAGCATTTTCCAGTATAATCTTGCCCTATTTTTCTCCCTTCTCAGAGACTACCCCATTTCTTATTTATATGTAATATTACTTTTCACAAATTGCTACATCAACTCTGGCATTTAAAATATGAGCTAGGTTTCTAGATTTTCCACTGTCTAAAAAGAGTGCATGTTTGAAAGCTTAAGCTCAGCTGATGCATGACTGAGGATGGAGCGTTGAATACCAGCTGGGACACTAGCTTAGTCTATTGTTTCTGTTTCTCTTTCATCAGATTCCTCTCCTTTCCACTCCCTGATCCTGTACTAGCAGACGACTATTGGAAAGAAAAGACTCATGTGGGCCGCCTTTTTGGAATTAACACTGATACCTCCAATATTGTCACTTCTTCTGAATTCCCTATTAGCAGATATTATGATTCCTGTTTAGCAGTATTTAAACTAAAATTCAATAAAAAAAAGACTCAGCCAATATCATAATGCAGAGGCAGAGGCAAGGCTAGAAGGAACATATCCAGACTGACCCAGGGCTTTCTGCTTTTTTTTTGGTGGTGGTACTGGGGTTCCTGGAAACCCTTCTACCTCCGGGCTACACTCCCAGACCTATTTTATATGTTATTTTGAAAACAGGGTCTCTTAAGCCAACGAGACTGGCTTCTAACCAGCGCGATTCTCCTGTCTCTGCCTCCCAAGCGCGGGGATTACAAGTGTGTGCCACCACGCCCGGCGTGGCTTTCTGCTTTTTTATTCCTCAAGAGCAGGCATTCATTTGTTCCTGCTGCTTTGTATTTTTTCCACAAACACCCCCCCCCCCCCGGGTGAGTTTTTCTTACACGTTGATGCTGTACCTTGATATTGGTGCTGTTGACAGACATTCCTATGGCAAACTGGAAGGGACCTTCCCATCTGTCAGCATAGCTCTCTTCCGGTCTCAACAAGGTGCCTTTGCATTAAGTTTTGGCTTCAGTATACTTGTGCTCAAATGCAAATAAGTTTCCCTAGAAGGATAACAAATTATCTCCCTTTACATTTAGTGCACACCATTTAATCATATTGTCAGAGTGGAAAGTTGGTTTTAAAACATATATTCTTATCTTGAATCCATGGATCCAAAATGGGTGTGGGTAAGATAGATGTGTGTATGTATTTAGTTCAGAGAAACCCTACTTTGGAATGATATTCAGTTTCAAGTTTATCCACTTTTTTATGGGGGACAATCTATAGTTTTTTTTAATTTGAATATTGAAAGAGTGTGTGATCTTCCAAAAATTAAACCATAATATATAGGCTAGGTATATGCATTGGATCTAACACCACACATCACCTAGACCTTCTCACTGTTGTGGCAAATAGAGGACCTTTTACACCCACCTCTCCCTGTTCCCCAAAACTCTGCCTTTAATAGAAAAATCATCGCATCCTTTATTACTGATTATGTCAGATATCACCAGACTCCCAGGCTCCTGAGTAACCCTTCATCTCCCATACTGTAATTGTTATGTGTCTCTGTGTATTCTTTATTATGTTTCTTTCTTTCAGCTTTCCTCAATCTTCATTGCTTTTACTGGGCTCTCTAAAAATTAGGTTCATTACTTACAAAATGCACTACATCCTCTATAAAATTTGTATGCTCCTACAATTCATGGGCTGACATATAGCTGGGGCATATGGTTGGTGATGAGTTCATGATAGTGGAACCTGTATAGTGAAATTAATGACCTTATAAAAGGGACCACAGAGAGCTCCTTTCCTCACATGAAGATACAAGAAGAAGGTGGCACTTTGCCACCCAGAAGAGGACTCTTGCAGAACTCAACTATGCTGGCACCATGATATTGGATTTCCCATAACCATGAGAAATAGATTTCCATTACTTATATACCACTGCATCTATGTCTATGGTATTTGGTTATAGTAACCAGAATTAAGTTATTTAATTTTTTTGAGTCTTCTCTGCCTTCTGCCTCAAGGGAAGCCTGATCTTGTTTCCTTGCTGCCTCTTAAGTGGCATGTATTTTTCCTCCTACCTTCTTATACCTCTGGCCCTGCTGGGAGGGAGTAGATCTCTCTCTTAATTGCTGCATTCAGCCCATTTCCCCTTCCTTCTTCCTCAATACCAAAAATTTGCATTTCCATCAGGAGATTAAATCACTCTGTAACTTTCCTTGTTGCTATCACTTGGCCACTCCTGGGTCATCTCTTCTTCCTCTTTTTTTTTTTTTTTAATAATTTCAGCTCCAATACTATTCTCTTAATTCTTGATGACCTTAATACACACATGGACTGTCTTGTCCACACACTGGCTTCTCAGTTCCTTGAACCTTTTGAATCATCCTGTTCTCCTTCAGTCAATTATTTCCTTCTATCCTTTTCTATGGTGATTCATATCGGACCCAGAGAATGTTAAAGATGTCTCCAATGGATGAATATATTTTCAAATTTTTCAAGGATGACATGTAATTAATACCACTCTTAGATTCATAGGAGTGACTTTATTTCAGATACCTTACGGCATCAGAACCTAATTCTCTCAGGGGAGCCTCTGGTTAAGTAATTTCTACATCAATGGTTGTAATTCTCCATGGTCCTACTTTTGTCCATTCCATCTCTGACAACATTTTATCTTTCCATCATCTTCTCACCAGTAGTTAATCTCCCCTATCCCTAGACCATTAATGTAATCACATCTACAAAGTTCCTTTTGCCCCCTGAAGACAACATCTTCATAAGTTCTAGGAATCAAGAGGTAAAAATCCATGGAGGCCATTATTCTGTATATAGCATAACCCAGTTTCAACAGTCATTATCAAGTTTATAGATGTGTACTTTAATTCTGATATATGAAATATCCACTAATGTCCCTTTTGATAATGCTGAATGCCTAGATTCACCAGTCATTAAAGGTTGCAAACTAGTGGTTTTCAAAATCTTTCATTTAATTAAATAAATTGATAGAAATCTATAAAATAATACTCCTCCACTTGTATAGCATGCATTAGGTCCTATATTTGATCCCCAGCACTTAAAAAAAAAGTGTTTTGATCCCCACTACTTAAAAAAGGCACATCTTCTTTACTATTTTCATATACAAATTTATAGAATTTGTATAGGAAAGGTTGGTACTATTCCTTTACTTATGATTAAATAAATGAACTTAGCTCCTAATTACTCTCCGAAGGCAACTTTTTTTTTTTTTTATTAGTTGCTTCCTCTTGCACAGATTCTAGTACCACGTGGTTCTGGTTGTTGTTGGTCCATCCCACCACCTGGCATTATGGGGTTCATGCAGATGTCATGTCAAATAGATTTATTATAAATTTTGTCTATGGGTTTTTTGTTTGTTTTTTGCTATTGAAATTCTTTTTCTGTTTTTATGTGAAAAATTAAAGATGTTGAAAAAGCATACTCTATCACGATCATCCTTACAAAATACTAGATTTTTCTTCATACTTATGGAGAAATGTTTCAGGTGTAGTGGTTCATGTCTGTAATCTCAGTACTTGGGAGGCTGAGATAGGAGGATCACAGGTTCATGATCAGCATCAGCAACTTAGTAAGATTCTCAAAAACCTAGTGAGACCTTGTTTCAAAAAAATAAAAATAAAAAGGGCTGCTGATGTAGCTTGAAGGTAGAATGCCTCTGAGTTCGATTCTAGTATACCACAAAAGTAAGTAATTAAGTAAATAAATAAATAAACATATGGAGAAATTTGTTAAAAAGATACAGTCATCATTGCATAACATTTTGGTCAATGACAGACCACATTTATGATGGTGATCATATAAGATTATATTTCCCAGTAATGCTGTGGCTGTCTCAATTTGTGTAAGTATACTCTATGATACTCACAGGTAACAAAATTATCTCATGAGGCATTTCTTAGATAGTCATTATGATAGTATATGCATTTAGTTGCTTATTAAATCTACTTCATTATATTTATTAAAGTCATTTTTATTTATAAAAATTACTTAAAGCTTATTAAAATAATATTTATGTTTTGTTTATTATAATTATGTATGTATTATTTTATAATGAATTAACTCTTTGAGTAATTTTAGAATTACAGAAAAATTACAAATGTAGCCCCAAAAGCTTTCATACCCTACTCAGTTTTAAATATTATCATCTTACATTACTATGGTACATTTGTCAAGGCTACAAACCCACCATCTTACAATTCTCTTCACCAAGCCCCAGACTTTCCCTGCATTTCATCATTTTTTCCACTTCTTTAATGACCTTTTTTTGTTTCTAGATCCAATCTCAGATACCACATTGCATTTAATTGCCCTGTGTTTTGTGACAGTTTCTTCATAACAGCTTTGAGGGATACTGCTCAGGTATTTTGTAGAATATTAACTCAACTTGGGTTTGCCACTTTACTTATTTGTTTTTATTTTCCTTTGTTTTGGGGCTTTTGTTTTGTATTTTTTCAGATGGAAGTCTTTTTACATTTCCTATGCTGACTTTAGACTTGCAACCCCCTATCCCTCTGCCTCAGCCTCGTAAGTGGCTGGGATTGGATTCCAGGGCTGCACCACCTCTCTTGGTGTGCTTGCTGTTTCCTCATTACTAGGTGGGGGTGATGAGTCTGGGGAAGACCACAGCATACAGTTCCCTGCTTCTGACATCATATTCCAAGGTGTGTGAGAGTCACATGATTACAGTGGTAATGTGAACCATGTTCACTTGGTTAGGGCTTCAGATATTTTTTTTGAAGTATTGACTGGAAGTATTTCCCTTCTATTCTTTTTTGCACAGACCCAGATGCCATCCACTCAATAGATTCTCTATCCACTTTAAGATATTGGGAAGTCTATTAGAGACTTAAACTTTCTTCCTTCAGAGTCTAGGCATATACTCACTAAGTATTCAGAGTCTTAACTCTCTATCCAGAGAAGAATAAGCACCTCAGTGTCCGTACTGGTGCTGAGGTATGAGAGACATAACAAACACAGATCCAGGAAGGTTGGGCTTCTTCATAAACTTCAATCATAATAATCAAGTTCCTATGAGGTGTTTTCAGAGGTAATACATTGTAAAATTAAGATAATATATTGAAAAGTTTAAAATGGATCATGGATTAGATTTGGACTTTGTTTAGCTGACATCTGCTAAGATTTGGTTTGATACTAATAATGACCCAGGTCCCAGAGGACCTCTCTCCAATGCACATTTCAATGACTTCAGTACAATGAATAGCTTATATTTTTCTGACCAGTCAGATCCTGTTTGAACATACATGATTTACTGCTGGCTATTTTTTCTCCTTCAAAATAAAAAATGAAGATGGAAAATTTCACATACATTAATGTGGTTAGCTCAACTTAAACACATCAGAAAACAGAAAGCTAATGTTAATAACACATATCCACACACATTAAAAGCATTACAATAAAAAGCACCAGCTTTGGTAGTCCAGTGGATAAGATACCATTTGGGAGAAATAATGTTTGCATTTGTCATATTTGTTTTTATGGGTTTAAAATGGTAATTGATAATGATAATACTGCATACTTTTATGGAACTCACAAATCTACAAGGTGTATTTTGCATTTTCTGCTTCATTTTCTATTCACATATGCTCTTTGATGTATAGTTTCTTATACCTTCTTTATAAATGAAGAAACTGAGTCTCTGAAAACATAACAGTGGTATTTGTGCTTCTGCACTTTTCATCATTGTGGCTAAAACACACCTGACAAAAATAACTTAAAAGCTAAAAAGTTTATTTTGGCCAGCTCCATTTCTGTGGATGTGAGGTGAAGCAGAACATTTGGCAGAAGGGTGTGGCAAAGGAAAGCTCTTGGTAGCAGAAGGAGGAGAGAGAGAGAGAGAAAGAGAGAGAGAGAGAGAGAGAGAGAGAGAGAGAGAGAGAGAGAGAGCCAGCCTGACTAGAGTCATGATACTCTCCAAGGACACATCTCCAGTGACCTACTACTTCCAGTCAAATAAGACCTATCTACAGTTACCTCCCTGTAGTCCATTAAAATTATTAATTCATCAAATGGATTAATCCACCATTGAGGTTATGGTCCTCATGATTCAATCATGTTCTAAAATCCCCATCACTGAACTGTGCTCTATTGAGGACTCTGCCATGAGTTCCGGCAGGACATTCCAATACAAATCAAAACAATACTGAGTGTCAAATATCTTGCAAATGATCTCTGCAATATTTCATTAAATTGTTCTTTCTTCCCATATGACTAATACTATGTTTTTGCTTATATAAATATGATTTATTTCCTTCCCAGTGGGAGAAAATGATTTATTCACCAATGAGAAAGAGAAGGAGAGAAAGGGAAAGAGTGAGAGAAAGAAAGATGTAAATGAATTGACAACCATTTAGGTCACCATTTATTTATCACTTTCTGTGTGCCAAACTCTATAGTCTTTTCTAAAGACTATAAGTTAGGTAATATTCACTTATTTTAATAAAATAATCTTGGGTATAATTACTCTGTCTATAACATAGGCCAGTTCAACAGTCATCAAGTTGTATACTTTGCTAAAGTATTGTGCTGTATACTTTCACACTATTTTTTCACTTTTGAAGATGGTGAATGCTTATATGCACCAATTCATTAAAGCTTGTAAATAGTGATTTTTAAATTCTTTCATGTAATTAAGTTAGTTGAAGTAAACCTATAAAAGGCTTATTAACGTGTCATTTAGGTGGACAAGTTAATTTAAATGATGCTAATTTCTTTATGACATAAATCCTGGTTTTAGTGGTTTAAGAAAATGATAACTTTTTTTTTCATGCAGAGTCGAGTGCAATGTTTCTGGCTTGTGAAAAGTTGATCAGTCAGAGCTCTGTGCTCTGTTACCTTTTAGGAACTCACAGTGTTCTGTTCTATTTTCTGTATGATCCTGTTAGAGCACTACTTACATAATTAATAAAAGCTTTACAGGCAACTCTAAATTAGATTTTAACCTGTCTCCTTTTGAGTTATGTCGATTCAAGATTGATAAGCAAATCCCCTGTGTTTAAATAGTTTTAATAGCCCAGTTGTGGAAGTGACATATGTCACATCTGTTCACTTCTGCCTTTGCCAGAGCTGAGTCATAGAAATGCTCTTAACTGCCAGGTAGGCTGGATGATCAAGCTGTGTGCTTATGAAGAAGTGGGTTTCAATGAGCCTGTAATAATCTGTTAAGTGAAGTAACTTGCCCAAAGTTATGCAGGTAATAACTGGTAGAGAGTGAGTTTGAATTCAGATAAAAAGTGTGTATTGTGTGTGTGTGTGTGTGTGTGTGTGTGTGTGTGTGTGTGTGCGTGTGTGTTTAGTATTTAATGCCCCTTCCAAATTGTCTCTGTCAATGTCCTCAGTGCTATAATCCAAAACAACTGACCATACAACTTACAAGAAGGAAGATTTATTTGCTCACAGATTTTGGAGATCTCAGGGTTTCAGTCGATGTCAGGCCAGGTCTGTGGAGCTCAGGACATGGTAGTGGGAAGCAGAGAGAGAGAGAGAGTGAGCAAGGACTGTGTTCACACATCACAGAGGCCAGAAACAAGAGCCAGCTACCCAGGGGATTTAAAGACAAAACATAGTCCCTAAGGCTATACCACAGGGACCCACCTTCTTCAGCCACACTCCATCTGCCTAGGTTACCACCTAGTCAATCTGTCACAATGGATTTATCCACCAATGAGATTATAACCCTCACAACTTAATTACATCAACTCTGAATATTAATACATGAGTTCTCCAAGGGACATTCTGTATTTAACCATAACACAAATATTTTTGTAGTACTGGGTGTAGAACCCAGGGGCTTTCTATTCCGGACTATAATCCCAGACCTACTTTATAGTTTATTTGGAAACAGGGTCTCACTAAGTTTCTGAGAGCCTCACCAAGTAGCTGAGGCTGGCTTCAAACCTGTGCGATCCTCCTGTCGGCCTCTCAAGCACTGGGATTACAAGTGTGTGCCACCATGTCCAGCTAAAAATATATACATATATTTTTTTTGGTGGTACTGAGGATGGAACCCTCATTCCAGACCTATTTTATATTTTTTTATTTGGAAACAGGGTCTCTTAAGCCAGCGCGGCTGGCTTCAAACCTGCGTGATCCTCCTGTCTCCGCCTCCCAAGCACGGGGATTACAAGTTGCGCCACGATGTCGGCTACAAATATTTTTTTAAAAAATAAATTTTATTATTTTCAAGGTCAGTTCAAATAGGCAATATTAATGTAAGCATGTGACTTGCTACTTTCGTTGTAAACTTTATTTGGCTAAGTCATAAGTCTTCCTTCACTGTACTGTCATGTGCCTTGTTTAATCTCTATATTGTTCCTTGTCTATGATTTTATGAGGGACTCCCAAATCAAATGTACTCAGGTGCACACATCCTTTTAGCAAGCAGCAACATCCTGTTTTTTGTTTATCTCCTTGCTCATTACTCATTGGTTACATGAAATTATGAGTGTTTTATTAAGCAGGATGACTTTTCTCTTTACCCTTCCCTGAATTTCATCACCCAAGTTATCCAATTAAGACAAGATTCCAAGATCTCATAGTGTAGCTACTGAAACAGTCTCCTTTAGGTACTATCTTTAGATAATATCCATAAGGCTACTAGAGAAGCATAGTCTATAAGTCTGCCCTCCCCATTGTTTACTATGGAGGTGTGGATAGCTCTCAAATAAGAGTCCCCCAAAATTAACTCATGTAAATAATTACGGTGGCCTCCTGACCAGCCCAGCTCATATGCCCAGATAGTTTCCAATTCAAGTGATAGATTTAATCTAGTCTTACACTGGATTTCCTACTGTCTAAAGACAGTACTAGAAGCTAGATAACCAAGTGTATTCAATAAATAATCGTAGGAAAATATTTTGATAAGCTAATAGGAATAGATTGTTTGGAGAAAACATTCTTTGTAATTGGTATATTTATCATTTGAAATTAGAATCTGGAAGTTACTTCAAACCATATTCTTTTTATATGCATTTTACATATAAACTCTGAAATACTGTTCAATTAATAAAGCCTTTATAGATAATCCAAAAAAGGTTTCACTGTGGCTTTGTCTTAGTTATATAAACTTCTAGATTGATGTTCAAATTAATGCAAGCTTCCTGGACCCTCTAAATTTTAGTTTCCATATGTGTGCACTTTAGTGCTCTGCTCTGCTCTTCCTAAACATCTCAGACAAAGCTATCCTCATCCCATGATATGTTATGTATATGGCCTGAGTCATTGCGGTCAAAGACTTCAGGCCCCTTTAGTGATTACAGTATAAGTATACACTCTCTCATATGCACAGTCCCACCGAGAACTATGAGGTAGAACACAGTGGTGGGAAATCAAAGTCTCGGGTTCCCCATGGACTCATAGTCTATGGGGATGCACATTAAATGAATAGGCATTCAACTGGCTAATCTATTAATTCCAGCCATTTAATGATCAATGAAGATGGCTGAACGGGTGATCTATGATGGTGATCAATATTCATCATGAAGATAGCTGAAATGGACACCAGCCACATATTGATGTTGCCTAAATTAAAGAGGATGCTGAAAGCCAATGATAACCCAGTGCTATGAAGTGATGGAGATGATGATTCTGCCTTCTACAAGACCTGTCATCAGGGAGTCTCCTTCAATCCCCAATGCATTTGCCATTTGGCCAGTCAATTTGAACCTCCTTTTTAGTTCTAGATCTTTTATTTCTTACTCTCCTTTCAGTGAAATGTCCCTGACCTAGGTTTGAGGGCCAAGATCTGCTTTATAAGGTAATTTTTTTGATCTATGGATATATTTGACTCTCTTGTCTATCATTTTATTGATTGTTCAGAAAGGAGTTGATGCTTGCAGATGCACATCTCAGAAGATAATGCCTCACAGTCAAGCAGAAGGAATTTGCAACATGTCAACAGTGAGAGAGATAATACATTTTAATGCACAGTCCTGACTGCTGCAGCCCAATCGGCAGTAAGCCCTGTCTGTAAGCCCTGTCTCTCAATGCAATCCATATAGAGTCCTGGCTCTGTTTAATGCTTCATCTTGGCCCTGAGATAAGGTTGCTATGAATCTTGTCCTAACAGCCACTTCTACAGAAAATTCATGATTTATCTTAATGAATATTAATAATTTAAAAGTGCCATGGTCTCTTGAGTCAGCCTCAAGTCCGTACTTACTATAAAAAAAGCTGTGAAATGCAAGGTACCTGAGTTCACTCCTCCTTTTCTCATAAAGCAGAGTTTTTGTCTTCCATCTATGCAACATCACATTCTGATTGGCTTTAGCATCTGACAGGACTGAGAAAATTAGGAGAGAGCAGGAGATAGGGCTTCCAGCAGCAAAGCCTAGTTTGGAAACGCTCGGGAGGAAGATGGAGGAGATTTGCCTCATGGAGAGAAATGGGGATGCAAGCCAATGGAACGATCAGCTTCTCCAGCAGCCCTGAAGCTCCCTGGTGTGGCCCAGGGAGCTGGATGCACCGAGCCCTGGACGCTAAGGAGCTCTCACACTTATCCTCCTTTGCTTTGCTCTCCTGGTGGCAAAGAGCGCTGACAAGAAAAGGCCACTTGAGTTTTCCTGGCTCTTGTAATGTAAGAGGCTCTCTAGTCAAATATGTTTCTCAACTAGTTGCCATGGAAATATGTTTTAAAGATAGCTCATCCCTGGGAACTCAGACTGGCAGTGATAGCAAATCAGGCTTTGATTCACCCTCCTCATCCAGCCTGTCGAGCAATTTCAGAACAAGTGCTCCTGCAACACTGAGGTTTCTGAGCTTTCGCCCGCCCCATTTCTGGGAGTGTGCAGGAGGCACTTTGTATGAGGAGATTCTGTCAACTGCTGGTTATCGGGGATGCGATTATGAAGTGGGAGGGTTTTCAAGGCCCTTGCTTATCCTCTGCTTCCTCCTGTGTGCTGTGCTTCAGCTGTTTCATTGCTTATGAGCGCTTCCACCAGAGGGTGGAGAGGACAGAAAGTTCCAGTCAGTGTTAGCAGCTCTCATAAGATAGCTGAAGAGGGGGGAAATGCAAATCATTGGTTGAAATGAGGTTCATGATTACCTGTGGATTTCACTTGTGATTCCTATGTGGGCGTTCTTTACCTTTGCCATTGTGGTTTATTTAAAAAGAGCAGCTTGTGAAAGTCTTCTGCATGTGCACAGAGGTCTGTGCACTTTGTAATAAGTGAATAAACATCTAGAGACCCCAAGTTTTAGAAAAAAAATGTGGACAGGAACACGGATTGTTTAAACACAAGAATGTTTGGTATGACATAAATCATCAGTTTGGTCATCCATATTGTTCAAATTTGCCTAACAATTGTCAAATACATAAATAGATTTAACAAATAAGAAACCAGACTGGGCATGGTGGCACATGCTTGTAATCCCAGCATTGGGGAGGCTGAGACAAGAGGATCGTGGCCTTTTGCAAGTCAGTGAGATCCTGTTTCAAAATAAAGAATAAAAAATAGGGCTGGGGGTGTAGCTCAGAAGTAGAATGCCCCTGGATTCCATCCCCAGTACCACATACACACACAAAACAAAACAAATGAGAAACTTCTGAGCTTCCGTCATTGAGGCTCTGACTATATATATAGTAGTTCTGGATATATATATATATATATTTATATATATATATATATATACACAAATAGTCTCTCTATATATAGTCTGACTATACAGATATCAGAGCCATATATATATATATGTATATATATATGCACATGTGTATACAACACACATGTGTACATATGCATATACTGTCATACTTACAATTATATACATGTATATATTATATGTTATCAAATATATAAGCACATATAGGGTGGCATAGCCTTATTATCATATATATGTATGTATATATACAGATACGTATATATATGTGTAAGCACATACATATATAAAAACATTTTAATTACATATATGATGGTAGGGTTTTTCTATTACTTTGATGAACTTTTCTCTTGTGTTAAATACTGTCTTTCTCTATTACAGGCATGTGATGTTGCAAAACAAGCACACATCTGCAGAGAACTCTGAAAGTAAACATCTTCCTTTCAGTGACTCTTGCTATCCTTTGTCCTCCTGTGGAAGATGACAATTTCTAATTTATTTCTTGAAATGCATGCACCTGGATTCAATGAGCTATTGCAGCTCTTGTACCCTCTGACGATTCATTTCCTAATGAAACTGAGTCTTTTCCTTTCTTTTCTGAGCAGTATACAAATTAGTGACCCCTAGAGAAATTCCTAACTCAAATCAAGAATCATGTGAGTCAGATATCATTGGGCTGTTCCTTTTCAAAAACTTTTAAAGTGGGTCCTTGCCCAGCTTCTGACACCAGGCATCACTGAATGGCGGGGGAGGCAGCTGTTTTTTTGCTGCCCAAGCATAGCAATGTCTTCAGTGTCTTTTTAGTTCTTGCTCTGGGAGTCCCTTCTCTCTCCCTAACACACAAATGCTCTCTCTCTCTCTCTCTCTCTCTCTCTCTCTCTCTCTCTCTCTCCTCCCTCCCTCTCTCTCTCTCTCCCCCCCATGCCAAGAAACCAAAGAGCACAGCAGAAAGTGGCTCTGTTTCTATCAAACAATTCTATCAAATATAATTCTACCAAATATAACAATTCTATCAAAAACATTTCTATCAAATATAATTATAAGAAGAGCATACTCTTAAAAGTTTTTATGAGCCGGCCGTGGTGACACACGCTTGTAATCCCATCATTTTGGAGGCTCAGACAGGAGGATCGTGGTTTGAGGATAGCCTCAGCTACTTAGTGAGGCCCTCTGCAACTCAGTGAGACCCTGTTTCAAAATAAAGAATAAAAATAGGGCTGGGGTTGCAGCTCAGAGGTACAAAGCCCCTGGATTCCATCCTCAGTACCTCAAAAAAAAAATTTTATGAATACCCCTTCATTTAAAACACCTTGGGACTTCTGGGAAGATGGCGACCGAGAAAAGCGGGGCTTAAGAGCTCCGCTAACAACAAATATCCATTACCACAAAATCAGCGCCTTTCATAGCCAGAAAACACCATCACCAGTGAAACAAAAAATCACCAGGCTCCAGAGAGAAAGCGGACTGAGAACAGAGCCACAGAGGAGATACACCGGCCTTGCGCCCGAGGACGCGGCAGACGCGGCAGAAGCGCCATACTGCCGGCGGCAGCGGCGAATTCACCAGACGGCCACAGCAAGCCGAGGTGAGCCACTGAGGAACAGCTAGGCGAGATTTCTCCGCGCAGAGAGCATCTACAGCTCCCAGTGGCCGAGCTCAGCACACGCTGCAGGGATTCAGAGTAGAAATCAAAATCAAAAAGAAAAACGGCGCCATATTGCTACCGGCAGCAGCAGCAGCGAATTCAGCGAGGCCAGTACAGCTACATCTGCGTACTCAAGAACAGTGAGTCAAATTGCGGGCCACAGAGGAGAAATCCCTGGGACTTGACCCAGTGGGGAAGGGGCGGTGGCCGAGATATCACACCATAGGAGAACGTGCAACCTGGCACCCCCCACAGTCTAAAGCAGCCTCTATCGACTCTCTGGGTCGGAGACTCTGTGATACAACCCAGTAAAGGAGTAGTGGTGACTGAGATACTACTGATTCGAGATCCAGAGCACCTTAAGTGAAGTCATAGTGACCCAAGGGAAGAACCCAGAGAAGGCACAAACATCGGAAATCATGGGAAAGAGGAATAATACTGGAGCAATGAATGCCCACAACCCCACAACATCAGAACCCGATAAAACTGAAAATCAGAGATTTCTAGAAGATCAAATCAGGAAAATAACTGTAGAAATAATAGAGGTGCTTCGCAAAGAACTCAGAGAGAGCCAAAAAGAGATAAAGGATGCAATTAATGAAGTAAAGGCCTCAATTCAAAGCACAAACAACCGATTAGAACACATGGAGAACAGAATCTCGCTCTTAGAAGATAAGCAATCCAAAAATGAAATCATAGTTTCTAATCTAGAAAAAAATATCCGACAGCAGGAATCTGATATTGAAGAAATATGGGCCCATTTTAAAAGAGCTAACCTAAGAATTATTGGAATAGAGGAGGGAAAAGAAAGTGAAACCAAAGAGATCAACAATATCTTCAAGGAAGTAATAGCAGAAAATTTTCCAAACATAGAGCAAGAGGTTGATACAAAGGTCCAGGAAACTTATAGAACTCCCTTTAGACAGGATCGGAGAAGAGGATCCCCACGCCACATAATTGTCAAAATGACCAATGTGGAAGCCAAGCAGAGAATCTTAAAGGCAACAAAAGCAAAGGGCCAAGTGACATTCAGAGGCAAACCAATTAGAATCACTCCAGACTTCCCAAACCAAGTCATGAGCGCCAGAAGGGCTTGGAGTAACATATTCCAAACTCTGAAAGAAAACAACTTCCATCCAAAAATTTCCTACCCAGCAAAACTTTCTATCAAATTAGATGGAGAAATAAGAAGCTTCCATGACAAACAGAAACTGAAGGAATTTATGTCTTCAAAACCAGCACTAGAGAAAATACTCAAAGAGATTAACTACAAAGAAGAAATAGGTAACACACTCCAGAACTTGAGAAACAAGATTTTCCATCCAACAGACAACTAAGATTGGTTATCTGTGGAGATTCATTATTTATGTTAGTCTTTTACCTATCTCAAAAGGGTATTGTTTGCCTTTATTGTTGTTAATTTTTAGGATTTCTAGTTGGAATATTAATATACCTTCAGATATAGCATTTGGAAATATTTTATCCCATTCTATTAGTAACTGTTAACTCTGTTTACATTGTCTTTGGATATACAATTTTTTTTTTTTTAGGGAGTTTGTATACTCCTCTGTTGCCTGTGCCATTGAAATCATAACCAAGAAATCACTGCCAATTTCAATGTTGTGAGGTTTTATGACCCAGATTTTCTCCTAAAAGTTTATAGTCTTAAGATTTATATTTAGGTCTATTATCTATTTTGAGTTAATATTTGTATATGGGATTAGGTAAGGGTCCAATTGTATTCTTTTCCATGTAATTATTATTTTTTAACAATATTTAGTTAAAAGATTTTTATTTCCACCACCAAATGTTCGTGGAAACCTTGTCAAAAATAACTTGACAATATAGGGAAGAATTTAGCTCTAGGCTTTTATTTAACTCCAATGGTTTATATATCTGCCTTTAGAATAGTACTACACTGTTTCAATTATTGTAGCTTTATATGGTTTGAAATCAGAAAATATATATCTTCTAGCTTTGTTCTTTTTCAAGATCGTTTTGGGTACCTAGACTCCATATTCCATATTAGGATAGATTTTTTTCTGAAAAATAAATATATAAATATATGATAGTTTCACCTAAAAAAAATAGAAAAAAATATTCTCTGGTAAGAAAGAAAGTAAAAGGAAATATTGAAATGTTATCTTTAAGTCATCAAAAGCTTGGTATCAGACAAATGAAACTGTTACGTGAGATTATCATTTTTAATTTTGGATAATTTGCTATAATACTAGATGTCAACCACTAAGCCAAGCATGGGAAGGAGGGATGGGGAGGGAACGGGGTGGGGATCGGGTGGGGGCTGACTGGGCGATGTGTGCATGTATGTCTACAGAGGTTGGTATCCCACTGTGATGTATGAAAAAATAAATAAATAAAAATTAAAAAAAATAAAACACCTTGGATATATGATGATTTATCATAATTACCATTATGTTTTGCTCAGGTGAAGCATTCTATTTTCTTTAATACATTGCTAATAAATTCATTTATTCCAGAAAATACTAAAGATACATAATTAAAATCTTGAAATGATGGAATGAATATTACTGATAAAGTTGCTTTTCATTTAAGTATAAATCAGACCAAATGGTGTTTTGCGTCAACAAAATGCATTAAGCTTCACTCATTGTGATGTTAAGGGGCCTGTCAATTCATCTGTATAGGATTGCATGAATGTGCTAATATAAAACATTTTAATCTGCAATAAATTTTTGTTTGTGACATTTCCAATCCATATAACTCATGTACCCATAATAAACAACCTTAGAGAAAAGAGGAAATGAAGCTCATGCAGAAGGACAAGTAGATATTTATACTTTACACCTCTCCTTCACACACCCTGCTTCTTCTCCATTTCTCATCTTCCCTTTGTCTTCTTCTACTACTAAGTGGTATTTTTTTTCTTTAAGCAGCAAACAGAGGTCTGGACACAGTGAATGGTGAAAACAGTTCCAGATTCTCTGCATTAACCAGTTTAAATTCTTTCAGCACGACTCATGTGAGAGCAGTGACTTGCCTGTTTGCCAAAACTCTCAGCACTTCCTGTTGTGGACATCTGGATTTAAGTTGTGTTCTCTGAAGTGCCTTCACATTGAAATCTAGGAGTGTTTGCTTCTCAGTTCAAGAATCACAACATGTACTTCTGCATTCTCTCCATTCTGCAGATGGCAAATGGAGGTTCAGGGAGGTCAAGTATTCTTAAACTCAGCAACATTAGATCCTATATTTTTCAGCTCTAAAGTCCAGTTTCTCAACTACTGGCATGCCACAGCAATTTCATGTAGATCTTGAGAAAGCTCAATCAGGGGATCTGCAACGGCATAGATCCCCCATGAAGTATGTCTGGCATTTCTTTCTTTCATAAAATTATTTTAGGATTATTTGGATTAATATGTATAATTGGAATTTTATGTATAAACATTATAACTAAAACTGATGGGGAGCGGCTTGTGAGAGACTCGGGCGGCAAAGTTATCTTCCCAAGGATGAAGATATTGGGCCAAATATTAAAGTTCAAACTGACCTTAGTTAGAGCCACTGTATACAATTAAGTTTGAGACAGCCTTGTGAAGTGAGACAAAATATACTATGTCCAGCACCCTTGCCCTAAACTTTATAACAAATAATAATTTTTACTGTCCTTGGCAATCCTGCTTGCATGACTATGCTCTTGCTTTTCTGCCAAAAAAATAAAGTATAAAAACTGTAACAAATCCTGAATAAAATGGAGAAGATCAAATCTGAATTGTGTGTCGTCTTCTCTCATCGGCCTCCGTTTTTCCCCCTCACCTTCACACGAACCCCGACTCTGCTAGGGCTGGACCCCGGCACTGGCACAAGGAGGATTCTTGCCAATTAATAGCTAAGGGCCTGCCTTTTCCCTTCCTCTCTGCCCCTGTGGGAAATATTCACACATGAATGAAAGCGCAGTCTATTCAGGGATGGCCTCACCCTCCACACTATATCAGAAGGTACCCAGAGATGCCCTGATTCCCCCAGCCATTGACAACCTGGCTGTTAGCTGCAGGGGATGGGGAGAGGGGCTGGCTTGCTGGTGGCAGCCCTGGGAATCCACCTGCCACAGGTAATGAGGTCAGCTGGCACTGGAGGTAATGGCAAAAACACTGATTTGAAAAGTTTGGGGAAATCAAACAAGTCATTAATTAAATATCTATAGTAGATGAAATAACTTCTATGCTCTTGAGAATGAATCTTTGCTCTCCTTTAAGTTAATTAAACTATTTAAAATTTCAACAGACACTACTTAATGAATCATATTTTTTACTGGTCTGCCAAGATTTAACAGATTTGCTATTTTTATTGACAAGAAGGTTCAGCATTCAAAGGCATGTAACTCTGGAACTTTCTGACTTAATTAATGCGATGAAGAGTTCTATAGCTTCACAGTCATGTTTACAACTTGATGAATTCCATACAACACTATTGCATATCTATTTCTGGAAGTCTGTGTACACACATATAAAATATGCCCTACATAAAGAGAAAATATAAGGTAAGGTGTGCAACAGTAGGGAAGAGGAAAATTGTCAGATTGTTTTAAATCTATCTCTATTTACTACAATTTGAGTGACTAGGTTAATTACTGTTTGTTTCTTGAGGTCATAAGTCTGACATTGATGCCTCAGGGACACAGAAGTGTTAGCTACATTTGGCTTTCTGTTATTAAATGCCATAATTAAGAAAATCATACATATTTGCTCGGAAAATACACTTGTATTTGTAGCTAGACTTAAAAACATTAGCCCTGGATAAAGGCATTCAATCAGAAATAAAGTGAATAGTTATGCTAAATTTTTATACCTGTTGCAAATGTTAGCATCAGGTCTTGACATATTGGTGATATTATTTATTTTGTGCTTCATTTAGTGTAAAAAAATCAAGTCAGTACTTATTGAGCACCCACTCAATGACAAGCACCTACTTTGTGCCCTACACCATGTGAATAATTAGAGTGCTGTTCATCCTTCTATGATGGGGTCAAAAACCCACACAAGAATATAACAGATGCATGGAATAATACTCAAAGCTGAAGTTACCCCTACTCCTACCTTAAAATATTAGTCCCTTTTTATCTATTTAGTAAGTAATAATTTTATGATTGTTGAGGTCTGACCAGAGGTCTCTTCTAAGGTTTGGTTGTAAAGGAAAGGTCTAGGTTTGTTTACTTTTATGCTAGCTATTCCTGATTCTGCTGCATTTTCTTACTGGATAACTTATTTACTTATTTTTACTATGATATTTTAAACTGTCAGGTTAGTGAGTACATGTCTGTATCTCATTCATCTATGGATCCTAGATAGAACTTCATACTATGGATATTCTTTCTAGAAGATTCTCATTTGTTCTACCACTTCAGAGGATTGTGGCCTTCAGGGTGTCACAGGTGGAGAGACACATCTCATGTGGGCCATGGAAGGCCTGCTTTTCAGCAACACCCTCATCTCTCTAACCCTGCCTATGGACTTGGGAAACTCTGCTTTGGAGAGAATCATGCATTCAATTGGCCAACCATAGTGGAAAAAAAATGTGGGGAAGAAAAAATATGCCTTCTATATTTCCTTTCTGTATTATTCTCGCCTCTTTTTAGCAACCTAATTTTCAGGCCCACTTTCTTTATGGAATTTATACTAAAGTGTTAAAACAAAGACTAGTTTGGTATACTATCCTTCTCAGCAAAATTTGCACTTAAGAAAGAAGATGTAACAAAAGACAACACTACCTAGAAAGTAAGTTCTTTCTTGGGATGGAAATTCAGTCACGGGTTCACTCTGGACACATAAATATAGCTTAGTGTTAACAATTATGCTCACATGTGGTGAAAGTAGTAGTTATTTCCCAAGAATGTTCAGAGGATTCCATGAGCTGTTGCTTTTGTTATGAACTCAGAAGGGTCTAAGATTTTAATCCCGCTTGCAGTCTAATGAGCTAGCCTGCCTCAGTTTCTTGGATGCTGGCAGAAGGCATGATTCTCCCGAGTCAGAGACAAAAGACTTTGTTACTCACAGCAAAAGCAGTAGCCAGAGTATCTATATTTTCTTGTACTGGTTTCCCAAACCCCAATTCCCATGGGGGAGCACAGAGAGGACCAAGTAACACCTGTGTGCACAGTGAGTTGTGTTACAGAAGAACCTTACACTTAGCAAAACTGATTTTTTTAAAAATGGACAGTAGACATGCGGGCAGTAGACATGCTTGCCAATTGCTCCAGAATGGGGCATTATGCTTATCATACCAGACAGTATGCACACATGTCTTTGCTTCATATCAATCTTGCAAAGCTGTTCGTTATACAAACATCTTCAAGAAATAATCCAGAACAAAGGCAGACAATCCTTCTGGTGGCATGACATGCAGCAATGGGAGTGATCAATGAAAAATTGTCACCTAACTTGTAAAGTATTTGTAATAACACCTGACAGAGTTAGAACTCAGTAATTATGACTATCACTATTATTAGGTCGCAAAGGTGATCATTGTATCTTGTCACATCTAAGATAATCTCATTTAGTTCTTGATGAAATAAAAGGCAAATATGCAAACAAATCAACCTATGTCTCACATGTTGCAGAAATTGAAATAGATACTATTCATTTGTATGTGCCCAAATCCAAAAGAGAGAGATTTCGTTTTTCCTTCCAGTGTGTTTGATGTTGGTGCCAGATCTGGCACACCTTGTGCTGTGTTGTTTCCTGGTAGAAAATAAATAAGCTGATCATCACCCATTCTCCGGAGAGCTTGGTCTTTTCACCTTGGAGGGATTGCCTGCTGCTTCAGTGTGCATAGCAATGGCTGGGTTTTTTCTTGCAGATGGATGTGTTGTGATCCATTTCTTTCTAAAAATAAATATGCACCTAGATATCTTGGCTTCAAAATGCCATTGGGTTTTTCCATTAAGTTGAAATGACAAAGGTTGATTTTGAATAGAATTGGAAGCATAGACTCCACAGCTTGTGAGCTCTGAGAGGCAAGTTTAGTCAAGTCACAATAGAGTGAAGGCTCATGCTTGTTTGGAGAATACTCTTTTGTCCCTGGATAACCCTTTCCTGAAAAATAAATCTTTGGTTCTTATAACAGCTCTCTCTCTCTTATTTCCTGAGAAAAATATTTATTTACTCCTAGAATCCTGGTCTGTCTGTAGACCATAATACCAGCTCAATAAAAATTATGAAAAACTTTTTGACCAAAAAACAAGATAATTCTTATGTTCTCCTTCCCAGGCAACATTTGAATTTTAATAAAAATGGTACTGTCTAGACAAAGGAAGAGGATCTAAAAGAGTGGATCTGTAGCTGTGACATTTTGACACTAATGAGAAAGATAATTTGGGGTGGAATAAAGGGTGGGTTTGTGTTTCTGGTGCTCTGCAAATCCTGTGACAAGAACGACTGTCTTGTTTATATCTTGTAGGGCTAAGCTTCTCAGATGTAAAGTGCCTGTGGATCACTTGTGGATTTGAGGAACATACCTCCTAATTGAGCAGTTCTGGTTAGAATCTGGGCTTCTGTATTTCTGTCAATCTCTTGGGTATTGTCAAAGTTGTTGGTCAGAGTGAAAGCATCAGAGATCAAGAAAAATTGTTTAAGGAAGTCTTGGGGTGGGGGTGGGAAAGAGTGGACTGCTGCAGCTGCTCGGCCATTAGACAGAGGGCGCTCTAGAGAGAGCTTGAGCAGCACCATTTAGTCCCATGCCCTTGCACAGGCTCCCCACTGAATCCAGAAAAGATGGTCAGGATGAACGGTAGAGGCGGGGAGGGCAGGTGAATATCACCTGGGCTGGCACATGGATGAGCTCACACGGTGTCCCAGCTCCCCGCGCTGGTGCAGCTCGGGCTCTAAGAGCAGATGGCCGACCCATGGCATCATTATCCCACTTGCAGCCCACACCTCCTCCCTCGGCTCCTGCCCGGGATGAACACAGAATCACCTGAAGAGCAGACTGTCTGGTGATTATTCATCACATTCCCAAGCCCTGTCTGTGCCCAGGCACCAGGCCAGCACGAAACAGCCCTGCTGTGGAAAAACGTACCCCAGCACCAGAGAGCTGCCAGCCCTGTGATTTGTGGCTTTCAGACTTTGGTGACATCTCTGGGCTTGCAAAGCAGAAAGAGAAAAAGAACTCAGTATAGTATCTTGCCTCTGGTAGCTTGTTTTCTAAAACAGGACAAAACAACAACAAAAATTAAATAATCTCTGGGATGGTGTTTGGAATCCTGATGCAGATCAATTCAATTTGCAATTATTCAGCAAGGCATTTTTTATTTTGGGTGGAGGTAGCTACCTATAGTCTGTCCAAGATGGATCGAGCCTTTTTCTCCTTGGATTTTAGAGCAGAGGAGCCTACAGGGCCCTGGACAGCCTGCTACTTCCTCTCTCCTCCTTCCTTCCTGTGCTTCCCATATAAAGAAGGTGCATAGCTTAGAATCCCATCCATCCTGAAGGGCCTAACCCAAGCCAGGCCGGCACCACTGATTCCCATCAGCTTCTCGCCTATCCTGCAATCCCAGAGCAGCTCCTAAAGCTAATCTGGCAAGTGAGTTTGCAAATCTATACATTTATACATCTATCTATCATCTATCTATCTATATCTATGTATCTCCAGAAGGGGAAGATGGAGTGGGAAAAAAAGGAAAGGGTGGAGGAGGAGAAGGAGAAAAAGAAAGGGAGAGAGAGAGAGATAGAGGAGAGCGCCACCCAGGTGCATTCTGAGCTACACCCCCAGCTATTTTATCTTTTTTTTTTTAAACAAGTTTTCACAAAGTTTCTATGGATCTCACTAAATTTTCTGAGGCTCTCTTCAAACCTGAGATCCTCCTGTCTTAGTCTTCCAAGTACTGGGATTACAGGTGTACACTACCATGCACAACTTGCCTTAATGTTTAATGAGAAAATTGCTTAAAATGTCCCCTATATGTTCTCACACAAATCATTCTACAGAGATGTTTCCCATGGAAGGTAGGAGTCTAAAGTGGGACAAAGGGTCAAGAGAGTGGGATTTCTACCCCCTTCACTCAGCTCACAGAAGTGCTACTGTGTGTGTGTGTGGGGGGGTACTGAGGTTCCTGGAAGCCCTTCTACCTCTGGGCTACACTCCCAGACCTATTTTATTTTTGGAAACAGGGTCTCTTAAGCCAGCGCAGCTAGCTTCAAACCTGTGCGATCCTCCTGTCTCCGCCTCCCAAGTGCGGGGATTACAAGTGTGTGCCACCATGCCCCGCAGAAGTGCTACTTTTAAGTAATTGGCCAAAACAAATGATGAAGTAGCCCTGCTGAGAGACCAGGAGAGGTAGGAGCAGTGTGGTATAGTAGAGTGTGATAGGGTGATGAGCATGTGATGTCAGGTGTGTCTGTAACATGTCTGGGGTCTTAGAATGCACCTCTGGGCTCACATATTTATATTCATATCCATGCATTCATTCATATATTCTCTCTGTCTCTCTTTCATCTCATCTTAGAGGAGACTGAAATAGTACAATGGTAAACTTTCTTATCACAAGGTTTGTTTTCCCCCTTAGAACTCTCAGCGTTCCTAAATAACAAAAATGTTGTGTTATACTAGACATTTTATCTAAGGGTGGATGAGTACAGGGTTCACCAGTGAGAAACAGCTTTTCTCTTGGAAAGGAAGCTAATTTGTGTGGAATAGGAGGGTGGGGAAAAGCAATTGGCAATTTATAGTGAGTTGAGGGGAGGATGTGGGATATGGTGAGGATGGCAGGGCTCTGTTAAAGCTGCAGCTTTGAGATTTTGGTTTAGCCCGTTAGAAGCATCTTCTGCTATTCCTGTATCTCCTCCCTGACTTTTGCTTGGCTTTGTTTTGCCTTTTAACCAGACATAGATGATAATCCTGCCAACTGCAACTTCCCCAGTGAAGTTGGTAATGCTTATGCAAAAGAAGAGGGTTTAAAAAGATGAATCTCTAACTGCATGCTTCAACACCAGTGAGAAAGTCTTTTGGAACAGTGTGGGTGAGGGTGGCTGGGGATACACTCTTGATAATTCCTCAGATCACCTGATAAGGATAGCTTAGTCCTGTTTATATCAGGAGATAGGTAGTATGCTTGAGTTCCAATGCTAGTGAAATAAGTGATCACCAATTAAGAAGGATGTTTCCCTCATCCCTGTCTGCATCCCTTCCCACATCTCCTTCCTCCACCTCAGACGTTCTGGCTTCTCAAGATTTTGTGACACACAGAATCTGTGTGACACACACCTTCTTCCCCAGGGAAGATCATCTTTCCAAACTCTATATCACCTAAACTTCCAGTGGGACTCCAATGGGGCTTCCTGTGCCCTGTAGGGACTTTCTTGCCAATGTGTGGTGAGTTACCAATTGTTTGATAGAACTGCAAAATAATTAATAAGTTTAAATTTTCCATTGCAAAATGTGCGCCTCTACACTGTCTATAAATTAGTATAAAGCATATCGTGAGAAGGGAGAGAGGAAAGCTATGTTTAAACAGCACCTATGTCTTCTACTTCAGGTTCTGGTATCTATGGCATCTGCTGAATTATAGAGGATTTGAGGTAATTCTGCAAAAAATCTTAGGGATGCTTAATGTGGATGTCATGGTGGCACTGCCTGCAGGGTCCTAGACAATAATGTTTCCAGAATAACTCAATATGGGTCTTTCTTGGGTTTGGTACATCTAGACTAATTGCAGTGCACTGGAGTGTGTGTGTGTGTGTGTGTGTGTGTGTGTGTGTGTGTGTGTGTATCTTGAGTGTATGGTCGAGTGTGAGTATGGGTGTACTGGGGGTTTGGTTGTTCTGACTTGGCTATATGTTCCCTTGCTAATGGCTTCATAGTCAAGAGCCTGTGAATAGGGCCAGAGTGTGATTAAATGACATTTCTACCACTCATTATCCATGGCTAAAACAAGTTACCTTTACTTATTATACTTCATTTTTCTTACTTATCAAATAAGACTAATAACAGGCAGTCATGAGGCTCAAAATGGCTCATTTGCACAGACTTTTCAAATAGCAGTAGTTTCTTATAAATATTAATATGTATTTATAAATATTAATATGTTTATGTGAAATCGCATCTCTACTGCCTGTATCTATTATGCAACATATAAGGATGAACTATTACTACCATAATGTAGAACCAATAATCAGATATCTTTAATAAAGATGGACAAGTATCCTTATGAGTGTCTGCTATATATTCGCCTTCTGGTGATCTCATGGATTTTACTTAACATTTTCTTTTTTCATATTTTATTTTATTTATATGTGAAACATATTGAAAATGGTATACATTTAGACTGTGCTTGATGCCCTCCATCCCACCCCATTCCCTTTCTCGCCCTCCCAACAATGAGTGTCCAGGTTAACCATGCTATATTCATACTTTTACACATATTCAGATGTAGCTCCTCCATTAATCAATCTCAGCCTTATTCCTCTCCTATCCTTCCATTATAGCTTTGCAGAGATTTCCCCACCATTATCTGGAGTCCCTCTGTTATCCCCACTACTCCCTAGCTTGGGCATGTTAGAGAAGATATAAGTCCCTTCTCTTTCTGTGCTTGACTGATCTCACTTAACATAATGTTCTCCAGATCTTTCCATCTTCTTGTGCATGCCATGATTTTGTACAAAGATAGCTGAATAGAATTCCATTGTATGTATTTCCCATAATTTTGCAATCCATTCATCCGTTGATGGAGACCCAGGTTGGTTCCATATTTTGGCTATTGCAAATTGGGCTGCTATGAATATGGGTATGCATATGTTACTGTAGATCTCTGATATTAGCCCCTTTGGAAAGATACTCAGGAGTTGTATTGCCAGATCATATGGTGGATCTATTCCCAGTTTTCTAAGGAATCTCCACACTGATCTCCATAGCAGCTGAATAGTTTGCACTCCCACCAACAGTGTAAAAGAGTTTCTCTTTCCCCACATCCTCACCAGCATTTGTTGTTATCTGATTTCTTTAAGCTTGCCACTCTGATTGGGGTTAGATGGAATCTCAGTGTTGTTTTGATTTGCATCTCCCAGATGGCTAATGACGTTGAACATCTTTTCATGTATCTATTGGCCATTTGTGTCTCTTCTTTTGTGAAGTGTCTATTTAGTTAAGTTGCCCATTTCTTGATTGGGTTATTTGTTTTGCTAGTGTAGAGTCTTTCGAGTTCTGTATTCTGGATATTAGCCCTCTATCTGAGTGAGAACTGGTAAAGATCTTCTCCCATTCTGTAGGCTTTCTCTTTAGGTTCTTGGTAGTTTCCTTTGAAGAGAAGAAACTTTTTAGACTTTTGCCATGCCACTTGTTAATTCTTGCTTTAATTTCCTGTGCTTTGGAGGTCTTGTTGAGAGAGTTACTGCCTGTGCCTATATGTTAGAATGTTGAGCCTATGCCTTCTTCTAATAACTTCACAATTTCTGGTCTAATTTATAAGCCTTTGATCCATCTCTAGTTGATTCCTGTGCACTGTGAGAGGTAAGGATTTAGTTCCATCCTTCTACAAATGGATAGCCAGTTCTCCCAGCACCATTTGTTGAAAAGGCTGTCTTTTTTCCCCAGCATATGAGTTTGGCCCCTTCGTCAAAGCATTTAACATTTTCACCACAAATATTGGGAACATTTGTCTCATAGCGGTCAATCCTTCCTTTGTCCAAGGTCACCAAGCTAATCATTGTGAGTGCAAAGATTTGCACTTGGCTCTTTCTGGCTTTAAAGCAATATATTTTTCCTCTACACTATATATTTAAAAAAATACTATATTATATGAGTGTAAGGTCTAAGTCTAAAATTTTATGTTCTGGAAAATTTGGTGAATATAAAAATCTTAGCTTTGTCATTGGGGCCAATTCCACAAGTGGACTTATTGACCTCAGAGGCCCACAGGAAAGGGACAGAATAATGAAATAGTATATTTTGAGAAGAAACAAAACATAGCCTTGGTGATAAGTGAGCCTTGGTGATAAGACAAGGCACAGAGTGCATTAGGCGTTTGATACTGATTTTGCACAGTACCGTGTCACTGTTGTGTCTTGTTAATGCGCTCCATGGCATGTGTGGTTCTCTGGCAGATTCTACCTTATGTGTTAGAGCAATGTGGATTTTTGCAAATGTAAACCCAGGTTGACTTTAAATGAGATTGAGGTACAGTTAGTATTCTGGATCTTTATGATGCAATTTTCCATACATGACCTTCATCTGACTTTGGTGACAAGGTTTCATTTGCATTTCTTTGTAGTCAGTAGAGTAGGATGCTATGGGATTCCCTATTCTTGTCATGTAGGCCAGAACTTGCCTTTTATTACAGAAAATGGCAGACAAACTTTATAAGAACCTGTTAAATTTGGCAAAACAATATTTAAAAACCACCTAAGATGACTTTCTTTCTCTAGGTTTAGAGCATCCTTTGTTATTTTGAAAATGGATTTTGAAGGATTATTTATATTTTCCTCTAAATTTTCTTTACTGTTTGAATTCCCTCACAAAAGCATTACAGGTTGGAAACATGAACAGTCTGTTCAGATGACTTTTATACTTTGATTAAAAACCAATCTCCCTTTGCAGCAATGCAGGCCTTTTGAGGTCTGGCTTCATGGGACATTGATCTTCTTTATCCTTGGCACTTAGCACATTACCTGGCATACAGTGAGGACTTGGCATTTGTTGAATGAATTTAATCTCAGTGAAGAGAAAGGAGATGGCTTGTATCCCATTACTGTCATATGTCTAATACATGTGGGCCATTCAATTACTTGATTTTATTTTTCACAATAACTCTTGCTTATATACCATTTTTATTTTTACAGATAAGGGTAAAAATCAAAACCTGAAGACATTTGGTGGCCAGTGGGTAACACTGAAGAGAAGGTGCCCGATTGATAACAGAGACTTGTAGGGGTTAGACCTAGAAAAAACACATCTAGTCAAAAGGGGCAGCCCTAACACCACCTCCACTCAAAGTGGACTGTGTAGGAATATGGGTCACATGTTGCCTGTCATACCTTCAAAGAAGTTAGAAAGTGCATGTTTTGGTTTAATCCAACAACTTGAAAAATCTTAGTTTACATGTTCTTAAAACAATGTATGATTCAAAGGAAAAAAAATTATTGTACAGTTTCAGACACAACAAAACCACTTTAAACTATTCAATAGCTTTGGAAAGTTTAAACAACTGCAGAGGTCATAAAGATAGTAAGTGCTTGAGCTGGGTTTCTAACATCTAATTTTTCAAGACTGTTTTTTGCTTTTTATGATACATTGTTTGTAAAAGATAAAATTTTAAATTAAATTTATTTGTTTATTTTGTAGTGCTAAGGATATAACCCATGGCTTTAAACATGTCAGGCAAGCACTCTACCACTGAGCTACAACCAAGCCCTTATTTCATTTTCTAATCAATTACATAAATTTCTACTTCAGTATTTTTTTTTCTGAGAAATTTGTGGTCAGGCATGATTTCATTTGATTGGTAAAAAGATGGATTTTTACAGAGAACTATGACTTGGATGTTATGGGGCAATCTTTATCCCTGCTAGGCCCTAAGGTAATTGTCACTTCTCCTGGATTTTTGTACCACTAGTGGAAGAGCAGGTCGTTTGTACAGCAGGATGAACAGTGCCTGGCTGAGAGGTATGTAGTTTCAATGAGCCATACATGTGGCCCCATAGCAGGTGGTGGTAGGAGACCCAGGACTCAAATCCAAGACCCTGATGCCAGAATCAATGTTCTTAACTTCTCCTGTGTATTCTCTTTCTGGAATTGGTGATTTTCAGGCACAGACTCCTTTTCCTTGGGATTTAGAGGGACTTGAGGTTTATTTCCACCACGAAAAGTTAGAGAAGAGGCAGGTAGGTGCTTTCCTCTCATAATTCTTATAAAGAGATCCATCTTCCACCCAATAGCATAGCACCATATGTATATATAGACATACAGGTTTCCTCCCTAGCCACCCACCCCAAGTGCAGCTATTCACTTCAGACACAGTTGCTTTTATGTCATCATGAGCCTCATCAAGGTGACTCATCTCAGAGGAAGCTTTGAGATGAAACTTAGAGATCAGCAGTGAGCATCACAGAGAAATCATTAGACAGATGCTAGCAGGAACTCTGCCGTGCTGGGTGCTATTTTCCTGGAATTCTCTCAAGGAGTTTTCCAACTAAAATTAATGTTGCATCTAAGCCAGGAGCATAAGTTATATTTCATTCCTGTCTTCCTGTGTGAACTGTTCTATGTGTGGGCCTATGTATATGTGTGTCTCCATTTGTGTGTGTGTGTGTATGTGTGTGTGTGTGTGTGTGTGTGTGTGTGTGTGTGTATGTGTTGGGGGTGGGATCAAGCAAAGAAATTTGTTAGAGAATAGTAAGAAAGGGCAACACTGTATTAATTGACACATCTCATAGGAAATTGCCAGGTGTGGATCTCACCTGCTTCCTGAAGTTTTCTGGGACAAAAGCAGAAGCCCAGTTTTGCCAGGCTTGCTCCAAGGAATACCAACATTTTATCACTGGCAAAAATGGAATCAATTAGAAAACTGGGGATGGATCCACTATATGATCCAGCCATACCACTATTGGGTGTCTTTCCAAAGGGGTTAAAATCAGAGACCTACAGTAATATACATACCCATGTTCATAGCAGCACAATTCACAATAGCCAAACTATGGAACTAACCTAGGTGTCCATCAACAGATGAACGGATTACAAAATTACAGAAAATATACACAGTGGAATTCTACTAATCAATAAAAATAAAATTACATCATTTGCAATAAAATGGAAGGACCTGGTGAACATTATGTTAAGTGAGATTAGACAATCCACAAGAGTAAATAGTCATATGTTTTCTTTAATATATATAGGATAGGGAGTAGTTGGGATACAAGGGAGACTCCAGATGATGAGGAGAAACCTCAGGGGAGCCAGAGAGGAGATAAAAGGGTAGGGGTAAAGAAAGAATTAGGTTCATTAAAAGAAATACTACTATGGACTATGTGTATACATGTGAATATATACCAATGTCAATCTGGGTACTCCATATTGGGAGGGAGGAAAATGGGGAAGGGGGCACCAAGGGCATATGCATGTCATTGTTATGTCAGCATTATGTAACATTATGTAACATTATGTAAGACTATAATGCAAAAATGAAAGCACACAAAAATAAGTGGAGTCGATTCTTTATCCTGTGCTTATTTTTAGTTATCCAGGAAACCAATGAACTAGCAATCATAAGAGTTAACTTCTGCCAGGCGTGGTGGCGCACGCCTGTAATCTCCATTGCACAGGTTGGAAGCCAGCCTCAGCTATTTAGTGAGGCTCTCAGCAACTTGGTGAGACCCTGTTTCCAAATAAAATATAAAATAGGGCTGGGAGTATAGCCCGGAGGTGGAAAGCCTCTGGGTTCCACCCCCAGCACCCCCCCCCACACACACACATGGGTTAACTTCTCATGAGGCTAATTCTCCATGCTCTCTTGTGTAGAGTCTACCTGCCCTGCATGGCTCACCAGCAGCTTCACTCTGGATTGCATTAATAAGCTTTCTTTTGTTCTTGTTGTTGCTTTTTCTTTTTCTTTTTTTTTTTTTTTTTTTTTGGCACAGGGGATTGAACTCAGGGTCATTCTACCTCTGAACTACATCCCCAGGCCTTAATTCTTTTTTAAATTTGAAACAAGGTCTCCCTAAGTTGCGAAGGTCTCACTAAGTTGTTGAGGCTGGCCTTGAACCTTCAATCCTCCTGTCTCAGCTCCCTTTCAGCCTAGCCATGGTCAGAGAGAATACCTTTTCCATCTGTTACCACTATCCTCAGTGATTTCCTGCCTTTGGCTATGATTTTGCAATAACCCCTCTAATTAAATTCTTTTTAAATTATCCTAGTTTCTTACCAGAATCCCTCATACATGAATTTATGAAGTTAAGGATCCCTAAAGCAAGTTTTTAAAACATATTTGTGTGTGATTTTCTTCCATAAAAAGTCACATACCAGTTGGGTCGTCCCTTCTCATAAGGACATTGTGAGGGCAGAATAAGAAAGCAAAATGAAAGGGTCTGGAAAGGAGAAGAGAAAATCAATTCATGGTAAGGTGTTAACACCACTTACACATACCAGGTCTTCTTTCAGTCATAGTGAGGAGCAAAGGTAAACTGCTTAGTCACTAGCAATCCCAGGACAAGATCTTCTGTGCTTTCTGGCATAGTTTTCATTAGGCAACATATCACTTTCTATCAATAAATCTGCTGAGCATGAAAAACTTGTTGCACACATTCCAAACTTTGTCAGAACATGCCCACACTTGGCTGGGTGATGCCCCTTTTGTGGGCACATATGTCCAGTGACTGAGGCAAATAAGTCACACTGGAAATTACCAAGTGCAGGGAAACAGCATATGACTTGGGAGAGTGCCATTCACAGCAGCTCGGTGTATCTGACCAAATTCAAAGGGGAAATTCTCTAGGCATCCCTCTCCTTCAATCCTGGCCATGGGCAGGGGCAGGAGGATCTGGAATATTAAGTGAACAAACTTGAACCTAACTGTAAAGTTTCTCTCTCTGATTTTTTGTCAGATTTTCACAGTTGCTGTGTGGTTTGTCATGTACTCCAAATCTGAGTCCATTCCTTAAGAAAGATCCCAGCTCCCTGCACTCCTCAAATTTCTTGTGCTGGTAACTTAATCCCTAGTGCAGCCCATGTTAAAGGTAATTATAAGAGCTCTGCCCTCATGAATGGGTTAGCCATTATTGCAGGAGTTATAAAAGAGTTTTGCTGGGCTGTTTGCCTCCTACCCCTGCTCCAACTGGCAAACCGGCCAGCTCTCTCACTCTGCAGCTGGCTCCCATCTGCCCCCTGTTGGTCTGCAAATGTGTCCCTGGTTTAACCCTAACTTTAACAACAGACACAACCACAGAAGCCATCTGGATTTAAAAATTCACTTTTGAAAGTGACATCTTAGTTCAGTCATTTAAATTTAATATCTCAAGGATCAGTTTCATTAATTTGTGCTAAACAGAAGGCATCCTGGCATCAGGCGATGGGTGGCAGGCAATTCCTTCTATTAATTCTCAGAAGTTGAACAGGTCAAAGCTGCCTTGTTTAGCACAGTTCCCTTCAATTTCTCTTACAACACCCAAAACAAAGGTACAGGAACTGATTCAGGATATAAGTCCTTCCCTAAAACTGGTTACTCAAGATCTTGGTGATGTAACACAAACATACTAACAAGGGACTTCACAGTGGGACTGTTCAGCCATAGACAGCATGGGCACTGGATTCCTTCACTATCACAGACAAAACTTTATGCACAGTGAGTTCTCACAGTGAGCACATGAAATAAAAGCCAAGGACATATCCTGGAATGGCTTTCCCTTTTTTTAAGAAACAATGTAGGTGACATCCTGATCGCCCTTCGTAGGGCAGATGGTGGACTAGAGGATTCCATCAGAGTCCCTCTGGGTTAAGAACTGTGTGTGTCAGCTCTAGTTTACTAATATATATCCTACTGAATTCTTTTGACAGAATCTTTGCTGTTAATAAAGAGCAAGCATATGGCAAAGACTCAAGAGATTTGAATTATAAAAAAAATACATCAGCTCCCCATCCCCCCTCCTTGGAGACATCATGTAGGTGTCTGGAGGCAGGGGTGTTAATCCCTCTTACCTAGTTTTGTATGAACCATGAACAACTCTTATTGGGTCATATACAGGTATAAATATTCTCCCCAGGAGGCTGTGCATTCTGTGCCTCTGTCTACCCTCAGTCATCTCTGTGTATTAGAAGGTTTTGAAGAAACAGTGAGATTCTAAAATTGTGTGATTTCCTCCCATGCATACCGGTTCTGAATCAAAGACTGAACAGTGACCATCACTGGTCAGGCAGAGCCTGTAGAAAAAGTCAGGCTGTTTTTGCCTATCTCTTTTGTTAGTTTCCTGGTACCATCCTCTGCTGTTATAGATTTTATCCTTCTATACAGGAGTGGCCTGGGATAAAGTGTTGAAACTTAGAAGCATAGCTATGCTCTCAGAACTTTGGGAGAGGGTCCCCTCAGGAGGTTGGAGGCAGGAGTCTATTTGGTCTGTTCCTTGTCTTTCTTAAAAGTGATAATCTGAGCATGAACCTATTTATAGCTTTAAATAAGCCTCCCGTTCAGTACACTGAAGCATACATAATACAATCTCCTGTACTGAACAATGCATAAGCAAGCATTTTGGAGATTTTATTGTACCAGATTGGTGTGATTATAATTAAGAGGATTGGCATACTTAGCTCCCTGGAAAAAGGCTTGACCCAGGTTAACACTTTAATATGAATAACTTTTCTTCTAATTAAAAAAAGAGAGGAATGGTGATTCTTTAATGTCATCTCTTTGCATACATGCCACCTTGTCTTGGTGATTTCAACCCACAGCTTTGTCTCTGTTCATGAGTATATATTTAATCATGTACATTACATGCAAATTACCACTGCCTTTTTATTCTTCTATTGTTATCCAGATCTGCAAAGCATCTTTCTGCATCTGAGAATGGATGGCAGCCTGGAGCTCTTCAACATTATTCCCTTTTGCTAATAATGGTTCCTTTGACACCCAGTTTAAATGTTAAGATACCTGTGGCATAGAGATTTTAAGATCCCATGGATGTTAGTTCTCTTATGGAGTCCTAAGCTTGGGGTATACATTATCTTAAGAAGAGGAAAAGATATGACCCACAGGAAACAAATCTGGTCTCCAAGTATCCTGGATTAAGCTTTTCCAGGGGTCCTGAAAATGCACTACTTTAGGAGATGACAATCGTGTGCCTTTCTTGCCATCATTTCCTTTGCTGCTGAGAGAAAATGCATGATTACCAGAGGAATCTCACTTCACATGATGCTCAGGTGAGGTGGGGAACAAGGCACATTTGTGTAAAGAAACAAACATTCCAAAATTTGCCTGCCTCATTTTGGCTTCATTAAGAGCAAAATGCCCTTTTGAGAAACAGACCTTCCCTGGTAGCAGTTTCAATAACTCTTCAGTCCTCACATTTGGCTTTGACTAAATTCAGAGTTTTTGTGTCAATTAAAAATGATAAATTCTGCTTCTTGAGGAGCAAACGAGTGATCAGTCTGTGTCACCCATGGGAAGACCTGAGATTTCAGATGTATTGGAATCATCCTGAAAAATTCCTGTGGTGAACCCTGGGCGCTGATCTTCATGGGAGACATCTGAGAGGCCTGACATGGCTCCCTGTTGCTTTAATGAGCCACTGGCCTTTAGAGAGTTGAGGTAGCATCCCTCCCCCCAACCACCATTTATCCTTCTTTTCTGGCTCTTTGTAGGAATGGCAAACCACATCCATATCTATCTCCCCACTGTCCAGAAATGTCCAGGACTGAACTCAAGATAGATGTTTGTCCTTTTTTGCTTTTATTTTTAGAGGCACATTGTCTGGAAGTGACATCCATTTACTGGTTATTCATTTTGCTTGCTGCTTCAGGGATGTGGGCAAAGAATGTGGATCTAAATAATTGCTTCCCTTCAGCCAACTCACAGAAGGTGTCCTGCTGCATTTCATATCCTGAGGGAAAGTAAAAGTTATGTGCTGTGCCTGGCAATTATTTTCTATGTTGCTTTTCCTGTCTTGGCCTATGAATGCATCAAGAAAATGACTGTTTATCATTATGAAGTGCTGGGGGTGGGGGGTGGGGAAATACGGGACAGATGTACAGTGAGAAGGGAAGTTTCCAGATCTTTTCTTCTACTCCTACTTCCTTTCAGATTTTCTGATTTTTTATGATAGAAAGTTATTTGCATTATCGGATTGACCTGCCTGTCTCAGATATTTTTCCAAGCAAAATTTTTTACTTAGATAGGCTTAACTAATGATGGAAAGAATTTAATCCATCTGTGAAAAACCTTTAATCTTCATGGAAAAAGAAATCAGATGCATAGGGGCTTTGTAAATTTCACTTGCCTCTGCTTCGCTTCCTTCCATTCATAAAATAATTGATTGCATGTGCATAAGAGAAAGAAACCAACTAGACATATTCTGCAAAATGCATTTTACACTGTTGGTATCCATAAGTGATACCACCAACCACCGTTGGTATCCATAAGTGAGGTTGTGGTAAAATGAGATTGCATTTGATCAAGTGCCTATGTTGATGAAGATAGTTCTATGAGTAAATATGCTATTAATAAAATAACAATGCACATTTCTGGAGTTCAAACTATGTACACGGCTCATTGGGCAAGTGCTTGGCCAGAAAAATCACACAAGGAATCTACTATTATCATCTGGCCAAGTCTAAAACAAAACTCTGGATTTCACCACCCAATATTTATTCTTCCCCAGTACTTCCTCATCTCAAGTAACTTTGGCAGCTCCTAACTCATTCTAATCTTAAATCTAGAAACCAGTAATTTCTGGCTAATCTCTTTCTCCTTGTGTCCAAAATCCAATTTTACAACAAATTTTCCCCAACAAGAGAGGGAGATTCCCAATTTGGCTTCTTTGGTGTAATTCCTGCTTAGTTCTCAGAACTTACCTCCCCATCAGGCATCCCTTTCTCACTTTCCAGACACATCAGCTTTTCTATTTTTTAAATGTGCCACACTTTTCAGATGTTTATACTTACTATATCTCAAGCTTTTCCATTTTGTCCCAAGTACATTGCAATAACTTTTGCCTAAGTACTACTACCTCCAGATTACTATATGGAAATAGCTCCCAGACTGGTCTATATAATATACTTTCACTCTTGCTCACTTATAAAGACCTAGCAGTAATAATGAGTCTTGAATCATGAATGTAATCATGTCATACCATCACCTTAAGGATATCATGGCTTTCCATTGCTCTTAGGGGGAAAAATCTATATTTCCTAACTTGGACTATATAATCTGATTGCTGCTGGCCCATCTGACCACTCCTTCCATCACCATTCTTCTCACTCCCCATGTCTCACTATTCCAGACTTATTTTTTCTTCCCTTGAACTAGTTTCTGCCTCCGAGCTTTGCATAACTGCTCCTTTCTTCTAGAAAACACATCCCCAGTCTTCACCTGATTGGCACCACATCATGATTATAATTTTATACTTTCAAGTGAAAAATACGTAGTTATCAATGGGATATCATGCAATCATGTTATTCCACCATTGAGGAAAGTTGAATGACAGATGAAATAGTAGACCTTAAGTGAGTAACTTTGAATTTTGGGTATAGGAGTTGAGTTGAGACTGAGTTCACAAACACCTCTCTGGAAGAGATGATATACATCTTTCTCTTATTTAGTCATAATCACCGTGAACAAATCAAATATTTATGTATTCATATTGCCCTACTTTCTGTCCAATGCCAACTCTAGATAGAGGAAAACTCAACTCTGGAGAGTACAGAATTGGCAAGTCAACATAAGAGATGAACCACCCCTACAGATAAAGAGTCTGAGGTGGAGGGAGATGAGCTAACCCCTCTAAGGTCAAAGTGAATTGACAGAGGTAGAGTTAAATCCAGAATTGATGTCCAAGAACTCACCACTCCTCCAGAGATATGCTGGTCATGTCATGATCACACCTTCTTACCCTATACATTTGTTTCTATAGCATTCTTATCCTATAACATTTGATCTGAATGCACAATCTAACACATGATTCAAAATACCCTTTCCTAATGACTCATGTGTGTATGTTTGCCTTGTCTCTACATCTGTAAGCTCCCTGAGTCCTCCAAAGACCGATCTTTTATAGTCCCTTGGCATATAGAAGATTATTCATAAATATTTGTTATTTAGGTAGGTATGTTTCTTTCATATCTCTGGAGAAATTCAGTCTAGTTCTTATTAAATACTTTCTGAAGAATTCATAGCTTTATTGATATTTTTACACAGTAATATTATATAAAATAAAATTCTTAGGATGCAAAGTTCAATTTAAATAGAATGACTATTGAGTTTGTCTGGATGGATTTACATATACACGCAAGCGCACACACATATGCACACATTTATTCACTCTACTCTAATTCACCCCTAAAAGAATTTGCTAATGGAATAACAATAAATCATCGTTCATGTTACCACAGTTGGATTAATCTTATCCAACTGGATGGGAAGCAGTTTGAAGCAGATGTAATATTGAAATCACAGTGGGAGATAGAAAAAGTGGATTCCATTCTTCCAGCTCAATCATTCTTCATAGGCTCATATCCCTGGGTGGTCTCAGACAACTGTTTATCTCAAATAATCCACGAAGAGAAACTTTGCTACTACCCAGTGGGGCAGAGTTGCTTCCTCAGAGAATGGATGACGGGGCAACAGATAACATAGTTGATGCATAACTTCAACCAGGTGATCATAACTCGTTTGCTAACTAATTCCTGCAATAATCACATGAAAAACAGCTAAGTGGGCATACTAGAAAGTTCCTAGACTCTAGACCACACATATAGAAAAGGGAAGTTTACCTCACTGATAGCAGTGCTGGCATTTTTGTGGCCAAGAGGGTGGACATTTTTCTGTGGCCATCCAGTTACACTACAGAATTATTCCCTTATATGGTGATAAAGGATTTTTCTGTGTGTTGACCTGGCTATGTATAAAAGGGAAAAATTCACAGTTCTCAGCTTTTCTGACATGGCAGATATCTCACTTCATGTGGCCTGCCAATACCACCAAAAATTCAACCATGCCTCTGTGAGACGCAAGGAGAAGCAATGAGGAGGAAGCTGTATTCACTCCCAGCATCCTGCTCTGATTTATACCCTTTGCATTGCTCATCAGCTGCTCTGGGAATAAAATAAAGAAAAAAATCACCTTGAACTGAATCCACATTGCTATTCTCTCCCGATTCTCTAATCTGCAACAGTCATCTTGGTCTGATTTGCTGCAACTCTTCTATGTTCTGGGAATGCAAAGATCACTCAGCTGGAGTCCTTTCATTAAAAATTTTGAGACATAGACAAATTAACACACACACACACACACACACACACACACACACACACACACACACACAATATGCACAAAGAAATACTGAGATGCCAAGGGGAGTTCTAAGAATGGAGTGACTTGCTCTGTTAGGGTTAGGGAGAGCAGGATATAGGAGAGAAGACAGAAGGGGGGGGGGGGATTGAGAATTCTCTTTGAACCAGGTCTTGAAGACGAATGAGGAGCTATTCATGCTATCCAGAAATGAATGACATCCTGGGCAGAGGAGAGAAGGTGTTGAAAGTTGGAGCATGGGACATAACTGATTCAATTCATGGTTGCAGATGTGGTTGAAACCTTAGCTAGATAAAGTCCCTGAGGAGAAAGGAGGAAGTAATTAGAACTCACAGGATGGAATCACTGGCAACATTAAAATGGGAGAAGTTGAGAGTCCTGAACAATGACTGAAAAGGAGTTTGCAGGAGGCATGTGGAGAACCAGCAGAGAAGTTCCTAAGAGAGCCCAGGGAGCATGGTGGTGCACGCTTGTAATCCCAGCATCTGGGAGGCTGAGACAGGAGGATTGAAGTTCTTGGACAGCCTCAGCTACTTACTGAAGTCCTTTGTAACTCAGTGAGACCCTGTTTCAAAATAAAGAATAAAAAATGGGGCTGGGTACCTTGGAGCTAGAATGCTCCTGGGTTCCATTCCCAGTACCTCAAAAAAGAAGGAAAGATAGAAAGAAAGAAAGGAAGAAAGAAAGAAAGAAAGAAAGAAAGAAAGAAGAAAGAAAGAAAGAAAGAAAGAAAGAAGGAAGGAAAGAAAGGAGAGAGAGAGAGCCCAGGGAGCAGATGTTGAGTGACGGGCACCTACTGGAGCTGGCAATGTAATGACCAGTGGTTTCCCTTGTAGGGTAGCAAGGTTATAGTTCATGGAGCTATGAAGGCAAAAATAAATCAGCATTGGTGATAGAATGAATGGAAGCCAAGCAAAGTGGCACACACCTGGAATCCAAGTATTTGGGAGGATAATACAGAAGAATCACAGGTTTGAAACCAGCCTCAGCAACTTAGGGAGGCTCTCAGCAACCTAAAGATATCTTGTTTCAAAATTTAAAAAAAATGGCTGGGTGTGTAGCTTGAAGGCTGAACATCCCTGGGTTCAATTCCTAGTACTATAAAAATAAAATAAAATAAAATAAGAAAGAGTGGATAGAAGGAGAAATACAGATAATGATGTAGACTACTCTCCTAGAAGGTTACTCAAATAAGAAGCCTATTATGAAATGAAGGACAAAACAAAGGATGCATACAACAAAAACAGTTTTTGTTTTAAATTACAGTGAGGAAGAAGGAGTTAGAGAGGAGATAAACATTTATTGTAATATTTAAATAAAATGATTGCTAGAGAATGAAAATGAAGCACCTGTTGATGGAGGAAGGTGCTAAAGGAGAGTGATGCTCCAAGACAGGGTTGAAGGAGGTATACCTGAACACAGATGCGCCTTGTCTGGGGAAGTTATGCTATATGAAAAGTAGGAGGCAGGTAAGGATTCTCTTAAGATTTAGGCATCAGAATCAAGTGGGGAGAGATTTCTCAGGGAAGAAGGGCCATTTAAGGCTAAATTTGGTCCTGGAGTTGAACAAGATTTGTCCTTTTTAAATGAGGAATGTCAAAATGCTCATCCCTTTTTCCAAATAAACTCCTATTTTCTAGATGAAAAAAGAAAAATAGGAGGCTGGCCTGACTTTGACAACTGGACTATTTCTACATAAATATCCATACTTTTGGTGCCTTTATTCATGATGATTTCACATTTGAATAATTCAAAATACTTAATAAAACATTTGGGTTTTAAATACAATAACACAGTATCTGTAGTCAAAGGCAAGGGAGATTTTAAGATACATTTATGAATAAAAGTTACTGACAAACCTAATCTATGGGAAAAAGCAAAATAGAAAGCACACAAAGGCCTTTTACCTATCAAGTAAACCTTTGGCATATTTGTACTTGGATTCAGTGTATCTCCCTTCCCCTAGCAGCTGATATTCATGAAATGCAATGACATCAGCATAACAGCAACTTAAAAAAGATGAAGTATCTTTCCCTTAATTAATGTCTACAAAGAGATTTAATGATGAAAAGTGCCATTAAGTGCCAAGGATTATTAATTATTTTTTGCTACAAGAGGTGTAGAGTCCTCATTATATACTGTTTTAAATATTATAAAATATTTACAAAGTAAGTTTAAAAATTGTAAACAAGCCAAATAGAAAGGAATTTTCCTTTCTAGGTTAAGCTATGATGAAAACCCAAAAGCAAGCTCATTTGCATGAGAACCGAGCAGCCTTCAATCCATGCTCCAAAGATTCCTGCCACTCGGTTCTTTCCCCATGTCTCTTGCACTTCTGCTATTTGCATACACTGAAGCAAGTTCCCACTGGAAAACTTGGCAAAAATGTGACTCCTATCTGATGGCCAAAACACATGGGATCCAACATGTCCCACTTTTGCCTGTTCACCTTCTGTGGGGCTACCCCTTGCAGACTGGGTTTCTGAACCAACTTCCAAAATTCCTTAGCTGTAGGGGAGGCAAAATTCAGAATTATTTGGAAACAGTGGGCCTGGTATCAACTGGAATAGTATCCTAGCCCAGTCTTAGGTTGGTCTAGAATTAACAGCTCAATTCACCCATTTAATCGAATATTTACTTTCTACCACACTCTTGCTCTCAAACTATACATTGCTGACCACAGGATTTTACCTCTCTCATTACTGTTTTATGGTAAGCCATGCCTTCTTCTTGTGACATAGGGCCAAAGAAAGGCAAGTTTACCTGACAGGGAGAATATTTATTTATATTTTTAAAAACTTTTTATTGGTGCATTGTAGTCATACATCTTAATGGAATACAAGATGGTGGAGATACACATGCACACATCACTCAATTAGCCCTTACATAATTCCTGCCCCGTTCCCTCCCACTTCCTCCTTCTCATGTTTGGCTTGTTGATTGACATTTATATGTTTGTCAAAGTGCATTAAAGAATTTCCTTCTTTTCCCCTCCCATCCCCTCACTTAGGTATCCTTATTTGCTCATCTGTAGAATTTCCTTCTTCATGTGGAGTTCCTTGTATGACCCATTTTCTGCATATTGGGGACAGCATCTGATTCCTTATTATTTGTGACTGACTTATCTCACTTAGCATAATATCCTCCAGTTCCATCCATTTTCCTGTAAATGACATAATTGTGTTTTCTTTTATGGCTGAGTAAAACTCCATTGTGAACATAGCCTATAGTTTTCTGATCCATTCATCTGTTGATGGATATTTTAGCTGGTTCCATAATTTGGCAATGGTGAATTATGCAGCTATAAACATAAATACACATACATCAGATACATAGACCAATGGAGCAGAATATAAGACTCAGAAACAAATCTATGCTCTTACAGCCAACTGATTTTTGGCAAAGAGGCCAAAAATATATGCTGAAAAAGATAGCCTGTTCAATAAATGGTGTTGCAAAGCTGGTTAACCATATGCAGAAAAATGGAAATAAATCCCACTTTATGACCCTGCACAAGAGTTAATTCAAGATGAATCAAAGACTTGGAAATTAGACCAGAGACCTTGAGGCTCCTTGAAGAGGGCAGAGGTCCAACACTGCAACACACAGGAACAGCTTAAAACTTTCTCAAAAAAACCCCAAAGGCACAACCAACTAAAAAGTGAATCAATATGTGGGATTGCATGAAACTGAAGAGCTTCTATACAGCAAAGGAAACTGTCAAGAACCACAATCGAGAGCCAACACAGTGGGAGAAGATTTTTGCCACCTACTTCTCCGATAGAGGACTAATATATTGAATTTGCTTAACACTAAAAAAAAAAAAAATAAACAACCCAATCAAAAAATGGGCAAGCGAACTAAATAAACACTTCACGAAAGAAGAAATTCACATGGCTGATAAATGCATGAAAAAAGTGCTCAACATCATTTAGCAACCAGAGAGATGCAAATCAAAGCTACCCTGAGATTTCACTTAACTCCAAGTAGAATGGCAATCATTCAAAACACAAACAACAACAAATGCTGAAATGTGTATAAGTGTATAATAACAAACGAAAATGTGTATAAATGGGAACTCTAATACTTTGTTGGTGGGATTGCAAATTAGTGCAACCACTTTGGAAAACAGTATGGAAGAGGATTTTCAGAAGAATGGGAATGAACTTAACATATAAGCCTGCAATACCACTTCTGGGTATCTACCCCAAAGAAAGGAAAGGAAAGAATATTTAAATTTCATTTTTTAATCTTTCATCTGACAACACATTAATTCTTAACTATTTCTGGAGCTTTCTTGGCTATTCAAGTCACCAGATAAGTTCTTGGGGTTGCATCCAACTTGTCTTGGAATTTAGCTTCCCAATTGATTGATGGATGGCTTAGATTCATCTCAGTACAGATGACAGTACCCTTAAATTAGCAGAGAATGACACACAGGTTCATAATCCCTCTCAAGCTGCTACTTTGAGTCTAAGAGCATTCATTTCCTGGGAGTTCAAATAATTATGCTTCACCTGTGCTACATACTCCATAATTACATTATTTTCTTAATTATGCTTGATGACAAAGTTATCAAAATCCAACATGATCAAAACCAAAATAAAATCTGGGAGCCAAATGTCTCTTGCTGCATCATCAGAGTAATTTATAAATAGAATGTTTTATACATTTCTAGAAGGGGAAGCAACTAGATCCTTGGTTAAACCTACTCCAGTTCAGTGGCTACCTTGGGAACTAAATGGCAAAAGTTTTGGAAATACCGTAGGTTTTTCTATACATTGGTGGGTGTGGAGAGGGGTATCACCACAATAGTAGACAGTGGGTGGTGACAGGTTACCCACTTAGACAGATGTCTAAGGGTGAGGGGGAAGGTACTCATATCATTGCTAGGGAGACCAAATGCAGTTCCCATTTCTTTGATTACTTCTTCTTCTTCCCTTTCCTTCTCCTACTTCAATCCTGCTTTTCTACTTCCTTTCCCCTTCCATTTGATTCCATTTCTTCCATTTTTCCTCTTAATTTAAATTTTCTCAACATATCTCATTTGGCTTTGTATTAAAACCTTTGTAACTGTATCAGGTAAGCCTTGCAGGTGCATCTAAAGATACTGATGACTGTTGACCAAGGATGCTGGAATCAACTTGGGCTGAGATTATGTCTCTGAAGTTTCAGTGTGATTTGTTCACATCTAGGTCTGATAGCAACAGGAAAGATTTTTCTTAGAACATGCAAGAGTAAGATTTCCTTTAAAAAGACACAGGATAGCATCGCAAATGCTCTTACTCTTTTCCAAAGGGAGCAGTTTTATAGGTCATGATTTGGTGGGAGTTCTCATTGGCCAAGGGATACTTAGAAACTGGATCTTGATAGCCCTCATTACTCTGCATTTATTCTCACATATTCCATCATTTGAGGGTAACCAAATCCATCAGAGTATTTCTTAGGCAGGAAACATCTGTATGTGTTTGAATAATATAATCCTTGAATAAGCTTTGCATAGGGCAGCTGGGGAATTATAAGTATAATAATAATAATTATAATAATCAATAATATAATAATATAATTATAAGTATGATTATATTATTATTATTATTATTATTATTATTATTATTATTTTGTGATACTTGAGATTGAACCCAGGAGCATCCTACTTCTGAGCTACACATTTAGTGATTTTTTTTTGTTTTTGCCTTCTTTATATTTAATTGGTGCATTGTAGTCATACATCTTAGTGGAGTACAAGATGGCAGAGGCATACATGCACACATCACCCATTTAGCCCTTACCCAATTCCCACCCCATTCCCTCTCCCCTTCTTGCTTCTCATGTTTGGCTTAGTGATCGACTTTGAAAAGTTTGTGAATGTACATAATGAATATTAGGGAGTTTCTCTTTTCCCTCCCACCATTCCCCTCAGTTGGGTCACATTATTTGTTCATCTATTGTTACTTCTTCTTTATCTAGAGTTCATCCTATGACCCATTTTCTCCCTAGCTTCCAAATATTAGGGAGAGCATACAACTTTTCACTTTTTGTGACTGACTAATTTCAGTTAGCATAATATTCTCCAGTTTCAGCAATTTCCCTACAAATGACATAATTTTGTTCTTCTTTAGGGATGAATAAAATTCCATTCTGTACATATTCCATAGTATGGTAATCCATTCAATTGTTGTTGGGCATTTAGGCTGGTTCTATAGCTTGGAAATTGTGAATTATGCAGCTATGAACATAGATATGCATGCATTAGTTTGGTAGCTTGGTTTTCATTCTTTTGGGTAGATACCCAGAACTGATGTTGCTGGATCATATGGCAGGCTTGTTCCCATTCTGAGTATCCTCCATGCTGTTTTCCAAAGTACTTTGCACTATTTTGCAATCCCACCAACAATGTATTAGAGTTCCCACTTCTCCACAACCTTGACAGTATTTGTTGTTTTAGTGTTTTTAATGATTGTCATTCAAATTGGAGTTAGATAAAAATCTCAGAGTAGTTTTTATTTGCATCTTTCTGATTGCTAATGATGTTGAACATCTTTTCATACATTTATTGGCCATCTGAATTTCTTATTTTGTGAAGTGTCTATTTAGTTCACTTGCCCGTTTTTTTATTGGCTTGTTTTCTGTTCTTCTTATGTGGACACTCAGCGCTATGAATTTTCCTCTTAATACTGCCTTCAAGGTGTCCCAGAGGTTTTGATATGTTGTCTCTAATTTCATTTGTTTCTAGGAATTTCTTAATTTCATCCCTTACCTCTTCCATGACCCATTCCTGATTCAACAGTGTGATGTTCAGTCCCCACATATTTATGTGCTTACTCTGGATCTTCTTATATCTGATTTCTAGTTTTATTTCACTGTGGTCTGAAAAGATGCAGAAGAATATATCACATTTTTTCATTTTTTAGTGCTCACATTTTGGCCCAGGATATAATCTATTTTGGAGAAGTTTCCATGAGCAGCAGAGAAAAATGTGAACTTTGCTATAGTAAGGTGAAATATTCTGTATGTGTCTAAAAGGTCCATTTGCTTTATGGTGTTCTTTAGGTCTGAGGCATCTTTACTGGCCTTTTGTCTATAAGATCTGTCTAGTGATGTGAGAGGGGGTGTTGAAGTCTCCCAGCATTATTGTTTTGAGATCTATGTGTGGCTTAATGTCACAAAGAGTTTGTTTTATAAAAATGGCTGTACCTTTTGCTGTTTGAGGCATTAATGTTGACTATCATTATTTTCTTTTTCTGGGTTGTTCCTTTTACCAGTTTAAATGGCCTGCTTTGTCTCTTCTGATAAACTTTGGCTTGAAGTCTAATTTGTCTGATATTATAGTTACTACTGCTTGTCTTTAAGTTCTATTGACATGGATTAACTTGTTTCAGCCTTTCACCTTTAGTTTGTGAGTATCTTTAATTGTAAGGTTTTTTTCTTGCAGGTATCAGATAGATGGATTCTGGTTTTGAATTTATTTTGCCACATGTCTTTTTGTTGGGAAGTTGAGGACATTGATATTCAGCATGATTATTGAGAGATGATTTTTAATTCCTAACATTTTGATTTTTAACTTTGTTTGAGGTAGTATTCATTCTTCTTTGTTTAGTTGTTTGTTTGATGGAAATTATTGTTTCTCTGGTTCTGGCATTTATTACTTATATCTTCTTTGTAATTAATAGCTTTGAGTACTTTCTCTATTGCTGGTTTGGAAGAGATAAATTCTTTCAGTTTCTGTTTATCATGGAAGACTTTTTCTCTTGTCAAATTTGAGAGATAGTCTTGCTAGATAGGAAATTTTTGGCTGACAATTGTTTTCTTTCAGAGTTTGGAATATGTTACTCCATGCTTTTCTAGACTTTATGACTTGGTTTGGGAAATCTGCAGTGATTCTAACTGGTTTGCTTCTAAATGTCTCCTGTTCTTTTGCTTTTTTTGCCTTTAATACCCTCTTTTTGGTGTCTACATTAGTCAGTTTGACTATTGTTTTGTATTGTGAACCTTTTCTCTGATCTTGTCTAAACGAGGTTCTCTGTACCTGTGTACTGACTGCTTTTACTATGTTTGGAAAATTTTCTGACATTACTTCTTTGAAAAGATTGTTGATCCCTTTGGTTTCACCTTCTATTTCCTCTTCTATGCCTATTATTCTTAGGTTAGCTTTTTAAAGATGGGTCCATCTCTCTTCAATGTCTAATTCATGCTGTCAATTTTTTTTTTCTAAATCATATACTGTATGTTCATTTTTGGAGTGATCATCTTCTTAGAGCAAGATTCTATTTTTCATGTGGTCAAATCTACTTTTTAAAGTTCTTATTGATGACTTCACTTCAATGATTGCATCCTTCACTTCCTTCAGATTTCTCTTTAGACTTTTTTTCTGATTCCTCTTTAGACTGTCAGATTCTTTGTTTATTTTTTTTCTTTATTTCTTGCAGGATCTCTCTAATTGTTTTTAAATCTGATATAATTTCTTCTATTAAATTTCAGATTTTTCCTTCTGGTGATCTTTGTAATTATGTATTGCTAGGTTCTGTTATTATGGCATTGTGGGAGCTCATTGCTTCATTGCTCTTCCTCTTTCTCATTATTTCAGGTTTATTAAGTTTGTATCTTTGTTGCTCTTGATAGCTTTCTCTCACTCTGTGTGTGTTAGCTGGTACATACAAAGGTAAATTTTATTTTATTCAATGATGAAGGTTGATAAGGGGGAAGATGATGAAGTAGTAAACACAGAATAGGATAAAGAAGCAGATAAGAGCAAGTAGACTGAGAGTTTAGTTTAGTAAGGTAATTGATGGTAGATATTAGTACATATGGAGGATTGTAGTAACCAATGTAGAATATTCATTATAGTGTTATGAAGTTGATTTAGTATAAGACAAAGAAAAGTAAAAACAAAAGAGATAGAAGAGAGTAGATACAGATGAGGAAGAAGTTTGTAAAAAAGGGGTGGGGAAGAAAGCAAACACACACACATCACTCACATAACAAAACAACAACAAAATAAAATATGCCTTCAAATATATGACTACTGGGCAGAAATGACCTCTGCAGTTCTCTTGGGTCTGTGTGGATTCTTTCAGGCATTTAATGGTTACATTTATAATAGATTCTCGAGCATGTTCCAAGAAGTCTCATTTGTTCTATAACCTATAGTAGTGATGTCAGTTTATAGTTCTGCTTTTCTGTTTCCTTCAGTGATTGGGACCCTGGCCTGTCTGTGCAAATGCTGAGTGCCAGTGCAAGCCTGTGTCTCTTAACTTTCAAAAAGGACTTTCCTTGGGACTCTCTCAGTCTATGCAGGCAGCCAGTATCACTGGGGCTGGATCTAGTATTAAGCACAGACGTGCTTTCTACAGATCCTGACCCTGCTTCTCTCCCCATCTGTGCAGGAGGTGGGTGCCTCTGGGACCAGACCCAGTGTATAAGTAGGACTTAGCATTCTCCACAGCTAGAGCTAGGTTGATTTGACTTCTGCCTAATCACTCTTTTTGAGTGGTTTGTGGCAGCCTTTTGAGGTCCTACTCAGACACTGCGCCCTGCAGACTATAGACCTCTTGGCCCATTTGGCTCTGGGGACCGTCTACTAATCTGTGCGGCTGCTGTGTCTGACAGAAAACTCCATGCCCACCTTCACCGAGGTGAAACTCAAAGTCTCAGAGGTGGTCTCTCAAGGGAATGGCTGGTTCACTTATGGTGTTGTTTAGCACTACTTTGGATCTCTGGAGGGTGAAGTGAGCTCAGCTGCCACCAGTGCAGATCATAGCTGGGGTTTGGGCAGTTATACCTTTGTAGAGTGTGAGATGAAGGAGCCAACCACTTACAATTTGATGAGCTACAGCCACTTACTTTGCTTCAAGTCATTGGCCTTTTTGCTACGGTCTCTAGAGGCCACAGTGCCAGCAGTCCTGGAGCAGTTAGGCAAGATGGCATGCCATCAGGTGTTCACTTTTTTACACAATCTCTACTTCCATGTGATAAGTATTTTCCACTCTTTTAAAATCATTTGTTACTGTGACATTTTCTGCCTGCAGCCTTTGATGCTGGAGACTCTGCAATATGTGGTTGAGGTTGATGCTGGTGACCCACATGGCCACCTGTGACTTGTTGGGTCTAACCTTAGTGATTTTTTAAATTTTATTTTGAAACAGGGTTTTGCTAAGTTGCTCAGATTGGCCTCAAACCTGTGATCCTCCTGTCTCAGCCTCCCAAATACTAGGATTACAGTCATGTGCCACCATGCCCAATGCAGCCTGGAAATTATGATGAATACCGTGGGCTAAGACACTAGGGACACTATTCTGCTAGCTCCCCTCTTCAGGAGTCTGAGGTACCTCCACTAAATGGTCTTCTTCTGGATCTCTCTTTCTGATCCAGTTACATCTAGGTGAAATGGAGACTGATTATCTCCTGTCTTCTCCAGAGGTGGACATTTCTAACTCCTGTAGAAGGTACAGTGTAAAGAAAAAAGGATGTGACACGCAGGTCAGTTTGGGAACACAAGAGACAGACTTTACCTACTTTATGGTCTGAGGAAGAGTTAGCTTTTGTCTGCAATATTGTCTGGGTGGGCATCAGGTATCTCAGCCACAGGAGGAACCCCTTCTTAATGTCTTGATGAGAGGCAGCACTATGGTTGCTGTGTGGGTGCTTAAGACTTAAGCAAGGTCTTTCCAGTCTTATGACATTGGGGAATAGCTGTCTGCAAGACACTGCTATTTTCAAGCTGTCTGCATATGAAATTATGTATTACACTGGAAGCTTTTGGGCTTATTAGCTTTCATAAGGTAGCAAGCATTAAAAATACTTCCTCAGGGCAAGTAGGCTGTTTAGTGCCAGTGATATCTTACCCCTGTGGCTCAGCATGGGATCCAACCTGAACATTTTATTACCTTCTACACAGATATATTGGAATACGTTGATCATCACCACAGGCTTCTCCCTACTGTTGTGTCTCTATCTGTTGTGTCTCTCTGGGCTGGAATTGTCTTTCTAAGGGCCAGATGGGAACAATTTTTTTTTCTCTAACATTCCATTTTTATAGGATTTCTATCTTATGTGAATTTATGCCAAACATTTAGCTTAGAGACAGGTAAAACAAATTAAGAAAAAAAAATAACCCAAGCACCACCAAAGAAGAAAGCATTTAAATATAAGCAATATTGCAATGTAGGGAGAAACATGGCATATTTGTTTGTTGCTGATGGTCTATGTAATAGAGTATGAAGGTCCATTTCTATGGATTGACGTGTTTGCTCATTTATACTGAGGAAAGGTGCTTTAGATTAATTTTGGAAACTTCAACATTGCAATGTGTTAAATTTTAATTATTTCACTTCCTGCTTGGTATATTAATGTTGTGATTACCCTTGAAAGAGTATTACCGATGATGATTTATGCAAAACCCAGTCAGCTCTACAGCTCCATCAGTTTCAATTAAAACAAGCCACAGAGGACAAGTGCCGCAGCTACATTGCCTTTGCGTCAACATTACTCTCTAGAACAGGTACAGTTTGTTTATGTAAAGCATTACCTCCGTGTACCATGCTGAAACCATCACTTCCAAAGCACAGTTAACCACTGAGAATGGAAATTGTCGAGATTTGGTTAGTGAGTCTTGAATTCAGACTAAAACCATCCAGAAAACTATGTTGATGTATTTCATCTGTATTTCTCTGTTGAGATAGGACATTTGGGGCCAACTTTTTCATGTATGTATGTATGTATGCATTTATTTTTGTGCTGGAGATTGGACCCAGATGTGTTATATCTCCAAGCTACAACCCCAGCCATTTTTAATTTTAATTTAGCTAAATTAATTAATGTTGTGGTACTGGGGGTTGAACCCAGGGGTGTTCTATCTCCAGTCTATGCCTCAGTTTTATTGTACTTTTCATTTGGAAACAGGGTCTCGCTAAGTTGCTGACAGCCTCACTAAGTTGCTGTGGGTAGCTTCAAATTTGTGATCTTCCTCTCTCAGCCTTTCAAGTTCTGGAATTATAGATGTGTGCCACCATGCCCGGCAACCCTTCCCTTATTTGAATTGTTCAAGGGCTGAACTGGCCAAAAGAAATTGCTGGACAGTTGGCATTTTTTGATTTCAGTAAATAGTATTTGACCAGTCTCTGGACAACAGAGACATTTAGAGTTAATCATAAAATACGTGTTCTTTCTAGAATGAAGGACAGGCTTCAGAGCTCATTAATCTCAATGACTTCAACTACCCAGAGGTCATAGGGTTTTTCATGGTGCATTCGCAGTACCCAGGCGCTCTAATTACTAATTTGGCTGCACAGTTATTGAAATCTCCTCTATACCTGGCAGCCTTTCCTAAATCTAGTCCAAACAGTGTCATTGAGTTTGCCCGCCAGACCCAGGAGGGGCTCTTCTTTCTGAGTACCAGTGAGATGGGCAGCCAAACCCGATTTCGATGGCAGTTCCATTTTAATCACATTTGGAAATGCTTGACTACAGGCTGCCCATTTATAAAGTCAAGGGAGCCCATACTTGCCAAGTAAGAGTGCTCTGGCCAATTTACCAAGAGCAGAGTCTAATCTCGAGCAAAGAAAAGGAAAGGACATCTACCTTCCTCTTGATATTTTTGTACTGGGAATGAATTTAGGGGTTTTCTACCTCTGAACTGTAATCCCATTCCTTTTTTATTTTGAAACAGTCTTGTTAAGTTTCTGTGCACTGGCTTTGAATATGTAATTCTCCTATCTCAGTCTCCCAAATACCGGGATTATAGGGATAAACTATCACACTTCCTTTCTTCTTTTACAGAGACCCATGGCTGGGATGGATCTGGGAGACCCAGGGCCCTTCAGGGATTCTTTATGGTCTCAAATTGATTTTACATTCCAATAATCTCTTGGCCCTCCTCTTCCTCACTCCAATAGCCTTCCTACCCCAGGGCCTTTGTTCTGGCTGTTCTCTCTAGCTGAAAAGATTTGCCATTTTATTTTGGACAGTCCATTTGATTTCATTTCTGATTTATTTAGGTGTGTGATCAAATGTCTCTTTCTCAGAGGCCTTTGATCATCATTAAATTCTTTATCCCTATGTACTTCCTTGATGAACTATACTGAGGTTTAGAAGTTTTCTTCTGTATTATCTGACCTTTTGTGGCACGCCCAGTAGGGAGCTCAGAGCTGGGATGACACTGTCATCAGTCAGTCCTCTGTGTTTAGGAAGTTGATATTTTATTTATTTATTTATTTATTTATTTATTTATTTATTTATTTATTTTTGGTACTGAGAATGGAACCCATGGGTATTCTACCTTCTAGCTACACTCCCAGCCCTATTTTTTATTCTTTATTTTGAAATAGAATCTCATTGAGTTGCAATGGGCCTCACTGAGTAGCTGAGGCTGACTGTGAACTATGATCCTCCTGTCTCAGCCTCCCAAGTGCTGGAATTACAAGCTTGTGCCACCATGCCTGGCAGAAGTTGATATTTCAATCTTGTTTGAGTTCACACTCCCACTTATCCAAAAGACATTTATTTATTTACTACAGGCTGAGCAACCTTCATGTAAAAATATCATCTTTAAATTTTAAATCTCACCCTTAAATTTACTGAAATCTGAAACCTTTTGAGCACCAATATGATGCTCAAAAGATTTCATATTTTGGAGGACTTGGGAATTTGGATTTTTGTATGAGGGTGTTCAGTTGGTAAAGTCTATGCAAATATTACCAAATCTGAAAATCTGTAAATTCTGAAACACTTCTTCCCTCAAGCCTTTTTGAATGGGGTATACTCAACTGGTAGTATAGAAATCATCCACTGAAAGATGTTTTTCCAGAAATAAAGTTACTCTTTGATACTGTTTCTGGGAAGCAAGTTCTTCTTGTGCTCTCTGTAGACTCAGATTTGTAATGTAATGTGACCGTTCAAAAGATGGCATTTTTACTGGGCAAATGTGTGGCTAGATAGTGTGACAAGGGTTAAAGCTCTGTCATTATTTTCCTGGACAAGCTGTCAGGCC